>NC_134715.1:100380909-100683939 GCF_049634645.1 Pelodiscus sinensis | reverse complement strand
GAGAGGGCATTTTAATATGTTTATTGAGCTAACCATTGAGCTTTTTGTAGCAGTTAGAGTTGGGCGAATAACTGATTTTTCAGTTCGCTGGCAGTTTTGGAAAATTGGAAACACTCAAAAACTCTGAATGACTTAGCCCGGAGGAATGACTGCAATCTTCTCCCTTCTGTCCTCAGGGTTATAAATTAGGAACTGGATTAAAACAAAATAGAAAAATAAGTGAAAAGGGATGTTCTTACAAATAATCCATACCAAGGATAGTAATGCTGTCCGCATGGCTCTCTGATCTAGATTCCAGTGTGCAGTTAGGCTGGTTCTTGATACCCTGACCATGATTTCTTTCTCAGATTCCTAGGTTTCTGCTCTCCTCTGAGATGACACTGTTCAATATTCTGGAAATCCCAGTCTTTCACTGGATAGGAATGTAGATGGTAGAAAGGTCCTTCCTGGCTGTGTTGCTTTTCTCCATGCTTCACCCCAACTGAATGTAGAGTCAAACTCTGTGTCTCAGTTTTGGCTTAGAATTGGCTATGGTGCTGCTGCTAGCCAGTTATAGTTCTGGGCAGTAGGTAATCTAGAAAACAGAATCCTGAACATTTACCATCAATGCAAGTGCCCTAGACACTCAGGCTGTGTCTAGACTACACCTCTCTGTCGACAGAGAGATGTAGATTAGGCACGTCGAAATTGCTAATGAAGCAAGGATTTAAATATCCTGCACTGCATTAGCATAAACATGGCCACCTCTTTTTTTTTTTTTTTTTTTTTTTTTTTTTTCGAAATGGAGCTTTTTCAAAAGAAAAAAAAAGGCAGTCTAGACTGGAATCTGTTGAAAATAAACCCCTTTTCGACAGATCCTGAAAACCTCATTTTTTTGAGGAATACAGGATCTGTCGAAAAAGGGTTTATTTTTGACAGATCCGCATCCGGACTGCCGTTTTTTTTTTTCAAAAAAGCTCCATTTTGAAAAAAAGCTGTGGCCTTGTTTATGCTAATGAAGCATGGGATATTTAAATCCCTGCTTCATTAACAATTTCAACGTGCTTGATTTGCATCCTTCTGTTGACAGAGGGAGGCAGTCTAGACATAGCCTTAGTTTGATATTTCAGGAGTACCATCTCCAAAGGGGTTACATCTGTTTCCCTGGCCCGATGAATTTAAAGTGTTACTATGAAGAAGTGAGTGATTTTACAATGGGGGGTATAGCTTGTAAAGGAGCACTCTGCCACCGCAAATGAAAAATTGGGCTTCAAGTATTTAAATCAAGATCATGAATAGCTTTGGGTCAACCAAAACTGCATTTGTTTGTGAATAAACTATTAACAGAGTTATTGCTATTATGGCCTAACTTTGTGAACTTTGCAAAATCCTTTGTATTGTGTTTGAGAATTTTGTTCAAGAATACAGCCCAGGGGTGAGTAATAAGCGGAAAACAGCTAGATGCAGTTTGCCAAGGTTAGTTAGCCTCTGGAAGATCTCCAGACACTCTATTTACTTGACCATCCACAGGTACAGCAGCTCACAGCTCCTGTTGGCTGTGGTTTGCTATTCAGTACCTCAGGTAAATAAATTGTCTGGCGGCCCGCCAAGGGCTAACCCTGGCAAACTGTGTTGCTCATCTTTGCTACAGGCAGTGAGAAACTGAGGGAAACTCTGGAGAGTTAGACACACAATAATATGACCAATTATAATGATGATGTTGGACTAAGCATTTGTATTATGATTTAGTAAAATAAAATCCATTTCTATTCAACATATGCAGGGTAGTTCAGAAATCAATATAGTTCACAAAAGAGAGCTCTTTCTCACACTGATTATATGTAGGGGAAATGTATGGGCCTCAGCCAGCTATGTCTGACTTCAATATAGACTCATAGACTTTAAGGTCAGAAGGGGCCATTATGATCATCTAGTCTGATCCCCTGCACAGGACAGGCCACAGAGCCTGTACAATATGAGCTGGATCAGACTATACTAATCTCCCTTAAAAGTCCTAATATCAAATATTTTTTAGTGAATTACATGTACCCATTTTAATATTGTTTTTGGAGCAATTTTTTATTATATCAATGGTCAAACTCATATGGCTGCAAAAATTACATAAGATAGTGAATGGAGCAAAGTACCTTTCATTACAAAATATCTCTCTGCTTCTGTACAACTGGTATTTGTTACTACTTGTCTCAAAATGGCCTGGAAAAAGTACAGGTTATGCTAGTTGATAGATATGGCCCATACCCCATATCTATCTATAGCAAGTTACACACCCTTCATACATCTTACTGTATAAGTGTTAACTTAAAACAGCCTAATTGTTATAGGGCCCAGTTGCAGCTAACTGTGAATGTGTGCAAATGGGCATTTAGGAAAGGGAAAGGTCAGGCATACCTGACCCCCAAACTGATAAAGCTAAGCTGATCGTAGTCCACCTGAATAATATTGACTCTGGTCTACCAAAAGCACCTGCCTTGGAGGGGAAGAGAATGTTACTTTGTGACACTGCGGCTATGTTTAGACTGCAGGCTTCTTCTGAAAAAACTTCTTCCAAAAGAGAATGTCCACGCTGCCAAAGTGCATCGAAAAAGCGAAGTGCACTGAATATAAGCTGTGATTACTATGGACAGAGTGGCCACTGGGGCACCTGTGCTTTTTCCTCTTTCCTCTTCTTTCAAAGAACTCCGTTTTCCCCATCCACACACACCTTTTTTGAAAGACCTCTTTCAGAAAAAGGCTTCTTCCTTGTTGAAAGAGATTTACCAATGTTGGAAAAACCCCTCTGATCTTTCAATTTTTTTTTGAAAGAATATGATTGCAATGTGCATGTAAGTGAAGTTTTTTTCAGAAAAATTGACGTTTTTTCAAAAAAACCCTCTGTAGTGTCGACATAGCTTGTGAGTTCTCCGTAGGAAAAACACTAAGGAGCAGATTTAAAATTGGCCAAAATAAGCAAAATGTGACTACTGCTAAAATTTTAAACAAGTGCCAATTACCTTAAATAATTAAATAACTTGTCCTTGGTGTTTGCAGTAGTCTAGGCATTCCATCTAATAAGTATAGTGTTGCGTCAGTCAAGCTTTGAATAGTGACCACAATACATGGGAAATGTTTATAGCTGAAAAAGCTTGAGAGTGGAGGGGGAGGAAGAACACTGCCTGATCAGTTTAATACATTTGTGAAGTTGAGAGGATTTTGTGGAGATGTGCACCTTGCTGAAGCCATTCAAAAGATGTAGCTACAGTTCCTCTAGGTACAGTTCTCCACGTACCAAAAGCAGATAGGTGGTAAACATAGCTCTATTCTCACAGGCTACGTC
Organism: Pelodiscus sinensis; assembly: GCF_049634645.1. NCBI lineage: Eukaryota > Metazoa > Chordata > Testudines > Trionychidae > Pelodiscus > Pelodiscus sinensis. Next base: position 100,680,626 of record NC_134715.1, on the reverse strand, counting down.
TACACTGGCATGATTTTCCGAAAATGCTTTTAACGGAAAAGTTTTCCATTAAAAGCATTTTCGGAAAAGCACGTCTAGATTAGCAGGATGCTTTTCTGCAAAAGCACTTTTGCGGAAAAGTGTCTGTGGCCAATCTAGATGCGGTTTTCCGCAAAAAAGTACCGATCGCCATTTTCGCAATCGGGGCTTTTTTGCGGAAAACAGTACTGTGCTATCTACACTGGCCCTTTTGCACAAAAGTCTTTCGGAAAAATACTTTTCCCCAAATGGGAGCAGCATAGTATTTCCAAAAAAGCACTGACGATCTTACATGAGATCATCAGTGCTTTTCCGGAAATTCAAGAGGCCAGTGTAGACAGCTGGCAAGTTTTTCCGCAAAAGCAGATGATTTTGCGGAAAAACTTGCCAGTCTAGACACAGCCACACTGTCAAGAAACAGCATTGCAGCCATCAGGACACCTGGTCATATAAAATGTGCCCTTTCTTTGCTCTCTGGCATAGGGAAGCAGTAAATGTCTGTTCTGACTGTTCCCCACACAATACACATATGCAATAACATAATTTGAATCCTTAAAGTACAACAGCATGAATGTTGTATAATTATATACAGAGGGCAAGAGCATGAGACCCATATTAAATCTGGAACATAATGAAAAACAAATCACATACAGTAAGATTTAATTACTTTAACTGGGCTAGTCAACTGCAAATGCAGCACTGTAAGGGTACATCTACACAGCAGCATTATTTCAGAATAACTGAGGTTATTTTGAAATAACGTAGTACGTATCTATACAGCAAGCTGTTATTTTGAAATAATGTTGAGAAGGAGGACTTCTTACTCTGACTCATAACCCTCATTTCACAAGGAATAAGGGAAGTCAAAGGAAGAGTCTCCTTCCTTCAACTTCCTGCTGTGTAGACAGTGCCAAAAGTCGAATTAAGCTATTTTAACTTCAGCTACACAATTGACGTAGCTGAAATTGTGTATCTTAATTCAACTTTTGCCCTGCAGTGTAGAAAACCACAGGATAAAAAATCACAGAACCAAAGGAGAACATGCTACATGGAAAGAGTCTGTAGCATTCTCAAAAAAAACAAACAAACAAAAAAAAAGATTTGGGAGTTGTATGAAAAATCCATAAAGTCTTCTTGGTGCAGTGTAGTTGCAATGCTGAGGACAAACAAGGTGCTAAGTTTGTATTGCTAAGGGAACAGAAGATAAATCAATGGTGAGTGTATTATATCTATTTGAAGTGGTGGTTACACCTCACCTTGAATGCAGTATGAAATATTGGTCGTCTTACCTTACAAAGTATACAACTGACAACGAGTACAGCATAGTACATCAGAAAGAATGAAATCAAGCTTCAAGGGTCTGTGGTAAAGAAAAGTTGAAATCAGAATTTATTCTCCGTGAAAAAGGGAAGACACGAGCTGGACTTTACTAATATTTTCAATGGATGACAATAACTGATAGAATTCATACTAGGAAATGTATATATAAAACTGCAGCTCTGGCAAAGTACAGTTATGTTGAAGTGAAACAACAAAAGCAATAAGGATGGTAGAAATAATCTGCATTATTTGCTAAGCAGGCAGAAGCAAACAAGAAAAGAAAAGTAAATAGAAACACATCCATGCAAAGTATGAAAAGCAGCATGTGATAAGTTACCAAGAATAGTTACTGAATAAATAAGAACGAATGAGTTTCAGAAACAAGCAGATGGATTTCTGTACTGAAAAAGCAGAAAAGACTTAGAGGATAATAGGAGGTACTGTGAGGAAAAGGAGCAAAAGTGATAAGATAATTGTTATGGACACTGAAAAATGTTTAGTTTAGTAATCACCTGGGCTTAAGTGATATTTCTATCTTAGTTGCCTAGCTAAAAACAACTCATTTTATATAGTAGTTATTGCCATAATATCTAATCACCTCACAATTTTTAATGTATTTATCCTCAAAGAGCACCTGTGATCTAGCTAAAAGATTTTATCTAATTTTAAGTCTCTCTGGGCCTCAGTTCCCCAGCTAAGAGACTTACTGAAGGTCATGCAGGGCATCTCTGATGGAGCAAGGTCATGCAGGGCATCTCTGATGGAGCAAGGATTTAAATATCCAAGACATAGGCTAGTGCTCTAACTATGGGACAGTTCATATTTAATGTGCTGTGGTACTTTATTCCTAATAAGAATGGTAAATTCAAGCTGGAGAATGAATATGAATGAACGATAATGAGATTGATCAGGGCTGATTTGAGATACAAAAATTAAGTTTGAAGTTGAGGTTTGAAGTTAGAACTTCATAATTGCTGATATCAAAGAGGACTCATAAAAGTACCATGCGAGAGACTAGATTCAAGGAAAAGTATTTTCTGCTTGAAATCAGTCAAAACAACAAGTCGCACAACACCACCTATTATAGGAGTCAGAGCAAGAATGCTTCACAGGGAAAAGGAATCCTTAGCTTAGCCATAGAAGAAAGGGAAACGAGCTAGTGTTGGCTCATTCTTAATGTACATCAATGGAAATTTTGACCCACTTAATTTCTGTACAAGTTTTATGTTGTATTGTTTAAAATTTGCCTTAAGTTTGGGAAAATACTATATAATGCATGTAAATATATTTGCAGAATGTACTGAGGGAGAAATAGTGGCAAGTATAGCCTGGGGAAAGTAGGTCACCTAAGGTATGTCTACACTGCATTCCTCTTTCGAGAGAGGAATGCAAACGCAGCTGAGTGAAATTGCAAATGAAGCACGGATGTGAATTTCCCACGCTTCATTTGCGTGATTGCATCCGGCTGCTATTTCAAAATACCCTATTTTGAAATAAAAATCACTGTGTAGACGCAGTTATGTTGAAAGAAACCCCTTCTTTGAAATAAGCATTAAACCTCATTTTTTAAGAAGTAAGGGTTATTCTGAAAGAAGGGGTTTCTTTCAAAATAACCGCGTATATATGACGTTTTTTATTTCGAAATAGGGTATTTCAAAATAGCAGCCGGACGTGATTATGCAAATGAAGCATGGGAAGTTCACATCTTCATTTGCAATTTCGCTCGGCTGCATTTGCATTCCTCTCTCAAAAGAGGAATGCAGTGTACACATACCCCTCTAGCTGCAGGTAGTAGATTCTGATTGGGTAGTGGGCCCAAAGTGAACAAAGGGTTCTGGCTGGGAGAACAGGAGCTCTATTCAGTTTTTTTTTTAAATTCTGTTTTTACCGTCCAAAGATTCTTCTAGGCAGAAGAAGAGAAAGTTTTCATAAGATTATATTAGAAGGCAGCAATCTGGTACAACTGACTTCATGGAATCAGACATGGAAGCTGAAGACTAGAAAGCAGGGACTTCACAGAATAGGAATAGAGAGGTGGAGAAAACTAGCTGTTGGTGCCACTTGTCCACTAGTAAGTTTAATTGGTTTTCTCAGTAAGACTGTAAGTAAGTGGAGGCTGATTTGTTATTAAGAGTTCTGTGCTTCACCAAACCGTGCAGTTAACAACTGGATCTCTAGGTACAGAAATATTCCTTATACATGCTTTGGGGTTTGCTAGTGTTATTTTTGTGTGGTTATTCCATTTTCCCACATTAAAACTATTAATTGTTGTTCCATAGTCCCAAGGACTCATGAGTCCTTGGAAGTGGGAAGAAACATCTTTTAAAGGTACCTAAATTTATTAAAAAATTAAAGCTCTTAAATTCCATTTATAAGGCTTTAGGAGAGGGCTCAAACCAATCATTTTATATATTTTACATCTGGAAGTGGGTTCAACTGTAAATATTTTGTGCAGAAGAATAGTGATACAGTTCAGTCTCCATATAAGCAGGCATATAATAAATATCAAGCTAAATGCTAACCCAACAGTGGGAGAATTTCACCAAATTTTCAGACACATGGCCATAACACAAATGAATATATTAGAATATATTTTATCATTATTATTTTTCTTACAGGGCAGCAGTCCCGGTATTTAAATTGTTTAACATTTTCCATTATAATAATAATGAAACCTTTTTCTGTGGGGGGCTCTAACACTTTGAAATTTGGCAGGGAGTTAGTCCCATACAGAGGAAGATAGATTCTATGTAAAGCAACTGATATTTGACAGAATTATAAGCTTTTGAACATTGTTATTGCCTGTCTGTTTTAGCTCACTTATAAAAAAGTTCTGCAAATGAGTTCCTGGTGCCCATCCATTGAAGCCTCTACAGTCTGGCACATAAAGTAACCTGTGTATCACTAAAATATGTGAAGCTATTCATGAGAATTTACAATTTCCAGTAGCTTGCCATTAGAGAACATGTGAGGATAAATTAGAAGTATAAGGAAGTATTCCATGGGGCCATCTCACGTGCCCCTGGTTACTTATTTGCATTGTTTGTAAAGCATGATATTCATATAACAAAAGGAAAAACACATTCAGAATCCAATAAAAAGATCTCAGCAAAAATGTTCAAAAAGCTTTTTGTTTAAATTGGCTACATAAAAATATTGTAAAGAAAGATTTTAGTTATAGATATAAAATATTGGGACACAGAAGGCATTGCTATACTCACTGAATGTGGAAGAGATATAGAGAAAATATGATTGTGAGGTGTGTTATAAAGGTTTTATAGGTATGCATTTAGATGACAGTATATTGGGATTTTTAGATCCATTTTGGGCAGGTCAAAATTTGTCCTGTTGAAACCATTTTTTATTTAACAGAAGTTTTTTGCAGTGGTTGCTTTTTGTGGAAAATGTGTACTTTTGTTAAAAAACAAATGCCTGCAAACCTGAAAATTATTGGTTTTTTTAACTGAAAACCAAACTATTGTGATTTAGATATCACAGAATCACAGAAATTAGGTTTGGCTATGTGCTAGATTCTGCAGCAGGACTGAATTTCCCATTATATACTGGAAACCTCAGGCTACCCTGAAGGACTGTCTTCCTGCATCAAGAAGGGAGGAATTGGGTTATATCATGAGACACATACTTTGAGAATAGAAGGAGCATGAGGTACCCATGCTACAATTCTCAGGAAGTAATGACAATGGTGTTTCAGAATCAAACTATTTGAGTTTTTGGTTGAAATATTTCATTATTTAATATTTTGCTAAAAAGTTCATTTTTTATGCACAAAAATAATAAAAAATCTGGCCAGTTGTAGATCCAATATCTTTACCTTTACCAGGGAACAAATGCTTTATTCCATTTGAATGTGGAGATTCCTTGCTCACATCTGAGCAAGAGTGGCTCCCTGAGATGGCAAAACTTTAAACGTGACGAAGTTGTATTTTGGGGGAAATTCACAATTTTGAAGATAATAGGTAAATGAGACTTGGAGGGTTTAATTCTAGCAACTTTACGAAGCATCTTTGAAGTGTGAAAAATTACAAGCAACCCCAGCAGCGATAGATTCCAGGGCAGAGTAGAGGTGAGGAGGTCAGAGGTATATAGTAAATGCCATATATCAAATTGTTCTGCAATTTTACATAGTTTTCATCATCACATATATAATATGTACTCCATCGCAGTTACATAATGAACAGTCTAAAATATATAAGTTCATCCATGTATTTTTCAGATGTTTACGTATAAAATATACTTCATATTTTTTATTTTTATATTTACTAAAATCAATGTGAGAATAACCAACCTAGTTGGGCTACCTTACAGTGTCTAGGTGAAGATCACTGTAGTGATTTTGCTGGCAGACCTTCTTGGTCACTAAAGCTCTGACACATGCATGTTCTAGAATCCTTTGAAAGAGATTCTGATTTTCTGTTAAGAGAAGTTTTTGTGTGAAAATTAGAAAGATTGTTGAGAGGACATTCCATATTCTTTTTGGGCACATGCTTATGAATATGACATAACTGTGATATCCTTTATGCAAGATGCTTCATGTGAAATATTATTGGAAAGGTTGCAATCCGTTGAATATGATTGTCCTAATGGGATGCATGTATCATTTTTGTAGATCAAGTTAGGAATATTGAATGTTTGCCGCTTTGTGTCATGCTCACTATTTACATTTCAGGGCTATGATAGCCCATTTACAGGAAACAATGGAGCGTAACCTTTCTCTGGATGTGTGTGTCAGCCCAGGAAGTATGGAGACTGGGGCCTTGCATAGATATTTGAACATGTCATAGAACATAAAACACAGAATATCTTACTGCCCCTGTACAAAACTATGGTATGCCCACATCTTGAATACTGTGTACAGATGTGGTCTCCTCACCTCAAAAAAGATATTTTGGCCTTGGAGAGGGTTCAGAAAAGGGCAACTAAAATGATTAGGGGTTTGGAATGGGTACCATATGAAGAGAGGTTTAAGCAACTGGGACTTTACAGTTTAGAAAAGAGGACACGGAGGGGAGATATGATAGAGGTATATAAAAACATGAGTGGTGTAGAGAGGGCCGATAAAGAAAAGTTATTTATTAGTTCCCATAATAGAAGAACGAGAGGACACCAAATGAAATTAATGGGTAGCAGGTTTAAAACTAATAAAAGAAAGTTCTTCTTCACACAGCGTGTAGTCAATCTGTGGAACTCCTTGCCAGAGGAGGCTGTGAAGACTAGGACTATAACAGAGTTTAAAGAGAAGCTAGATAATTTCCTGGAGGTTAGGTCCATAAAAGGCTATTAGCCAGGAGATAGAAATGGTGTCCCTGGCCTCTGTCTGTCAGAGGCTAGAGAAGGATGGCAGGAGACAAATCGCTTGATCATTGTCTTTGGTCCACCCTCTCTGGGGCACCTGGTGCTGGCCACTGTCGGCAGACAAGCTACTGGGCTAGATAGACTGTTGGTGTGACCCAGTACGGCTGTTCTTATGTTCTTATGTCATCTGATGCTGGAATCCATCTTGAATGCTGTATTTTTCCAAAAGAGCAGAGGCAAAGTTTAGACTGAACACACAGGTTTCCCACTTTTTGCAAAAACCTATATAAGGGTGGGTACATAGGTAATCCTGGCCACCAGTTCTCTCTGGCTACCCCATCCACAATGACTTTTGGAAATAACTAAGACTGAACCGAGGGAAAGAATTGGAAGGATGTCTAGTTGGTGAAGTTTGTTAGAAGAAATGTTAGGGAGAGATATTACATGCAACTATGACAAGGAGTCCTGTGGCACCTTATAGGCAGATGTATTGGAACATAAGCTCATCACAGGACCTAACCAGATCAGCCACACCATCACTGGTTCATTCACCTGCATGGCTACCAATGTAATATGTGCCAGCAACACCCCTCTGCTATATACATCGGCCAAACTGGACAGCAAAAGAATAAATGGACACAAATCTGATATTAGAAATGACAAAAACCTGTAGGAGAACACTTCAATCTCCCTGGACACACAGTAGCAGATTTAAAGGTAGCCATCCTGCAGCAAAAAAACTTCAAGACCAGACTTCAAATAAAAACTATGGAGCTACTATTCATCTGAAAATTTGACGCCATCATTTTAGGATTAAACAAGACAATGAATGGCTAGCTAACTACAAAAGCAGTTTCTCCTCTCTTGGTGTTCACACCTCCAGATCAGCTGCTAGAAATGGGCCTCACCCTCTCTGACTGAAGTAACGTCGTTATCTCTAGCCTTATTCTGGCTTGTATATTTATACCTGCCTCTAGAAATTTCCACTTCATACATCTGACTAAGTGGGTCTTTGCCCACGAAAGCTTATGCTCCCATTCATCTGTTAGTCTATAAGGTGCCACAGGACTCCTTGTCGCTTTTGTAGATCAAGACTAACACAGCTACCCCTCTGGGTATGTCTACACTACAAAGTTAATTCGAACTAACGGACGTTAGTTCGAATTAACTTTGATAGGTGCTACACTAGCGCTCTGCTAGTTTGAACTTAATTTGAACTAGCGGAGCGCTTAGTTCGAACTAGGTAAACCTCATTCTAAGAGGACTAAGCCTAGTTCGAACATACTAGTTCAAATTAAGGGGTGTGTAGCCCATTAATTCAAACTAGTGGGAGGCTAGCCCTCCCCAGCTTTCTCTGGTGGCCACTCTGGCCAACACCAGGGAAACTCGTATGCCCCCCTCCCGGCCCCGGAGCCCTTAAAGAGGCACGGGCTGGCTATAGTGCCCATGCCAGGTGCAAGCCTGCCAGCACCCAGCTAGCAGACCCTGCACCTGGCATGGCTCGAGCCAGCCACCCGATGTCCCCCAGCTCTTCCTCTCTTCCCGGGACCAGGCTGGCGGCTCCCGGGAGCTTGCCCGGGACCGCAAGAGGCGGGCACCCGCCTGGTCTAGTGCGGACATCGTGGACCTCGTCCACGACCTCCGCACTAGGCACAGGAAAGTGGCCATCTAGGTCAGGAGAGCTGCCAGCCTGGCCACCCAGGAACAGGTGTGCATGAAAATCAAGGTGCTCCACTGAGACCCCCGACCCTGAGCTCTGAGCTTACAATGGTCGTACTGGGTCAGACCAAAGGTCCATCTAGCCCAGTAGCCTGTCTGCCGACAGCGGCCAACCCTAGGGACCTTGGAGGGGATGGACCGAAGACAGTGACCAAGCCATTTGTCTCGTACCATCCCTCTCCAGCCTTCCACAAACTTTGGGCAGGGACACCACTCCCACCCCCTGGCTAATACCACTCCATGGACCCAACCTCCATGACTTGATCTCACATCTCTTTAAACTCTGTTCTAGTTCTAGCCTTCACAGCCTCCTGCAGCAAGGAGTTCCACAGGTTGACTCTTTGCTTTGTGAAGAACAACTTTCTGTTACTAGTTTGAAGCCTGCTACCCATTCCTTTCCTTTGGTGTCCTCTAGTCCTGCTATTATGGGAACTAATACAGAACTTTTCTTGATGCACCCTCTCCACCCCACTCATGCTTTTATAGACCTCTATCCTATCCCCCCTCAATCTCCTCTTTTCTTAACTGAGAAGTCCCAGTCTCTTTAGCCTCTCTTCATATGGGACCTGTTCCAAACCTCTGATCATTGTAGTTGCCCTCCCCTCTCCACCCTCTCTCTTCCCCTCTCCCACCTCCTTTTCCCAGTCTCCCTGAGTTTTGTTCAATAAAGAGAGATTCTATTTTTGACCACACATTTTCTTTATTTAGTACATCAGGAAGGGGGGCTAGGGAGGGGTAAGTGGAAGGAGGTGAGGGAGGAATGGGGTACGAGCCCCCGATGGGGAGGACTGGGCTGGCTCTGCGGGCTTCTGGGGGTGGAAGCTCTCCTGCAGCCCCGCAATTGCCTCCTCTTCCCAGAGGGCAGCCTGCGGCAAGTGCAGCCAGTCTGATGGCCGAGTGCTGTGATGTGCCCAGTGTGGGTACTCCGGGCAATCCAAGCCAGGACCTCCACCCCTGAGAACTGTCTGTCCGGGGTGGGGGTCGGGTCCCTTTAAGCACAGCCCTTGGCTAGCCTGAGGCAGCAGCTCCACGCTCTAAGTCCTCATCTGATGCCCTGCCGGCACTGCTTCCGGCCATCCTTAACCACGGTTCAGGGTCCACTTAATGTGGACATGCTAGTTCGAATTAGCAAAACGCTAATTCGAACTAGTTTTTTAGTCTGGATCCGTTAGTTCGAATTAGCTTAGTTCGAATTAACTAATTCGAGCTAAGTTAGTTCGAATTAGCACTGTAGTGTAGACATACCCTCTGACATTTCACTATATGCAGCTAGTTTCTTTAGTATATTAAGCTTAGTGTTCATATTCTGATTTATTTTGCATAGTAATCTACTTTTATATTTAATTAATCCATTGTTTATTAATAAACCTAATGTAAATAATTGTTACCTGGGGAGCAAAGAGTGCATGTCTCTCTTTACATTGAGAAAGTGGGAAAATTTCATGTGCTTATACTGTGCAGAGCTCTGCACAGCATAAGATGGATTCATCTGGGGTTCAGCTTCCAGAAGGGCTGTGTATGTGAGTAACGGGAAATGATCTCACACTGTGCTGCTTACAGTATGTGTCTGTAGCCTGTGGGTGTGTGAGAGGCTTAAAGAGTGCCCAAGCTGTCAGGAAAAGAGGGCTCAGTGGGGACTCAGCACATCAGGTGACAGTCCTGAGGGGGTCCTGACCCATTACATTTAATATAATTCTTAGGTACTAAGAGCAGAACTGAAAAATATTTGATGCCAAATTAAAATCTGCTGTTACCACTAAAATGGACTCCCATAAGATATTTTTAGTGGAAATCATTTAATAGAAAATTTTGTTTAAGTTGGACATACTATTTTTCTATATTCATTTTTTAAACATCTGAATGTCAGCTAAAATTTGGAGGCAGTTTTTCATGGTGAATTTCAAAATCCTGTTTCATAGCTAGGCTTGTTCATCAAAATGGAAATTCCATGACTGAAGTGCTTTGATATTTCTTTGTTTAACCTGACTGCCTCAGCTAACCTTATGTGATCAAAAAGGTCTGACTGGTTTGCTCACACAGACCACACTAGCATTTTGTGTTCTCTCTGTCTGTCTGTCTCTCTTTAAGTCATTCAAACTAAAACCAGTACGCTAAATACTTCTCTAAGGCTATCTCTACACTGCAGACTTCTTGCACAAGAATGGCCGTTTTTGTGCAAAAACTTGCGAGCGTCTACACTGCTCTCATATTCTTGCACAAGGAAATTTACAGTAAAGCATCGGAACAGAGGGCTTTTTGTGTAAGAGTTATTCCTCTCCCCATGAGGAATAAGCCTTTTTGCGCAAGAGCTCTTGTGCAAAAAGGGTAGTGTGGACACTCAGCAGGGGGGTTTTGCGCAAGAACTGGCCTCTGTGGAAAAGCTTATGTGATCTGCCTGGAAACTCTTGAAAACTCATCACAGCTCTATAGTTCCTGTTTGCTGGCCTCTCTTAAAGGTGCAGGCCCCCGGCAGAAGCGCCGTGGCAGGAAGCTGTTCTAAAATAGCAGCCATCTCCTGACAGCACTCCCTTGCCATAGCCAGCACAAGACCTCAGCACAAGCCAGCTAACCCCTGAGGCCCTCCCGCAACCTCTCTGGCCCTCACGTGGAACAGCCCCAGTGGTCATAGGACCCACCCAGGGGCACTAAGAGGCACATACCTGCTTGGCCTGGGCCTGAGATTGAGGCCCTCCTGGACCTGTGGGTACAAGAGGAGGCCCTGCAGGATCCCCGGGACTGGTGGAGAAATGCTGAGATCTACAGCCGCATGGCGGATGCCTTGGCCAACCAAGGGCACCCACTCTGGCCCTTCAAGTGGGTCTGGAGTAAAGTCAAGGAGCTTCACCTCTCCTATATGTGGGCTGTTGAGCACCCAGAGGCAGGACCCCACAGCTGCCCCCATTTCACCCATCTGCACCGCATCCTCAGGGACGAGGAGGAGGACACTTCCTCAGCTGTTGTGGACACTGGCCTGGGGAGCCCTGTCATCACTCGCTCAGAGCAGGAGCAGGAGGGGGAGGGCCAGCTGGGCACCCCAGCAGAGGAAGAAGAGGCCAGTGACACCGTCACCCTCTCTCCGGAGCCAGTGCTTGCCAGCCAGGATCTCTCCCAGGCCTCCTCAGAAGCCAGGGAGGGATCCTCAGGTGAGTGGTGTCTTTCTCACTCACTCAAGGGTGGTAGGGGATGGTTGCACATGGGGCGGGAGAGGACAACTGTGTACAGTGTGTCACTCATGCTGCTGTGGCTGGGCTCTGCACATGTGAAACTTCATGCAACTTTACTGTGTAGCACGTGGAGGTAGTAGGCAGCTCCTGAGCACACCCAGGATCGTGCTGGACACACACGTCCCACACAGGGGAGGGGGAACGGGGTTGCACATGCTGGGACCAGGCTAGCCACAAGGGCACAGGCCAGACCCCACACACCCCAAGGAGTGCCGCACACACTACGGGGCCATGCTTGCCAGTGTGAGACAGCAGCCACATAAAAGGGGAACACTCTACCATTCACCAAAGATTCCAGGCTGAAGGGGATGGATGGACTACACTCCCTTTAGTATTTCTTTCCTAGGAAGACAATACAAGGTGAGGTGATGATGTCTATGGTAGAGGTTATCATGTCCTTGTAGGCACCTTAGTGGTTTGGGTAGTTCTAGTAAGATACAAATTGTTGACTGCTTTTCTAAACAAAAATCAAAACTTATTTGAGATTTCCTCTTCAGATTAAATGAGGTATGGATAAAGCTGGGTAATTGCATGCTTTATAACTATGGTGAAACTATGATTTATATATTTTTTTTTAACTCATATCACAAGCAGGAGAAAACTAGGCAGTGTTTTTTAGGACAACAGCAGATTAGAATATGTAAATTCCCATCCCTCATATGTACTCTTAAGGCCTGATTTTCAAGTGCCTTGTAGTCATTTGTACTCATGCAAAGGGGGAGTTAAACACTTACTCTGCATTTCACACCCACTCATTGTAGGTATATAAGACATTAGGTTGAGGAGAGTAAGGACCTGTGTTTATGTTTTTAGTACATGTGCCATTTGGCCTAAGGGATAATGCACTGGAATGAGACTCAGGAGAACTGGCTCTGTTCCTGTTGGGATAGTGATATCTTTTGAAGCACTTTGTAGTCTATGGATGAAAAGTGTTACATAAAAATAGCTATTATTTTTATTAAATGTGTGCCCTGTGTTACAGCTCTAGTTCAGATAAAGCAAAGAATAAAACCTTGTTGGAACAAGTCACTCAGAGTGTTCATCCAATTGTGGAGGGTCAGTTTCTAGTGCTACTTCACAATTAATTACAAGGTACTTTGCTTCGGTGCCTGAACTAAAATGTCCAACTCACAAACATAAAAGCTGTTCCTCCTTCAAATTTTGTAATAGATAGAATTCTTTTGCGCTTCTTTACTGTCCTTCAGACATTTTCCTCATTCTTGTTTGTTCCTGTTTTCTTATGCTTGGTAAGTACTATGCAGGGGGAAAAGGAAGAATTCACAATGTGTGATTTCTCACCCACATCTTTTTTACACCTAACCCTACAAGCATATGATTTAAAAAAGCTCATTCTATCAAGAAAAAAGAAATGTTACTGGTATTTGAGATTAAAAAAAAAAACTCTTTTGAACTAGAAAAGATGCTTTATATTACTTAAATGTAACTGACAAACTGCATTCTTTAATTCTTCTTAGGCACTTGCCCTCCTCATTAACTGAAAGGAATCTGCTTGACATTTAAAATTTAAGCAATATGAAGCATGTTACTAATACATTGTTCTTCAGTATAAATTAAAATATGTTAACATTGCACTAAACCAATGTTTCTCAAAGTAGTCCATGGACCCATTCTGAGAGAACTGCTAAGAGGCCGCTCCAGTTTACTCACTGGCTCTGTAGCCACAGAGCCTCACAGCTCCCAGTGGCTGCAATTTGCCATTTGCAGCCAAGGGGAGCTACAAAAAGAGGCATAACCTGGGCTGCTGCTTCCTGCGACTCCCATGGGCTGCAAATGGTGAACCATAGCCAATGGGGGCCACAAGGCTCCATGGCTGTGGAGCTAGTAAGTAAGCAAACCAGAGCTGCCCATTAGAAGCTTTCTCAGAGTGGGTCTGCAGACCACTTTGAGAAACACTTCACTAAACTGTCTAATGTTGAAATAAATGGTTCTCATACACTTTTAAATGCAGTTCATCACCAAATAAAGAAACCCAGTGTTTTCTTTTTTAACTGAACGCAACACATTTTCAGAATGAACAGAATATAATCTAGTTGTTACAACTTTGGTTCATCTCATTATCATATTATCCACATACATTGCAGAGTAAATAATGTCTTATATTTTAATGAATACCATACATTTTTACTTTAATTAGGAATTAGATTGTGTCACTGAATAAATAGGATGTAGGGTTTGGAGTTCAGTAGATACAATAGGTTGTAAAACTACCTATTGGCCTTGACTTTGAACTGGTGGATGCTGTCATCTTAGATGTTTATCTTTCACTTAAATAGCACACATTTGAAGTAGTACTTTCAAAATATGATGTTCATTGCATAGAATTCCTATCAGATGTCCCAGATCTGTTTTTTAAAAATGCCTGTAAATCACATACCCAGAATATATCAGGACTGAGATTTTGAAAGACATAACAGATTTAGATGCTAATTTCCGTCTAATTTTAAAGAGAATTGGATATCAAAATCAGTTAAGTGTCTCTGATAATCTCAGACTAAAGATCCATTCCACTGTAAGACCTGGTCTACACTATAGAGTTATTTCAGAATAACTCTCCTTATTTTGAAATCATAAGCGGAGCATCCACTCTACCAAACCCATTGTTTTGAAATAAGGAGCTGGTTATTTTGAAATAATAACTCTTGCTTTCCATGCAGAATAATGCTTATTTCAAAGTAGTGGTAGTATGGATGTTCCACTGCTGCTAGTTTTAAATAACTACCCCCCCCAGATTTATTCAAAGTAATTACTCCCCACAGCTTCCTGGAGCTCTAAGTTGAGGTAGTATGTCCACATTAAGAGAGGCTGCCTTAGACTAATTTTGAGGCTTTCCTGTAGTGCAGATATGCTATTTCAAAATAGTTATTTCAGCAGTTCTTATTTTGGGAGTAATAATTTCCTAGTGTAGACATGCCCTAGGTGTTTTCATTTGGTCCTTCGTTGCTACAGTGCCTGCCTGGTTACTTACCAGTTCTGTTATGTGTAAACTTTGTTTTTCATCTTCTTATATGCGAATAGTGAATAAGTAAGATAATTTGTTGAATTATTCACAATTCAGAATGAAGGGTATACATTCAAAACTTCCCAAATAAGTATTCCAAACTCTTTAGGCTTTACAAAATGAAAATGCAGCTTTTCAAATTCATCTTTACTCTTAATACGACAAATTCTGAAAGCGGTGCTCGGCATCTCTAACTACAAAACTGAGGGTATGTCTACACTACCACCCTAGTTCGAACTAGGGTGGTTAATGTAGTCATATGAACTTGCAAATGAAACCCGGGATTTGAATTTCCCGGGCTTCATTTGCAAGTTGACGGGCGCCGCCATTTTTAAATGTCCGCTAGTGCGGACTCCGTGCCTGAGGCTACACGCGGCACGAACGAAATAGTTTGGACTAGGCTTCCTATTCTGAAATTCAAATCCCGGGCTTCATTTGCAAGTTCGTATGACTACATTAACCACCCTAATTCGAACTAGGATGGTAGTGTAGACATACCCTGAGGATGTAGACTCTTAGTAAATTTCAGGAATTAGCAAAATGAAATTTTGTGTTTCTTTTTGTGTCCTTTTTTAGTCCTCTATCTTTTGATAGAGGGAGAAAGCTTAAAAATAGATAACTATCATCTTGGCATATACAGAACAGAAAATGAGCGTGCCATAACAGTGCTATGGTTTGATTGTGGGCTGGATTTACAATCCATTAACCTACTAATTCATACAGTTTTGAGGGAACGGAACTACCTATAGTGGTGGCTGCCTCTGTTTTCTCCCCAGAAGGCTGTGTGAAGTCTGCATTATCTATTTACTTTTTCTGTGCTGCTCTTGTCTTGGTGTGAATTTCAGAGGGAAAATGTGTGCTACAGCCTACTGTCATTTGCAATATTAATCAAGCACAGGCAGAATCTAATGATCAGATACGTATTTATATACAGCCTGATCCTAAGCCCATTCAAGTTTTGAATCAGGCTCATATGCCTACATACAAATATGTTCCACAATATACAGCTAAAGCACCTTAGGAGGTGAAGAGAAAGAAGGATCATCGCACATTATTTAACAATTTCTCACTCTGAAGTCCCATTAATGTAATTGCTAAGATATCGGTAGGAGTCCTAAGGAGAATGAAGGTAAAATATATCACTAAATATTAAAATACTGTATCATTAGATGTCTAATTTGTTATTTACTATTATTTCATCCACTAATTTTAAAGACTAGTTTATTTTCATAGTTTACTTAGGAACTGTTGCTCTACAGATGTTATGATCATAGAATACTAGATCCCTCACAGTAGGACCAAATACTGTCTAGATCATCCCTGTTAGATGTCTATTCAACCTGCTCTTAAATATCTCCAATGATGGAGATTCCACAATCTCCCTGGGTAATTTATTCCCGTGTTTAACCACCCTGACAGGCAAGAATAGGGTTGGCAGGTGTCTGGTTTTGAACTGGACAATCAAATATTTGACCTTTCTGTTCAGGACACAAATTGAGAAAATATAAATGAGAAAATATAAATGTCCGGTATTTTCTGAATAAGATGTAATGTAGATTGTGATGTAATGTCAAGTGTGTCCAGTATTTTTGTTGAAACCATCTGGCAATCCTAGGCAGGAATTTTTTCCTAATGTTCAGCCTAAACCTTCCTTGCTGCAATTTTAGCCCATTGTTTCTTTTCCTATCATCAGAGGTCAAGGAGAACAATTTTTCTTCCTTCTTCTTGTATCACCCTTTTAGATACTTGAAAACTGCTATCATGTCCCCTCTCAGTCTTCTCTTTTCTAAGCTAAACAAGCCCAAGATGATGGACAGGAACACATGGGGAAAAAAACCCCCTGAATTCAAACTGCCTTGGCTGTATTATTTCTGCAGTTGTGTTTGACTAATGTTCTATTCTTTTGCCACCCCAGGTACTATCATTTTATTTGCAAAAATTGAAACTTCAGAAAATGGAGTGATAGAACTTGCTGGTATAATTTTATAAGAGCTAATTTACATAAAATGCAATTTATACAAAGAATGTAACACACCTGCAAACAAATGGAGATTGAATTTCCTTTTTAACTGACTTGAATCAAAGGACGTTAATAACTGTTCCTATATTTGATGCCCTTTTACACAACATTATTCAACTATGTTCACCTAGGAATTTCTACAAAATAAGGTTTTGAAAAGAAAATAAACTATCAAACAGTGTTATTTCAAATTTTCTCTTATAGGTGCCAGACTAATGATTTAAGTTCAGGACCTAAAAGGATTTGAGAGCAACACCAATGTACCCAGTAGCTTGGGCTCACTTTATTTGTAATTTCCAATAGTAGATCATGATTCAGGAAGGTGCTTAAAAAACATGTTTAAAGTCACACATATGCCCAAATCACACTTACTTCTCTTTTCTGAACTAAACAAGCCCAATTCTTTTAGTTTTCCCTCATAGCTCATGTTTTATAGACCTTTATTCATTTTTGTTGCTGTTCTCTGGACCTTCTCCAATTTTTCCATATCTTACTTGAAATGTGGTGCCCGAGCCTAGACACAATACTCCAAATGAGGCCTGATCAGCACAGAGTAGAGAGGAAGAATGACTTATTTTGTCTTGCTCACAACACTCCTGTTAATGCATCCCAGAATCATGTTTGCTTTTTTGCAATAGTGTTGACTCATATTTAACTTCTGGTCCACTATGACCCCTAGATTCCTTTCTGCAGTGCTCCTTCCTAGACAGTCACTTCCCATTCTGTATGGCTGTGTCTACACTGCACCCCTTTTCCGGAAAAGGGATGCAGATTAGACTCTTCGGAATTGCAAATCCGCGGGGGATATTGCATTTACATGGCTGCTGCTTTTTTCCAGCTTGGGGATCAGCCAGAGAAAAGCTCCAGTCTAGACACAATTCTCCGGAAAATAAGCCCTTTTCCGGAGGATTTCTTATTCCTACTTCCTTTCTTATTCCTAGACTGGCGCTTTTCTCCGGATTATCCCCTAGCCGGAAAAAAATGGCAGCCATGTAGATGCAAATGCCGTGGGGAATATTTAAATCCCCCATGGATTTGCAATTCCGAAGTGTCTAATCTGCATCCCTTTTCCGGAAAAGGGGTGCAGTGTAGACACAGCCTATGTGTGAGACTGATTGTTCCTTCCTAAGTGGAGTACTTTGCATTTGTCCTTCTGAATCTTCATCCTATTTACTGCAGACCATTTCTTCAGTTTGTCCAGATCATTTTGAACTATGACCATATACTTCAAAGCACTTGCAACCCTTTCCAGCTTGGTATCATTTGCAAACTTAACAATCTTATTCTCTATGTGATCATCTAAATTGTTGATGAAGATGTTGAACAGAAATGGTCCCAAAACAGACCCCTGTGGAACCTCACTTGTTATGCCTTTCCAGAAAATCTTTAATAACTACTCTCTGAGAACAGTTATTGAGCCAGTTACATTCCCACCTTAAAGTATCCCCATCTAGGTTGTATTTCCATAGTTTGTTGATAAGAAGGTCATGCGAGACTGTGCCAAATGCCCTACTAAATCTAGGTATACCATGACTTCTCCTTATACGCAAGGCTTGTTATCCTATCAAAGAAAGCTATCAGATTGGTTTGACATGATTTGTTCTTTACAAATCCATGCTGGCTGTTACTTATCACCTTATTATCTTCCAGATCTTTGCAGATGGATTCCTTAATTACATGCTCCATTATCTTCCTTGACATAGAAGCTAAACTGAATGGTCTGTAGTTTCCTGGGTTGTTCTTATTTCCCTTTATATAGATTGGTACTATATTTGCCCTTTTCCAGTCTTCTGGAATCTCTTATATGAATGCCAGAAAGAAGTTGGCCTAAAAAATAGTGTAGAATTTGTTAATTTTATTGAAAGGCCTTCTAGTTCAAGAATATTAAAAAGAACGTCAATTTTAGCATGTACAAATCAATCCATAAATCAATACACTAAAGTAATCACAATGACTTCCCAATCTTACTTTGGAGTCAGTGGGGTTGTGGGAACAAACTCCTTCCAGAGTGAAACTTACAGCTTCTGAAACTTCTGTGATTGACCTTAAGATTAGAAAGTTTAAAAAATATAGAGAGAGCCCAAATTATTTTGAATTCACAATTGTGCTTATTTTATTTATTGCATATGGGCATCAACATCTATGTGTGCTCCCAAGAATTACAATGTGATGCTTCTGATTCCAAAACTGCCCCTGTTTTGTAATCCAGTTGATAATTATCAAACCAGCCTATTCATTCCAGTGAGGAGTTCATGTGCACATGACTTTTATTGAGGATCCTTAAATCAGTCAGTATCTTAATACTGAGAAAAATGTCCATAGGATAAAATTTAGACCTGTGTCAAAGATCAGGATCAGTGAAAGGAAAAAGAGAGCGTCTCACATGTGCTCCTTCTCTTTATATAGTGTCTGAATGGCTCCTGTGACTCATTCACCTAGTCATCAGGGAGCATGCCCACACTTCCCCTTATCCAGCAGAGAGCATGCCCATACTGTGATGACTCATTGCCATGTGGTCCATTATTCCAAGCCTTCTTCAAACACACTCACATTCACACACTCTCTCCATTCACTCAGGGGAGAATGCAGCTTAGGGAAAGTTACAAGCAAGGTGGCTGCATGTTACAAAGATTACAAAGTTGCAGTTTACAGTAAATTTGAGAGTTACGCAGATTACAAAGATTGACAAGGATCACAATAAGTTGCAATTTAAAACCTTAAACCTTACAGTTTGGTGTAGCTTTAGACAATCCATGTATATAAATCTAGTGAGCTCAAGCAGAGGCTTTTTCATGCAACATATTACACCCAATATGAATATTAATACAATCACAAAAGAATATCAGCTAAAATGTCTAGAGATCAATAAACAATGGAATGGGTTGAGTGTAAAATTTGATATCTTTGATCTGCCTTGACTGAGGTATTGGTTGACCCTATCCTGTTCTGAACCTGAGACAGTTTGTTTTCTTCTTGCATCTTGTGTTGTGTTTTCTCCTGCCACAGCTCTTCCCCCTGTCAGCTTAATTCCTGTGAAAAGTGATGATAAGAAGCATCATTCTGGGGGTTAGTTTCATCCAGGTATATGGCAAAGATTTGTCACAGCTAGCATTGTGCAGTACACTATAAACCTCATTTTTTGAGGAATAAGGAATCTTGTGAAAAAGGCTTTTTTTTTGACAGATGGTCCCATCTACACAGGGCTTTTTATCTGTAAAACTTCTTCCGCAAAAAGGATTGACAGAAAATATGCAAATGAGAGTGCAATTTGCATATCTTCTGCCAAAAAAACACCCGTCAGTGTAGACATAGCCTGGGTGATGAAACCCATTTACCTCACAGATGCCATGTTTTATTCCACAAAGTAAGTTTGCTACAAAATCACAAGCACTTGGTTTTGCCCCTGTGAAGAACTTTATGATTTATGTCATCAAATTTGCAAGTTGCCCTAGAAGCCAACAAAGCTACTTTATCATTTTTGTTTCCCTATGGTATATTCCAAATGTGCCCTTGCATTGCTGTGGCCACCTGTTCTCCCACACCTGTTTCAATTTATAAACCATATGTTGCAGTCACAGACTAGAACCATTATGGGCATGATGTACTTTCTCATAAATATTTCATAGACTTGCTGCTGTCTGCACTTCAAAATAATTTGAAAGCATTCATTTTTCTGAGAATCTGAGCACAGACTGGATAGTCACTCATTATTACCACTATTTGTTAGGCAATGAGGTATAAAGGTTGCTGAATCATAAAGTTACCCATATCAATAGTATTGGAGTCAGGATTTAGCACTATCATTTTAAAATGAAACCTCCTTCACTGACTATTTTTTTTTCATTATGATTAGATGTTGTTCTAAATTATATGCTATTGGCATTATTTGGAGAAGTTCTAGGGCCTGTGCTAGAGAAAATGTCAGCACAGATTATCACAATGTTCCTGTCTGGCTTTGTCATCTATGAATCAACTGTGACATATAGTAAAAAAAAAACTTGTATTATCTCTTTCTATAATGTATGTGTTTTAAGCACATTTGATAAATAATTTATGGCAATCTATTACCATAACTGAATTAAATATTTTGTTCTCACCCACAATTATTTCCAGTTTGAGAACAACTTATACCTCCAGATCAGCGGCACAGCCATGGGTACACGCATGGCCCCACAGTATGCTAACATCTTTATGGCTGACCTAGAACAACGTTTCCTCAACTCCCGTCCCCTTTCACCCCTCCTCTACCTACGGTACATCGATGACATCTTTATGATCTGGACACATGGCCAAGAAACACTGGAGATATTCCACAGAGATTTCAACAACCTACACCCCACCATCAACCTTAGCCTGGACCATTCTACACGAGAGATCCACTTCCTGGACACCACCGTACAAATCAACAATGGAAAATTAGACACCACTCTCTACAGAAAACCCACCGACTCATACAGTTACCTACATGCATCCAGCTCCCATCCAGAACACACCACACGATCCATCGTCTATAGCCAAGCCCTTCGATACAACCGCATCTGCTCTAACCCCACTGACAGAGACCAGAAGCTTCAGGATCTCTACCAAGCATTTATAAATCTCAACTACCCACCCAGAGAAATAAAAAAGCAAATTGAAAGAGCCAGACGAATACCTAGAAACCATCTACTTCAAGACAGACCCAAGAAAACCAACAATAGAACACCACTTGTCATCACCTACAACCCCCAACTTAAACCTGTCCAACACATTATCAATAAACTACAGCCTATATTGGAACAGGATACCATACTCAAAGAGGCTCTGGGAGACAGACCCATAGTCTCCTATAGACAACCACCTAACCTCAAGATGATTCTTACCAACCACCACAGGACATACCACACTAATACCAATCCTGGTACCTTCCCTTGCAACAAACCCCGTTGCCAGCTTTGTCCACATATTCATTCTGCTGATACCATTATTGGACCTAACCAAGTGAGTTATAAGATCAAGAACACATATTCCTGCGCATCCAGAAATATAATCTATGCTATCATGTGCCGAAAGTGTCCGTCTGCTATGTACATTGGACAAACATCTCAGACACTTCGCCAAAGGATTAATGCCCACAAAACAGATATCAGACAAGATCACAAAGAGAAAACAGTTTCTTGCCACTTTAACCAGAAAGGACACTCTCTAAATGACTTAGCCACCTGCATTCTGCTACAAAGACCTTTTACATCTGCACTTGAAAGGGAATCCTCTGAACTGTCATTCATGTTAAAATTCGACACTTGCCAACAAGGACTTAACAAGACTTTGAACTTTCTCACCCATTACCAAGACAGTTTCCCCAATTATCACCTGTAATACCATTAACTCACAAACATCCCACTCTCCCTACCTTTAATATCAGCAATTCACAGACACTTACCTTCCTTCCTCCCCCTTCCCACCCCCCCCCCCCCGCATCCCCCTTCTGTTCTGCAATGTGATTTGTCCTTTTCATATTTGTTCATTTTTTTTAATTGTATCCTTTGATATATATGGTTGTGACTACTTTCTTCCACTATTTGATCTGAGGAAGTGGGTCTGGCCCACGAAAGCTCATCATCTAATAAACCATCTTGTTAGTCTTTAAAGTGCTACATTGTCCTGCATTTTGAATTAAATATGAGCACAATGAGTAATCAAAATCAACATGCAGAGGATGGGCTACATCTGTGACTGGTATAAATTGGTCCAGCTACATTGACTTCAATAGAACTCTAGTGACTTATGTCAAGCGAAGATCTGGCTCATTGTCTGCTAATTATGAATAAAATTCACTTAGCCCCTTCAGATGAAGGCTAGGAACTGTGCAGGACTTGGAATGGGATGCACTGCTCATCCCATGGACAGACTGGGGGATGCAGTAGGTCCCTTGCATGACTGCTATTTCACATATAATGCTGGAATAACTATGGTACTTCTGTGTCATGAATAGACCTGATCCAAAGCCAAAGACTCCTACTGACATCAACTGATTTTGGATCAAGCCCTATAGGTGGGCTTTTAGAGAATGCATAAGTGTTGACTTCATGGCATGCCTCAGGCCCATCTGGATGCATAAGCTGTGATGAAGCTCTCCTTAATTTACTCTTCATCTGCAGCCACTTCTCTATGGTAGGCCTAAGTGGTCTAAATGGCCATATAAATGCCTTTATGCTTGACTGAATGACAGCTAGAGTATGTCTAGACTACATGCCTCTGCCTGCAGAGGCATGTAATTTAAACATACTGACATAGTCAATGAAGCGGGGATTTAAATATTCCTTGCTTCATTAAAATAAAAATGGCCGCCGCGTTGTGCCAGCTCAACTAATCATCGTCATAGGGTGGCAGTCAAGACGCAGATCGGTTGGCAAGGAAAGCCTTTGCTGACCGATTCTGTGAACCTAGTTTCACGAGGCATAAGGGGTTGGTCGACAAAGGCTTTCCTTGCTGACTGATTCATGTCTTGACTGCCACGTTGTGCCGACGATCAGCTGAGCCGGCACAACTCGGTGGCCATTTTTATTTTAATGAAGCGGGGGATATTTAAATCCCCGCTTCATTGACTATGTCAATATGTCTAATTTACATGCTCTGCCAGCAGAGGCATGTAGTCTAGACATACCTCTACTGTGAGGAGTTTGGAGCAAATGGCATTGTTTGCAAAACTATCATCACATGCACAAACAACTTTGCTTTTTACCCTTTATAGGGGATGGAATGTGTATTGCTTCAAAGGTAGTGCTTTGTTCTGAGTGATGTTTGTTAATGAGCTGAGCTAAATGTTTAATTCATGTCATAGATAAACCAGTGTAATATCACACTCTTTGTCTTTTTATTGTCCAAAGAGCAGCAACTACTAACATACAATCAATTATGTTTGTAATAGCTTGTATGATGAAAAATTCACATTTGTAGAAAAATTCACATTGGTAGAAGGGAAGCTCATCTCTCCGTAGTTCACTTCCCCCTTTTCTCCTTCTTCACTTCTCTTTTTTCCTTCTCTCAGCTCCCACTCCCACTCCCATCCTCACAGATCTTTCCACTTCTTTTTAAAATTGTGGCTTTATTGATTGAAATTAAATCAGCAAATGTAGTGGGTAGAAATGCGGGGGAGAAAGGCACACTAACAGTGAGGAGAGTACAGATATACTGGTTTTTGCCACACGAGGAAAAAATAAATTGCTAGAACCAAGCAGTCAAAGGTCAATAATTCTCAAAAGTTTGTTTACTCAACTTTAGCTCAGCCTTTTTGTATGACCAGACAATTGATCAATTATTATTAATCAAATAATAATTGATTAATCGCTTTACAATTGGAATTATTATGCCGCCTTAATTTCTATATCCATAAAAGGTTATGCTGTTCATTTTTGTTTCCAATTAGCTATTATTTTTAATCAAGGGCTTGGTTGTGATATTTGTGATTGTGATGACTGTAGCCCAGACTATGGGGGAGAATGCAATTCCATGGTCTCTGAGAAGTCCAGGCAGGAGATTGTGTCCAAGCTGCATCAGTTATGGAGTAGATCAGCTGCAAGAAGTCTATCCAAACCTGTCACAATGTATGCTCCCTGACTGCAAATGTAAATACAGCACTGGGTATGTTGGAAGGATGGAGCCAATACTTTCCCCATATCCTATTGTCTGTTAGCATTGAGGATTTAATATGTCTAAGGATTCTGCTTCTTCCTTCCTGCAAGAAACAGCAGTTCAGCACAGCTTCAAAAGGGAGACAGGGCATGGTTTAAATTCCCTTTCTACCTTGGAATCATGGTCCAGATAAGGTACAATCTAGCCCTAGCTTTATCATTAATGTGAACATGCAGTTGTATCCAACTCTTGCAACTTAAGCTCACCTGCAAAAAGCTCTGCTTGCAGATGTTTTTCATTTACACACTCCAGTGAAAGATTAGGTGGGGAAACATTTAGGGTATGTCCACCCTATTAGGGAGGCGTGTGAGTCCCCTGATCATATGCATATACTTGTGCTATCTCTCATTGAGGTAGCATAAGGAGCAGTGTAGCATGGCTGAGGTGGGCCATCCACAAACTGTACTGTTCAGGTGTGCCTCAGCTGCTGCTGCCA
This sequence comes from Pelodiscus sinensis, assembly GCF_049634645.1. Taxonomy (NCBI): domain Eukaryota; kingdom Metazoa; phylum Chordata; order Testudines; family Trionychidae; genus Pelodiscus; species Pelodiscus sinensis. The sequence continues at coordinate 100,655,883 of NC_134715.1, read as the reverse complement.
GTTCTACTGTGGCTACACTGCAATTTATATTTGTACTAGTGCAGGTATGTGTAGGCGTAGCCTTAATGGAGGCTTGCACTGAAGCTTGAATCTCAGGTAATCAGACACGTGATAATTAGCTAACAATAGCAGCCTAGGGAAGGTATAGCAGAGGTGTGGCTTATGCTAACTACATAGCATTCAGTCATGGTTATAGTCAGGCAACTAGCCCAAGCTGCTGCTCCTGATATCTCCCTTTGCCTGCTGTTTTTAGTGGGGTTGTTTGAACAGAGCAAGCACATGCCTGTCTACCAGAGCTAGGAATTATGCTCCCAGCTGCAGTAGAGACATGTCCTAATATATCTTGCAACTGAAATCTACAACTGCAACTTACAACTTCTGTGGCTGTTTTTCTTCAACACTACAATTTTTACAAAGCACCATATAGCCAGACTTTCATGCCCTTGCTCATGGAGAGAGTACAATTCTACATTAATGGTAATACTCAACATGAGTAGGTATATCAGCATCTGACTCGTAATATGTAATCCCTTAAACCATGTGAAATACTGGAATGGGTTACCTAGGGAGGTGGTGGAATGCCCATCCCTAGAGGTTTAGAAGTCTCATCTTGGCAAAGCCCTGGCTGGGATGATTTAGTTGGGGTTGGTCCTACTTAGGGCAGAGGACTGGACACCATGACCTCCTAAGGTCTCTTCCAGCCCTGGGATTCTATGAAACCAGTGTCATTTTGAAATAATCTAAAAGTAAATCAGTCACACTTTATAGAAAGGGTACATTTATAATGGGTTAATGATGTTTGCCAGCTGTAAAAGCAACATCATCCGAAATAAAATTTGCAATATATGAAAAAGCAATTTCTGCTTCAAGTAATTAGAATATCTAAGAGATGGTCTGAGACACTGCAATCCCCTCCAGATTCCACATGAATGGAAAGCCTCCCAAAGCATGCTGGGAAATGTAAATAAAAATAGTGTGACTGGTATATGTAAACCACACTCAGATGGACAACGATAGCATGAAGGGTTTGATCTTACAGTATTGGACTCAATGGGAGCTGTACCATGACTTCAGTGCATTCAGGATCAGACTTTAACTCTTTTCACTAGTTTGAGAAAAGAAATAGTACCCTGCCCTGCAAATATTTAATGAGTGGCCAGAGCTGGCGATGCCAGTTATTAAGGGGAAGGAACAAAGAGGGTGAGGGAGCTGTTGGCTAGTAACTTCTGATCAAAACAAGCTGTACTACTTGTGCACTGAGCAAAGAGTTCTAAGAACTAGCAGTGCTGAAGTCAGTGGGTCAGACATGTTTCTCTTTGTTTAAACCTTGCAGACAAAGAAACTTTTTTTTATTTGATTATTCTGCTCTACTAAAGAACTATTTTCTGACATGAAGAAGTTGCAAGCTAAATAGAAAAAAGAAATGAAGCCTGAGAATGGTAGCAGAAAGGCAAACAGTGGTGAAGTGACTTGCTTAGAGCAAGGGCAGTTAGTGGCAGAGCCAGGAAAGCATAGGTGCTCTCCATGAGATGTGTTTGAGACACCTATATTTTGTAACACCCTTCCTGTAGGATGTTAGAAGACTTGGAATGCAGTCCAATTTACCAGCTATATTTAATTAAAAACATATACTGATAGAGAAACCATATTTTGAAGCAAACTACTGAAGTTTTAATTCAACTTTGTACATCACTCTACTGAAACAATGCCTCAAAAAACCAAAACTAATCATATTTACTGTATATATTCATGATTTAAACTGGTTGTAACTTTATAAAGTACTCAACAATTATCTTCAAGGTTAGATGAAACCATGAATCTCAGTGACCCCTACTCACAAACATGTTTGTTTTGTTCTTCAACTGTTTTTGTTGAGAGTGCAAAATTTCAGACCAGAATATATGGATAAAAATATCTCCCGTGACCTAATAATTCAAACAGCTCCACTGTGCTTTTCATTGTTCTCTAGGCAGAAACCAAGAGTGGAAAATGTCACCTCCCACAGCCCTCCAAAAAAGTAACGAGGAACAGAAAAAGGGGGAAATAATTAGATTATAGGTTAGTATTCTTGATTATCTATAGTGTACATACTCTATCGCTATTATAATACTCAAAGAAACATATGTGAATAGTTACAACACAATGATTGTTCTGGAGATAAAATGAAACAGTGCAATGAGCACTTATATTTCTTAATTTGTAATCTAGCGTACTCTCCATCAAGGAGACGATCCACTTTTGCTGACAGTTCTTTGCTTTTCTTTCCTTTGAAGTTTGGAAATAAATCCACAATGACCTTTGTTTACCTCAAGAAAACAGATACATGTTATGGAATTTATTTTATAATTGGTGTTGTTTAAAAAAAGGCATGTGATTATATAAGTAACTGTCAGAGAGAGAACTTGACTGGAAATATGAGGATTATTTTTTATTATAGAAGCACCTAGATATTAGAATATGATGATCCATTGTGGTTGGATTTCCTTTCATTCCTAAAATAGAAACATGAACATATGCAAATTTAAGACTACTTAGATTATAAGTTCTTTGGGGGCAGGAAGTGAGGTCAATAGCCACTGTGGGCCCAGGGGCATGGTGTGAGGGGGGTCCCCAACTCTGCACCGTTGGAAGGGGAGGGGCCTCAGGCAAAGGGGCCATGGCAGGGATAGCCCGCATTCCGTGCTACCCAGGCTGCAGTACTGGGCCACCCCAGCCCTCAGAGCCACGCGGAGCAGTGGAGCGGCTCTCTGTTGATAATTCAAAGGGTCCTGGGGCAGCAGCTTAGAATTGCTGGGTCCTGGAGCAACTGCCCCCTGTGTCTCCCCTCTCAGCATGCTCTTTTTATTCTGTTTTTATACTGTACTTATCACAAAGGGTGAAGATTAATGACTGATGAATGGCAGCTAGGACAATAGACATACTAATTATTATTACCATTAATAATAATGACTTTGTTCTATTCTGGTTGATGTCTGTGGAAAAACTTCAACTGACTTCCAGGGGAACCAGACTGGCCATATGATCTTTCAATCTTTATTAGGTAAAGAATCTGATAGGCTTACTTGGAACTACTCACATATACAAGGATTGCCTTCATTCTCTTGAAAACAAAGGGTATGTCTAGACTGCATCCCTCTGTCAACAGAGGGATGCAGATTAGGCGGGTCGACATTGCAAATGAGGCAGGGATTTAAATATCCCATGCATAATTTGCATAAAAATGGCCACTGCGTTTTGCTGACTCAGCACTTTGTTTGCAAACTATAGGGGGATCTCTCAAAAAAGAAAGCCTTTTTTTGACAATTCCCTTATGCCTCCTGCAAAGAGGTTTACAGGATCTGTCAAAAAAGGCTTTTCTTCTTGACAGTTCCCCCTCTAGACTGCCACTTTTTGCTGACAAAGTGCTAAGTTGGCAAAACATAGCAGCCATTTTCATGCAAATTAGGCATGGGATATTTAAATCCCTGCCTCATTTGCAATGTCAACCTGCCTAATCTGCACCCCTCTGCCAACAGAGGGATGCAGTCTGGACATACCCTAATAGTCTAAGCATAAAATGTTATTCAATTTATGCATTACATATGCTCTCAGCATCCTCTAGTAAGCCTTTAATTACTCTTGTTAATGACAAATACAAGTACAATATGGCTGCGTCTAGACTGTCAAGTTTTTCTGCAAAAGCGGCCGCTTTTGTGCAAAAACTTGCCAGCTGTCTACACTGGCCGCTTGATTTTGCGCAAAAGCACTGATGTTCTACTGTCCGAAATCAGTGCTTCTTGCGCAAATGCTTTGAAGTTCCCGTTCGGGCAAAAGCCCTTTTCCAGAAATGTTTTTGCACAAGAGGGCCAGTGTAGACAGCTAAAAACTGTTTTGCGCAAAAAAGCCCCGATGGCGAAAATGGTGATCGGGGCTTTCTTGAAAAAAACCGAGTCTAGATTGGCACGGACGCTTTTCCGCAAAAAGTGCTTTTGTGGAAAAGCGTCCGTGCCAATCTAGATGCTCTTTTCCGCAAATGCTTTTAACGGAAAAACTTTTCCGTTAAAAGCATTTGCGGAAAATCATGCTAGTCTGGATGTAGCCTCTATGTTTGGGGGGTTTTTTGGTCCAAAGAGATGACAAATATATGATTTTCAGATTATAACATGAAGCAGTTCATATACTGCACTTCCATATTGAATTATTCTCTGCTATCAAAATGGATCTATATTATCCAGTAACTAGGGCTGTCAATTTATGTGTGTTAATGCCTGTGATTAATGCAGGGCAGGATTAACGTGGTAAAAAAATTAACGTGTTAATTGCAGGCGTTAATGTTGCACTGCCCCTTCAAAGGGGAAGCACATTAGGAGACTGAGATCAGCTGGAGTGGAACTTCAACAGGGCAGCAATGTGGAGCTGGGGATCAGCTGGACACTCCAGCTACCCTCCAAAGTCAGTAAATTTGTTACTCTGGGGAGTTCTTGTAAGCAGAGCTTGTAGAGTCAAGGTCTTTTTAAGGTCTTCTGTGGACACTCGTCTTCTGCACTTGGAGTGCCAGAGTGGGGATTAGCCCTGACAATGTGGCAGGACAAAAGGACTAACGTCAGTATCCTTGCAGAAGATGATTTCTGAAGCATTGAGGAAATAATCACCCACAGGCAGCTACGTTGGTCTGGTCAAGTGGTCAGGATACCTGACACACATTTGCCTAAACAGATTTTCTATGCTCAGCTAAGGACCAGGGCGAGGACTGGAGACCTCCTTAAGAACATCTTAGTAAAGTGTGACATTGACGCTGATACCTGGGAGAGACAGGTGGAGGATTGGGTAACCTGGAAGACCACCATCAAGAATGGTGCCCTACACTTTGAAATCAAGCATCGTCTCCTTGAAGAAGATCAGAGAGCCTGATGTAAGGAACATGCCTGGGCCACTTGGGCGCTGGTGTCATTGCCAATGGAGAAAGAGGCTTCACATGCGGCCACTGCCAAAAAGCGTTCCTTGCCAGAATTGGCCTAATTTCTCATCTTCACACTCATCAGCTTTAGGCATCCAAGGGGAAATCTTACTCGATTTGAGGGATCCCAGAGAGAGAGAGAAATTCCCTTCTCTTGTTCCTATTTTTGCCATTACAAAGATGTAACAGGATTTTACAACTTGAAATTTTGTTATTTGTAGATGAGGTTTTCAATATTCAGCATTTTGATAGGTTGTTCTCTTCTACACTCCACCTGCTGCCGTATTACATGTGGTCTTAAGATGTAGCTGCATATAATAATACAACTGGAACCTATCAATACATGGTTAGTAAAGACAGCAATGTATTGACTATTAATCTTCCTATATCCTCAGGCTATGTCTACACTGCGGGTTTTTTGTGGAAGAGGAATTGCAAATGGAGCGCTTATTTGCATATCTCATTCTCTCATTTGCATATCTTCTTCCGATCCTTTTTGCAGAAGAGGTTTTTGCAATAAAAAGCCCTGTGTAGATGGGGCCATTTGTCAGACAAAACCCTTTTGCCCAAGAGCCTGTAAACTTCATTTTTTGAGGAATAAGGGATCTTGTGCAAAAGGTTTTTCTTCTGACAAATGGCCCCATCTACACACAGCTTTTTGTTGCAAAAACCTCTTCTGGAAAAAGGATCGGAGAGCATGAGATATGCAAATGAGTGCTCAATTTGCATTTCCTCTTTTGCAAAAAAAAAAACAACCCACAGTATAGATGTAACCATAGAGTTCTAGGGAATAAGTTTTTAAAAGAACAAAGAAAAGCTCATCCTTTTTTGATAAAGCTTGCAACACGTAGAAGATACTGCATTGAAACTTGAATCCAAAATCCGTCCTTTTAACAATTAAAAATTGTAATCTTATATTTATCCACAAATACAATACCTGTGTTTGGAGTAATTCCTTATAACTCTTTAAGATATACTTGAGCTGCATTACTTTGGATAAACTAGTAGGTTGTGTGGAATCTTCAGAAGATAAAGAAAAACAAAACAAAAAAAAAAGTACTCCTTCCTCACCAGCAGTTAGAAATAAAGTTAAAATAAAGTAGCCTTGTATACATTCAGTTATTGTTTTTCACATATTAGTGTTTTAACCCTGGTTAAGGGTGGCTTTTCATTTTTGCCTGTCATTTTAGCAGGATTTCCTTGTGATCATCAATTTTATGGAGGCAGTTAAAATGTTTATTCCAGCTTTATCTACTTAGATAACCAATTATCCAACCTGTGAGTAGAATCAGATAGCAAAGTTGAGATGCTGATTGGCTCTCAGTGCAGACATGTAGGCTAAGTCTAAACCAGTGGTGAGCAACCGGTGGGTTGAGGCCCCCAAGAGGTTCGCAAATATCTTCCCATGGGTCGCAGCACTTATATCTGGTGGGTCAGGGGCTGGGCCTGGCCGCACAGTACAGCGCTTAGGTCTGGCCAGCTGGTGGCTGGGCCCAGCAGTTGGTGCCCCCCAGGGCAGGGGGGGTCGCAGATCAAAAAAGGTTGTGCTCCACTGGTCTAAACAGTAGCCTTATTTTGGAATAACTGACATTATTTCAAAATGACAAAATAACAAAGTCCACTACACAACGAGCAGTTATTTTGACATAATGTCAAAATAATTTCAAGCTGGAGGACATCTTACTCCGACTCCTGTAATCCTCATTCTATGAGGTGTAAGGGAAGTCGGACCCTCAGACTTCCTGCCGTGTAGACAGAACCAAAACCTGAAATAAGCTATTTCAACATAAGCTGCACAATTGATGTAGCTCAAGTTGCGTAGCTTATTTTGGCGTTAGCCTTGCTGTGTAGAGATGACCATAATGTATGACAAGGGGAGGAAGAAGGCAAGGAAAGGCTCTTTGTACATAGTCCTTAGTGTAGTATGCGATAAATCAGCCAGTATTATAACTCTTGTGTTGGGAAGAACACAGAGCTGTAGCTTCAGTTCCTATGGAGATCAGTGCCCCAAAGTGGATAGACAAAGAGCAGTAAGCAGAGCCACTAGGGGAATAAAAAAAAATAGCAGGTGATATATAGATAAATATATAGATATACAGGGCTCGACAAATAATGCAATCTACTCGCCCGTAGCGAGTAGATTGCAACCTGGAGAGCTGGTTTCGGTTGATCTGCGCAATGCGCAGAACGATCCAGATCGCCGGACAGCGCGGCTGGTGAGCGGGGCTCGCCGCGGTTCAGCGAGCCCTGTAGATATATATATATATATATATATAGTAAATAAACATCTTTAGTTCTGTCATTCCTTAATCCTCAGGAGAAAAAAATCTTTTTTATGTCCTATTTCATAAATCATTCAAAAGTTAGAAGGGGGTTGAAAAGAGAACTTAGAATGGAAGTTTGTATTTATCCTTAACCATGATTCCTACTTACACTTCAATATTATAGGCGCTTGTCTGTATAATCTAATAAAGGTAATTCACAGAGCGACAGTATCAATGTTTTCCTATAGCTAGGATTTTTCCCTTTATGGGTTGTTGAATATGAAAATCTCCCCTATTTGACCTTTCCTTCAAAGGTCACTAAAAGTCATTAGTCATTTTCATCAAGCATTAAATTACACTTGTTATGCTGAGTATAAGGACCCCAATTTGGAGGAATGAAGGTTAGTGGATATTACAAATCATAATTATATTTTAGCCAAGAAAATCTTCATAAGTGAGTCTATTGGGTAGGTGGCAGAAATTAATTTTTTTAATGTTATTCAAGCAGCTATTCAAAAGAAAACAAGCCTGAATCTCATCTCACACTGTTTTCAAACTGGTCTCATTCCCTTGATTTCAGGTTTGTGCAGTTGTATATTTCATAAAGGTGAGTTAGATCGGTAGCTGATAGCTATAACAGACAGGTAAATGACATCATCTTCCACATAATCAGTATAGGAGTGTCACTGTAAGACAGACACAATTTATATACAGACACAACTTTTAAACTCTATAAAACTGGTGCACAGGATATATTAGTATCCCAACAGCATGATATAAATTGTGTCTCTTACAGTGACACTCCTATACTGATTATGTGGAAGATGATGTCATTTACCTGTCTGTTATAGCTATCAGCTACCGATCTAACTCACCTTTATGAAATATACAACTGCACACACCTGAAATCTAGAGTTTAAAAGTACCTCATTCCATTTCACCATTCCATTTCATTAAAATATGTTAAGCAATGCTAACAGGAGGCTTGTAAAGCTCAATACTTTGAATAAGGCATCAGTGCTGAAGTTAAGAGGCTCCCTGCATTTTTCAAAATCACTCTTTTCCATTATTATAATAAATAAAAAGTCAAGCTTGTTAAAGGCAAGTGAGGCCATTACTGATGTTATGCTAATAGCCACGTGCTAAAAGGGAAGGCTACGATCAGCTAATATCACCTGTGCTCCTGGTTTTGAAGAAAATTACTGCTTTCTACTTGAACCAACTATATAGCATGCCCAGATAATGCATGATGAGTGCATTAAAATATATTAAGTTACTGTGCGTGCGTTACAAAACCAAGAAACTTTCTCAAGTGACAGTTAAGATTTTTAAGTTCAGTTCAAGACAACCCTTTTAATTATATTTCACTGATTATTTCAATGATATTTCTTCTCTTGAAATTACATTTAGCATCATTATGTTTAATTTTACAAATTTTCTTATTTTCTCCTTCATTTTTATTAGATGTCCTACTTACCTGGCAAAGTGCTCAACATATCTCACCTCTCTTTTTATCAATTGTTCCTCACATTCTCCAGGCAAGCTTGTAGAACGGTAGCAGTGATTGGCTTTATCTTCTCCTTTCCCTGCAGCCTTTTATTGGGCAGTAAGAATCTCTCCTGACTGGTGACACAAATTCACTGGAATTCCTGGCTGGCCAATGTAGTGGCTACTAAGAGGTACTACTGCTGTACAGCAGTCTTCTCTGCACACAACCTGATACAGCATTTGCAGACTGTATGACTGAATAAACATGTACTGGAAGTCAAGGAGTCATAACGGCATTATGAAGGTGAGCACTATGGATCCATAGTGAAGATGGAATTGAGTTTTCCATTTAAACTAAAATGCAGGACAATGTAGCACTTTAAAGACTAACAAGATGGTTTATTAGATGATGAGCTTTCGTGGGCCAGACCCACTTCCTCAGATCAAATAGTGGAAGAAAGTAGTCACAACCATATATACCAAAGGATACAATTAAAAAAAATGAACAAATATGAAAAGGACAAATCACATTGCAGAACAGAAGGGGGATGCGGGGGGGTGGGAAGGGGGAGGAAGGAAGGTAAGTGTCTGTGAATTGCTGATATTAAAGGTAGGGAGAGTGGGATGTTTGTGAGTTAATGGTATTACAGGTGATAATTGGGGAAACTGTCTTGGTAATGGGTGAGAAAGTTCAAAGTCTTGTTAAGTCCTTGGTGATAAGTGTCGAATTTTAACATGAATGACAGTTCAGAGGATTCCCTTTCAAGTGCAGATGTAAAAGGTCTTTGTAGCAGAATGCAGGTGGCTAAGTCATTTAGAGAGTGTCCTTTCCGCCTGGGCTGTCCCGCTGTGAGCTTGCTCCGCGGCTTTGCTCCTGTCCCCCTGGTCTGCTGGGGGCGGGGGGTGTGCAGCTAGTGCCCCCCCCCAGCAGACCAGGCTTTTCTTGCCTACCCCTGGGGTAGAGCAGCTGGGGGCTGCCCGGTTGGTCCCGCAGCGCCGCTCCGGACCAACCCGGCAGCACCCAGCTGCTCTGCCCCAGGCGTCCTGATTCAGCCGCTGCTGGTCAGTTTCAGCAGTGGCTGAATCAGGACGCTTGGGGCAGAGCAGCTGGGGTGCTGCGGGGTTGCTCCAGTAGCGCCGAGGAGCCGCGCTACTGGAGCAACCCAGCAGCACCCCAGCTCCTCTGTCCCAGGCGTCCCCAAGTCAGCCACTGCTGAAACTGACCAGCGGCTGACTACAGGAAGCCCGAGGCAGAGTTGCTCTGCCCCAGGCTTCCTGGAATCAGCCGTTGATCAGTTTCAGCAGCAGCTGACTTGGGGACGCCTGGGTTTCTTAAGTTGAATCTGTATGTAAGTCAGAACTGGCATCCAGATTCAGCCGCGGTTGAAACTGATCAGTTTCAGCAGCGGCTGACGTCAGTTCTGACTTACATACAGATTCAACTTAAGAACAAACCTACAGTCCCTATCTTGTACGTAACCCGGGGACTGCCTGTATATCTTTACAAACTGGCTTCCATAATGAGATCAATTTTTATAAATATTGATTATTTCTTTAAAAAAAACTCTCACACACACTGAATTTTCAGAGTATTTTATGATTGAATATGTAGACAAACTATGCACGTGCCAGTATGAGAGTCTAAATTCTTATTCATAGGGATTTTTCTAGGGCCAGCATGGAGAAGTAGACAATCCAGTCTGACCTGCATAACACAGGTCACAGAATTTAATCCAGTTGCTTCTGTATTGAGCACAATAATAACTTGGGTTTGACTAAAAAACATCTTCCATAAAGGCACCAGTCAACAAGTGTACACTGTACTAGTAAAGAGAGACTGAAAAAAATCATGACCAGCATTTTTAAATGCTTATTTTTAATGAACTACTCTATAGAAACTATGTATTTTAGAGTAATGACATTTTCAGGAAAAAAATCTCCTGATATTAGAGAAATTTTCAGACAACTCAGATCAAAGGTTGAAGTGTATCTTTGTGCCAAAACAAGGCTTGAAAAGGAACTCTATACCAAATGCTAATTATGGAGTCAGTCCCTTATTTCCATAATTGCATAAACAATTTTAATAAAATAATTTGGTATTCATTAAATCACTAACACTCAGTTGAATTCTTTTGTATTCAAATAAAAAAGTGTAAAGTTCCTTGGGAATTTTTGCATTATATAGCTATTAGTCATCCATTATTTTAAAAGGGCTATCTTGTATTTTTCCTGTAGTGTGCATTTGTTAGATGAAATTGTAGCTAGTGACTTGAATATTAAAGAACCTGTCAATAAGAAAGAAAGTAATTTTTTTTCAAGGAAAGCTGCAACCCAGTTTTATTTTGCATGAAGTATGCAGTTTTTAACAGCCTATGTGACTGAGGTATATCCTTGTGAATTGTAAAATTTTGGTATGTGGAACAGGTAAATCGCATTGTAATTGAAAAGCTGCTGTATAGCTATGGTGGAATAGCTCAGAAAAAGTATCAATTGTACTTTTATATAATTTTCAAAAAACCTGATCAGTTGTAAATATTATTCATACTATCTATCACTGTTTTGGAATGACTGCTTTTATTATATATTATTTTTATTGAAATAGCAATCACTTGAATATAATAAATTATGGAGAGTCCAGCATAGGCCAATAAAATAATTAGGGTACTGGGACATGTGATTTATGAGAAGAGCCTGAGGAAACTGGGCTTATTTAGTCCACAGAGAAGAAGAATGAAGGAGGATATGATAGCAGTCTGCAACTACTTAAATGGGGGTTCCAAAGAGGATGGGAGCTAAGCTGTTCTCAATGTTGACACATGAAAGAACAAGAAGCAATGGTTTCAAGTTACAGTGGGGGAGGTCTAGGTTAGATATTAGGAAAAACTATTCACAAGGAGGTTGGAGAAGAACTGGAATAGGTTTCCGAGGGAGGTGGTAGAATTTCCATCCTTAGGCTATGTCTAGACTACAAAGATAAATCAGAAAAAGAAACGCAATTTGCAGTATGCAAATTATGTATCTTTTTCTGATTTACTTCCAAAAGAAGCTTTTCCAAAATTTGGCCCATTTACACGGGGCCAAATTTTGGGTCAAACCCCTCTTTTGGAATATCTCTTCTTCCTGATAAAATGAGGTTTACAGGGATGCTAACAAAACACGTCCGCTTTTCTGACTTTTTTTTGGAAAAGTGGATGCGTTCTGGTATCCCGGAAAAGCTCTGCAGTCTAGATGTACACTTAGAGTCTTTAAAGGCCAGGACTGACAAAACTTTGGTGGGAATGATTTAGTTGACATTGGTCCTGCTTTGAGCAGGGAATGGGACTAGACAATGTCCTGAGGTCTTTCCCAACCCTAATCTTCTATGATTTTATGATTATACGAACAAAATATTTGGCACAGTTTGGAAATAAGGCCCACTTCTCAAATTTAAATAATTAGGTTTAAGTAAATAGCTTGAGTTAAGTAATTAACTAAATTCCACATTTATGTCTCTCACTAGCATATCAGGGCTCAAATACTCATTGGTAGTACCTAAAAACACATTTGCACATCAGAATGTGAATTTGTATGACTAATGTAAGTGCCCATTAAACAATGATCTTACAATTGTAAGACCCAAACACAACTCCCGGTGAAGTCAGTTGAAGTCTTTCCATTGACTTCAATGGACTTTGGATTAACCCTTTTATACTATGTACTTTATACTTGTAATAGAATATTGTTTTATGTAGCAAGGGATAGAATCACACACACACACACATATATAAAATATTTTGCATTGGGGCTACATTATGGCTACTGGAAAGTGTTTGCCAAAAATGTTTGTACTCTTCCTGGATCCAGATGCAACATCTTATACTATGTTCCTGGCTGGTTCATGGAATTCCTAAAACTTTAAAGCCAAGAAAGGGACACCATAGAAAGGGATATAATCTGACATCCTGCACATCACAGGCCGCAGAACCTCAATCACCCATTCCTGTAATAGACACACAACCTCTGTTTGAGTTATTGAAGACCTTGAAGCTTGACTTCAAGATACAGAGAATCCAACATTTACTCCAGTTCAAAACAGCAAGTGATGCATGTTCCATGCTGCAGACAAACACAAAACTCACTCAGGATCTCTGCCATTCTAACCTGGGTGAAAATTCTTCTTAATCTCGACTATGGTGAGTAGATAGATGCTTACCATGGAGGGGTAGACCCCCAGCCAAACACTCGGGAAAAAATTCTGTGTAGAAAGCCTTCATCATTTAGTCTTCCATCTCTGTTCATTAAAAATGATTGCCTATAGCAGTCACACACTGGCCATTGTGAGAAACCTCATCATCTTATCTTCATACATTTTTGATCAAGCTCAATCTTGAAACAAATTAAAGGTATTTTTCCCCCACTATTTTCTTTGGGATATTTTTATAGAACTTCAGTCCTCAAATAGTTAGCAGCCTTCCTCAAGCCTAAAATTATTGATGGCCAGTTTATACCCAGGCTCCCTTGTCTGTTGCTTGACTTCTGGCTACATGAGCGAGAGATGCCAAGAACCTTCTTTCTTTATGCCAGCAACAACACCAAAAGAAACACAATAACATATAAAGCCTTTACTATTTTTGTATGTAATGCAAGCTGCATTAGTCAGTGTTGACAATGGTTATAAGGCACCGAGCTTAAAGTTCAGTGGATACTGAAAGCAAAAGAAATATTTTTATTTGGTGGTTGCTTTGTGCTTTGTTTCTTTCTATTATTATTTATATGTAAGAACAGAAGGTAGATGGATTTGGGGCTCTCCCTTCCCTACCACAGCTGTAAAAAAGTAGTCCTGCAGGGCAGAACTATTTTTGCCTCTATCTAAATTAAAAAATATTCTTGCTGTTCTTCTGTGGCAGCATGATCCAGACTATCATAGCAGGGGCCTACAGAAAAACAAGCATTGTAAGCATGCAGATCTGTGACTCAGAGGCTACGTGGAATATCTCCACACTTCATTTTCATAATTAATAAGCAGCTCTTTTTGCACAAGCTTTTCCTCAAGAAGGCTACAGTGTAGACATATCCTCAGTCTCCCTCCCTGAAATAATACATTACAACAAAACACCGAGTAAGAGATTTTGCCAGAATAGGCCAGATGCATAATTCTGATGATTTTGGACACATTTGACATAGCATGACAGAACCTCACTGTTTCCTTGCCCTACTTTAGATATAAAGAGATGTCCACATCTTTCTTGCCCAGGCAGAGTGGGTTTTTTTCTTATTATAATATTTATCATTTGTAGTTTGTAGTAGGTATTGTTTGATGTTCAGAGTATGACTAAATGTACTAGTTTTCTCTTTTATTGGCTAATACTAGTGTATGTGTGTTGTTGTGAATCAACCATTCCACCTTGCTTGAAGATGTTAAATAAAACACTTAAGGACAGTATTATGTTGAAATGTGCTAGCTACCAGCTAGTGAGTCTTGGATCCCCACACAATCCCAAATCTACTTTAAGCCAGTTGATGTGCCAACCACTCTCTTTTAGCCTCAACGGGAGACCAATCCAACTCCACGGGTAGTAAAACCAGCTCTGGGCTATAGGGCTAACACCCATGGAACTAAGCCATGTGACTGGTCAGTGCTAAACTGTATAGACTGAAGAGCTTTCCCGGTTGCAAATTCAAGATCTAGGACATTGGCTGGTGGCTGTATGTGTTGGAGGCAAAAAGCCAGTAAAAGGGAGATCAGTGTGATCCTGAGAGGAAACAAATAGAAAGAGCATGAACTCACTGTACTAGTAAGTTTGGGAATGACTGAACAAGGAAATTGCCCGCTGGCTGTTTCTACTGTACTCAGGGACACTGTGCATTAGTCATCACTAGACAAGATCATACCTAGAACATACCTGACTTGTTTCCCAAGTTTCTTAACCTAACAGAAACAACCCCACAGGGGCTGCACTCAGGTCAAAGGGGAATCAGTTTAAGTAGTTTTGTTATTTCACTGTTTTTTTAGCAGAAGCGTCCTACTAACGTAACAAATGTATTTGGTGACATACTTGTCATTGTGACAGTCTGAAGCAAATAGCTAACCACTTCTATAGAGTCCTTTCAAAAAGAGCAAATCCTTGCTAAGTCACATAGAAAGCCACACACACAAGCTTGAAAATATAAAACTGAATACTGTAATTCAAGACTAGAATGCTGATTTGGACAACACATTTTAGCTTGAGCAACTTACTTGAATTCTCTAACATTTTGACAGGACAGTGACTCAAGAAAACAGTTGTAACTGTATTTCTTTATGTTCTTGCTTTCTGTGAATTAAAAGGATTAAAAAGAAACAAGCATACTGATGTGCAGTACTAGGTTTTACCGGGTACCTCCAACAATGGATATTTTTTACAGAATCTTAAGTTGTCATGAATCCTGAGATGTTAGGAAGTGGCTTAAGGACTATTTTAGCTTTTGCTCTTTTTTGTATTTTTGTTATAGGTATAAATCATGCCACATTATTTGGATTGTTTGGTATTGCTTAATCTTAGAAAACTTCTGTCTGGAGAAAAATTTTAAAAAAGAATACATGTTAGCTGTGAAATCCTCATTTTTGTCTATAGACGTTTTAATCAATAGCTGCAGATGCATTTTTTCTTCAGTTTGATACAGTATTGCTCTCCTTGTCTCTCTCTCTCTGGACTGTAAGCTAATCCTTTAAGTTAAACAACAGCAGAAATGAAAATGCAGGTTATTATTTTTGAAAATGAAGGTTTAAATATATAAAACAGAGCTGTCTCAAGTTAAAGGCAGCTTCTGAATCATAAGGGTACATCTTGACTATGACGCTATTTCGAGATACGTCCAGTATCCCAAAATAGCATTTTCTTCATTTTTACAGCATGCCCGTTAATGCGATCAAAATAAGGGGCATGCTATTCCAACATGTCAGTAAGCCTCGTCCCATGTGGATCAAGGGACTTCTCAGAATAGCGGTCTATTTCAAAATTTGGCACTCTGTAGACAATGCCAAATTTTGAAATAGACTATCTTAAAATAAGGTCAAAATAAGCTACTGCAATTTGCATAGCTCAAATTGCATAACTTATTTCAAACTAGCACCGCAGTGTAGATGCACCCTTAGGGTATGTCTAGACTACAGGCTTTTGTTGACAGAAGTTTTGTCGACAGACACTGTCAACAAAGCTTCTGTCAACAAATTGCATCTAGACTATATTCAGTTCTGTCGACAAAGCAAGCTGCTTTGTCAACATGGCAGTGTAGACGCAAAGGACAGTTTAGATGCAATAACACCTTCTGTCGACAGAACTCTTTCGACAAAAGGCGTTATTCCTCGTAAAATGAGGTTTACCACCGTCGACAAAACTGCTGAGTTCTGTCGAAGTTATGTTGACAGAACTCAGCGGTAGTGTAGATACAGGTTTAGTTTTGTCGACAAAAGTCCACTTTCGTCAACAAAACCCTGTAGTCTAGACACACCCTTAGTGAATTGCCCGAGATACAAATTTTGGCAAAATTAGGAAGAGAACCAAGACAGTCTGCTTTAACCACTGCATTATCCCCCTCTATTAGTTTGTAAAGTTTCTGTGCAATATTAGCTATATTTTGGAATGCAAAATGAATAATTAGCATGTATAGTAGATTATGTACAGTGCCAAATTCTGTATCAATCTCTGTTTTCCTTAGTAAAAAAGAAGATAATGCTGTGTGAAAAGGCTCTTTTAGTGAGAATGAAATGAGTAAAATGAATATGCCAGATTATTTTTCATTTCTGGATTACTCTAATTTGCAGCACTGTTATCTAACAAATCTATGTGCAGCTGTCAACAGATCAAAACACAAAATAAATCTCACAATAGTATCAGAATACTTTAGCTGCAAATAAGTTCCTACTTCTTGAGATAAAATAGGTTTCCATTAGCTAGCACTAAATTTCCATGGGAATTTGTCAGATAATAATTAAAACTAGAATGCAAATTCTGTAAGGACTTTGTCCCTTGTGATGCACAAAACTAGCATTAATATTAACAGAAGTTACAGTAAATGCACGTGGGGTCTCCTTTATAATGCTGCCTCTGAACACTGGTTGTGCTATGGTGCTCATTTTTGTGCAATTTGCCATAAGAAAATACAAACTTCACTAGGTATGTAAGAAATGTGAGGAACATTTTTGCCAAAAAATATATTTTACTGCAAATCTTTTTGGTAGTGATGATGTTTTATTTCTTTTTTTCTTAAATATTAGCTGTAATTTCAAAACTGGAAGCAGTTAAACAGTTACTATATCAAGGGGAAGCTATAGATTAAAGTGGCTTTAGACACACAAGAGAATTACAAAGGTAAAAATATTGTTTCCAACAAAAGTTTATCATGATAGAATGACAAGAAACTATAGTCAGATAGCATGGTGTGATATATGCCCAAGGTATCAAGAAACTGAAACAAATTTCCTAGAGGTGCTCAGCTTACATTCATGTGACAAATCCTGATGAGTTGGATGAGTGAGGTTTATTTTGGGTCTGCACATCCTAAACTCATAATTCTGGTCATCTGAAGAAGTGGGCTGTTCCCATGAAAGCTCATGATACCATCTACATGTTTTGTTAGTCTATAAAGTGCTACCAGACCATTTGTTGTTTATTTCTGTACAGACTAACTCGGTCTGGTTATTGATTCCTAGACGGACAGATTTTTTTTAAGTCTGAAGGAACTATTATAATAAACTAATCTGATCTCCTCTATAATACAGGCCATAGAATTCTCCCAACAATTCCCCTTTCAGCTAGAACATAGATTTTAGAAAGACGTCCAAACTTCAAGACTTCAGATGATGGAGAATCCATTATATTTCCAGGCAAATTGTTGCAGTGGTTAATTACCTTCCCTTTAAGAATGTGCACTTTTTCTAGACTGTATGGCTACGTCTACACTGGCCCCTTTTCCGGAAGGGGCATGTAAATTTCATGAGTCGTAGTAGGGAAATGCGCGGGGGATTTAAATATCCCCCGCGGCATTTAAATAAAAATGTCCGCCGCTTTTTTCCGGCTTTTAAAAAAGCCGGAAAAGAGCGTCTACACTGGCCCCGATCCTCCGGAAAAAGTGCCCTTTTCCGGAGGATCTTATTCCGGAGGATCTTTGAAGTAGGAATAAGATCCTCCGGAAAAGGGCACTTTTTCCGGAGGATCGGGGCCAGTGTAGACGCTCTTTTCCGGCTTTTTTAAAAGCCGGAAAAAAGCGGCGGACATTTTTATTTAAATGCCGCGGGGGATATTTAAATCCCCCGCGCATTTCCCTACTACAACTCATGAAATTTACATGCCCCTTCCGGAAAAGGGGCCAGTGTAGACGAGCCCTATTTGTTTAGCTTTAGCATCCAGCCACTGAATGTTATAATGACTTTTCCTGCTAGACTAAAGAGCCATCTTATATCAGAAATCTAGCAATATGCTGTATTTATCGAACAGTAGCACTCCAAAACTTGTACTCTACATTTTAATTAAAAAGTATCATTTCATCATGTCCATTTAAAAATATTTCTGGTCCATTAGATCTTCAGAATGTCCTTGCTGTGACACTATCTCAGAAAACTTTTCTATGCCTAAAAAAGAATAACTTAATATTCACCTTCAGTCTTTCTGTGACACGGAATCCTGATGCACTTGACCCGAAAATATTGATGAGATAGTTATCTAGCTTCTTGTAATGCAGGTTTCTCCATTCAGGCGCTGCTGATTGCCATTTAAAAGCCCTGCACCAGAACATTGTTGACAAATTGTTAGCACTAACTGATATCATGTGGAACTGAGAAGTTGAAAATTGGATTGACTTTCTATCTGTCTGAGAGGGGAGAGAATTCATCATAGGCTGTCTGTCATCTGCATTACTGCCAAAAGAGTCCCTGATGAAGTCAGAAAGGGTCAAATGCATAGCGCTTTACTTTCATTAGCTTTATCTCCTCCATGTGCATACAATGGACAAAACTCGGCCAAAGAGCTGCCTGCAAAGCTTCTACAAAGAAAAGCAATATTTTAAAGGACTTCTAAAGGAAGAATTGACCTTAAGATAATTTAAAAATGTTCCCCTGCAGTCGTTGGCCTATACTAATAGACATCTATGGAATGTTACCTATTTATACATCTAAATCAGTGCTTAGCTACCTAAAATATATAGGTAGTTACAGCATACTTCCAAATTTAAATAATTTAGAACACATTTTCAATAATTTCTTGTGAGTTCTGGGTCCATTGCAGTCATTTTGAAAAAAGCATCAGCCAGTACTGCCTATGTTTGATGTATATTATTCACATAGATATCTACAGTAATAACTTCTGTTCCCGGTTAACTGCCCCAACCTATAAAACACAGAACACTTCCAAAATTTTAGCTAGATACTAAGAAACCATTTGGAGAGAAATATAATTCTTACAATAATTTCAAAAGCCAGCAAAGTCAGACACTGACAAACCATCAAAGGGAGCAAATTCCACACCTCCACCATGAATACTTTGTATTTTTCCTACTCCTGTTTCCAGTTCACAATATAATAAACCTAGAGAACATCAAAGATTCCCATTTAAGTGGCCAGGTTCTATATTACAGAAGCCCTAAAGTGGACACTGAAGTACAAGTATAGTGTGCTCATATCAATGTGCTCAGTTAATGATGCAGTTTGCCACATTCTACAGTGGCTAAAGTCAAGGTTCCCTCTAAGATATGGGCTTCACCCACAGAGATGTCTAACTGGGTGGGGCTACTCAAGCAGCTGTGGAGTTCTGCCGACCCGCAGCTTAAAGGGTAACTTGGCTAAAGCATTTCTTCTAAGATAAGGGTATGTCTAGGCTACATTGGTATCTTGGAAAATCTCTGCCACATCCAAGGAATGTGTCTGCTTTTCCAAAAAAAAAAAAAAAAATCAGAAAAGTTGATGTGTTTTTTTGGCATCCCTGTTGTCATGGCTCCTTCCCCACTCTGGCATGATAAATGCAGAAGTGGGGGCCAGCAAAAATAACCCAAAACCTTATCTACCAGGCCTTATTATAAAACTTCTCTCTAAAATCTTAACAACCTAGATTTTGGGAATAAAATGTCCACTGCCAGCACCCAAGTATTGATACAAAAATCAGGGGAAAGCTTACCCCTAAAGTACAAACCAGGACACAACCATTAACCAATACCAGATTAATAAAAAGGAAAGAGAAAGAACTTTTATTATCACTACAATATTCCTGTTGCAAGCATAATGACTAGATGGAAAAGAAACAAAATAATATACTCACGGAGGAGAAATTTATCATGGGCCAGGAACTTAGTTACAAAGGAGCGCAAAACCCATTTTTAAATGCACAGACATCAGATCCCATTTCCCAAACCATAAAACAATAAAACCTAATGGATTTATCTAAACTTTATCCTACTTACATGCTATGAAGAGTATTTTCTTAGAGGGAGACATCCTGTCCCCTTCAATAGCTGGAGAGAAAACTGCCCAGGACAAAGGAGGGAAAAAACCCAAAATTCCTTTGTCCCAGTTTGAAATTCCTACCTACATTTCTATTGGCTGCCTGCCACCTAGTTTAGGTAATGGACATATTTAATGCCTTAGTCCCCAGGATGCTGGCTAGCCCTCATGATCATGACACCTATAAACCTCGTTTTACGAGGAAGAAGGGATGTTCCAAAAGAGGGTTTTTTTCCAACATTTGGCCCCATGTAAATTGGCCAAATGTCAGAAAAGCCTCTTTTGGAAAAAAATCAGAAAAATATACTCAAATTGCAGTTCACAATTTGTGTAGACATAGCCAAAGAGTCAAGCTTGAAAGGACATGACTATAAAAAGATCGGGCTAAAGGCTACAACTTCTTGCCTAGTGACATGCGGTTAAAAACCTGAAAGCAATTTCAGTCACTGTTGCTCTCTGAGTATCCAGGAGCAGGTAGTAGTCCAAAAGCTCCCTGGATTATAAAGCGTTTAGATAGGGAAAGGCCATATTCCATGTAGTCAGTCAGAAACAACATCAAATCCTGTAGTTGCTTCTTCCTGTGAACTAGCATTGTCTCTGTCTTATCCACAGTATGCCAGATACAGAAAGAAGTATTTAACAACCATACTTAGTTTTGTTTATTTTCATTTTTTTTGTAATGTGACTGATTTTTCCATTATTCTTCAAAAAATACTATCATCAAGTTTAGACAGCTGAAAAGCATTCAATTTTTGTGTTCTGAGTCACATATATCCTCAGCTAACCTGATTTATACCAAAACCTATTTGAAAAACTTTACCAATAGGGCTCCAGAAAAATATTTGGAATCCAACTGATGTTGTTTTTATCCTCCTAACTGATAATTTCATCCTCTAAACTTTTTAATTATATAGTAGCAATGTTTCAAGTTTGTTTATCTCTAGGCTGCTAGTAGTTCCAGAGTGCTGAGCAGATATACAGTATAAAAAAAGTAATTTGATTTTTCTCAGAAAGCTCAACTGAACATAAAAATGGCCACAATGAGCCAGATAATGGTGGATCTACCCTAGTATCTGTTAGATGCTTCATATGTCATGAACAGAATGGGGCAATTTTGAGGGATTCACCCCTTTTTGTTCAGTCCCAGTTTCAGGAAGTTGGAGGTTTGAGACACTTGGAGCATAAGATTACATCCCTGACTATCTTGGCTAATGACCGTTGATGGACCCATCCTCCTTGAATTTCTCTAAATCACTTTTGAACCCAGTTATATTTTGGCTTCACAACATTCCATGACAATGAATCCCACAAGTTGAGTATACATTGTGTACTTCCTTTTGTTTGTTTTACAATCTGAGTCTATTAATTTAATTGGCTAAAGGTCTGATCATTGTGGTATGTGCAGGATAAATAACACTTCCCCCTTCACCGTTTCTACACCTGTAATGATTTTATAGACCACTCTCATATTCTCCTTTAGTAAACTTTTTTTCTAAACTGAACAGGCCCAGTCTTTTTAATCCCTTCTTCATATCCCAATACATTTTTGTTGCCATTCCCTGCAGCTTTTCCATGTCACTCATATGATACAGTAATTGTCCAGGGCATGGCAACAAATAATATGTAGAGCAACCAGAACTGCACAGGGTATTCAAGGTGTGAGTGTACCATGGAATTATATATTGGCTTTGTGTTATCTTTTCTTTTATTATATTTCCCTTTCCAGAAACAGCCATGACAACTCCAAAAATGTTTCTTTAGTGTCAACATCTAATTTAGATCCCATAATTTTTATAGAAAGTTAAGATTATTTTTCCAATTTGTATTATTTTCCACTTATCATCATTGAATTTCCTCTGCCATTTAGTCACATGGTCTCCTGATTTAGTGATCACTTGTAACTCTTTGCAGTCTGTTCTGGGCTTAATTATCTTCAATAATTTTATATTATCTGCAAATTTTGACACTTACACTATCTTTTCCAGACCATTTATGCTTATGTTGCAAAGCACAGGTCCCAATATGGATTATTGGAGGACATGGCTATTTATTTACTTCTCTTCATTGGCATGATTTTCTTTTACAAAAGTGATGCTGACTCTTTTCTAATATATGTTTACCTATGTACTGGATAATTCAGTTCTTTACTATAGTTTCAACTTATTTGCCTGGTATTGAAGTTGGGCTTGTGAGCTTGTAATTATTAGGATTACTTGTAGAGCCTTGTTAAACATTAATTATTAGGATTACTTGTAGAGCCTTATTAAAAATTGGTATTACTTTAACTGTCCTCCTATAATGAGGTACAGAGGCTTATTTAAGTGATAGTTTATGTTCCATAATTAGTAGCTCTGCAATTTCATATGTGAGTATCTTCAGAACCATTGAATGAATACCATCTAGTCCTGGTGACATATTACTGCTGAATTTAACATTTTTTTTCCAAAAATTCCTCTACAGATATTTCAATCTGGGACAATTCCTCATATTTGTCACCTAAAGAGAATGAGTTAGGTGAGAAACATTTGGGGATCTGTCTCAGATGAAGGTATCAGTTTTTGTCTCATCCTCTACAGTAGGGTTGTGCAATAAAATGCCAGTGGTTCACCAGGGTAGTCCCTGGAACTAGATTTGTTGCTGCTATATTTATCTGCATCTCTGCAGGTTTGGGTGATTGCAGATGCCATTGGCCATGAATTGTGTTCCTAACCAATTGGTGCTGTGGGAATCAGCGTGGTCTGGGATACTGATCTGCAGCCAACAGAAACTGAAAATGCCTATATCTGCAGAGGCACAGGTGAATATGGCACCAGCGGCCCACTAGAGGTGGACCCGTGGGCCAGTATTTGCCCACCTCTGCTCTATAGTGAAGACTGGATCCAAGGAATTAAATTTCATCTTAGTTTTTTTTTAAAGCAAGTGCAGTGATTGTTGAAGTTCGCCATTAATAAGAAACTTTGTAACTCATTCAGGGATTTGTACTTGAAACTGATTTTCAGTTTCCTATAGAAATCTATTTTTGATATATAAACAAAAGAGAGAGAATTTGAAATATAGAATGAACTATCTTCAGAAATATAGAAGATAAACTTAGTGTGCATTAGGGGATGTGACTGGCGTTTTCTTAAGCAGGGGATTCAGACTTCTTAATGTAGTGTCACACCAGATTATAATTCATGAATACTAACTGTGAATTATAGTGACATCCATTAGTGCTGCTAGGGTCATTGGTTTGTCAGCTTCTTTCTAGGGCTTTAAAACTTTGCCATTGAAATTCATTGTAGTTCAAAACTTAGCATACTGCATGTCAGCTCTTGCTTATTCTTTTGGTTGTCTGCTTTTTTGTTGTTGTTGTTGTTGTTATTCAAAATAATCTGTGGTTATTTTCAAAACTGATAAATTCATGTGGTTTCAGGAGATCATCTAGCTTCAATTACACCAGAGATAAAGTTGGCATAATTTATTAACTAAGTTCAGACAGTTTTCAAGGTCAAAAATGAGTGTTTTTAAAATAAAAAGCTATCCATTAATCCATCGCATTGTAGTTGCTTTCTGCATATGTGCAGCATTTAAAAAATTATAATAAACATCCATATAAATATTGCAATAGCTCCATATTTCAGAACAATGTATTTATGATTATTTATTATAAGTGTTGTGTCCAAGACTAATATGAATCCAAAACAGAAATTATGGATTCTCAGATGAGAAATCCACTCTTTACAATTTCCAAATTTAGATTGTAAAACAAACTAACAATTCTATTGTAGCTATTATAATCAATTGCATGGATTCTAAAAATGATTAAGAGTGCTAGCTACGTAGCAGTGAGGCAATCAAACAATCTCAGAATTTCTGAAACTGGAAAGGACCAGCTCCTGCTCATGCTACATTGAAGACGTCATCATATGGACCCATGGGAGGAGGCCCTTAAAGAATTCTACCAGGATTTCATCAGTTTCCACCCTAGTATCAACCTCAGCCTGGATCAGTAAATGAATAAATGATGTTCACTCAAACACCGCCCTTTACTAGAAACCTACTGACTATTCTTCTTACCTACATGCTGCTAGCTTCCATCCAGGACATATCACATGATCCATTGTCTACAGCCAAGTCCTAAAATACAACCAGATTTGCTCCAATCCCTCAGACAGAGACAAACACCTACAAGAAATTTATCAAGCATTCTTAAAACTAATATCCACCTGGGGACATGAAGAAACAGATTGTCAGAGCCTGATAAATCCTTAGAAATCATCTACTTCAGGACTGACCCAACAAGGAAAATAACAGAACACCACTGGTTATCACCTACACCCCCAGCTAAAACCTCTCCTATGCATTGTTGACAATCTACAACCAATCCTGGAAATGATCCATCACTCTCACAGCAACACTATCACAGGACCTAACCACATAATCCACACTATCAGGGGCTCATAGAACTGCACATCTTCTAATGCTTTTGAGGAGAATGGCCTAATCACTGAACTATTAAATAATCTGGTGGGGAAGAAGAGAGATCTCTTCTTATTATAGCAGTAGCACTTTTGATTAAATTCTTAAAATCACTGGGTAAAAGAAAGCAAGCAGACAGGGGCACTAGAACAGTTTTATAGTGGGGGTGCTGAAAGTTGTTGAACCAAACAGTAAACCCTGTATATAAGGGAAACCATGTCAATTCAGGGGGTGCTGCAGTGCCCCTGCATCTCTATTTCCAGCACATATGCAAGCAAGAGAATGACACTGTATAATGATGGGTAGGGCACTCGCTTGAAAAGTGGCGGATGCTGGGTCTAGTCCCCATGTTCAAATGACTAATTATTTATGCAAAGTGCAACAGTTTCAGTAAGAGAAATTGAGAGACACATTCTTCCCCCTCCCTTATCAGACTAGCTCAGAGGTTAGGGTGCTCTGCTGGGAGGTGGGAGACTATTTCTGTGCATTGTGCACTGGTTAGATGCCCTGAGTTTATTGTGATTTTTTTTCTGTTAAGATTCAGTATTCACTGGATGCCTTAGTGGCTCATCATGACTAAAACCTATCTGGTGAACAGGAATAAGAAATCTCAGGAGCACAGCATGCCTTACTGTCCAGAGTTCATGAAATGGGTGAGCAGTTTGAGGCAGCTCTAAATTTTTCATGACCGGAGGGTGGTTTTTTTAAAGATTAACTGCATTGCACAACCAGGCTGAATTTAAATAAGTGTTCTGAACTCAGACATTCTATATCCTGTGTGTACTTGACTCTTTAATGAACCAGAAGAAAATGATCTGAAGCAGATGGTTTGCTTGATAATGTTTTTGTTATTCTCTAAATCAAAGAAGAAAAATCACCTCCTCGCTGGTAGGTCACAATGTATAGTTTTAGTTATAATTATCATGGAGGAGATGGCTTACTTCAGTGCATTATACTGGAGAGGCTCAGAAGAAGCATGAATCCAACCATTTTCTTGAGCCACACCTATTTTAACATCAGCATTTTAGTAATCTAAGTAAAAGTTTTCCTTCTTCTTGTCCTAATTTTGTCCTTAAGATGTGCAGATTCTCTCACTGATCCTCTCTCTTCCTATTCTCACTATTATTTACAGCTTGTTTTTATAACAAACCCAAACTCTTAGGACTCATTAAAGAGTAAAGCATTAAATTCAAGCTGTACACGTACAAAATATGGATGTCTGTATATTCCTTCCTGTAAATTTCAAAACAAAATTAAATTAAACTCACATTTAAATGGCACAAAGTGAGCTCAGTAGTCGAGAAAGTGTAAATCAAAGACCTTTTTTGACAAAACTGCATAAAAAATCCACTTTGTGTAAAAAAATCAATTATACCCAGGATTATTTGGTATCTGTAGCTTTTTCTTTTAAAAACAGCTTATCGTTTTGGCTAGTTATATATAATGAAGGAGGTAGAAACTTCTTTCCAGAAAAGGGATACATTTGTTATTTAACACAGAATTGGGTTTCTACAAAATGTACTAATTTGACTTCAGTTCTGGACCCACAAGCTGAAAGGTCAGCTCAAAAGAAGCAACCCCAGAGAGAGAATTTATGACAACTGGTGTGGAGATCCTAGTGAGGGCTGCAGGGGAGAAGATCAACCTCCAGGATCTCCACACCAGAAAGCAGAATGCCAATGTCTATGGCCAGAGGGCCACCAGCCTGGCCAATAAAGTCCACACACGGACCCTCAACCAGGCACGGATGAAGATTAAAGTGCTCTGGCAGGCCTACAACAAGAGCAGGGAGCAGAGCTGATGTTCCAGGCCAGAACCGCCTGTGCCGCTACTACAAATAGCTCAATGCCTTCTCGAGATGGGGGCTGGTCACCTTCCTCACCCCCATTACTGTCACGCCCGGCCAGGACACACCTGGTGTCAGCTTCCATGAGGGTAGGGTTGCGGATGAGCAGAAGGAAGAGGCCAGCCAGGCAGTTATGCCTGTTATCCAGGACCTGTTCCTCTTCCTGGAGCCAGTCTCCCCCTCCCAGGATGTCTCCCAGGCTTTGGATGATCCCAGAGAAGCACTTAGGTGAGTTTTATAACATTCCCTATCTACATGCAGGTGTAGCCAATGGGCTGTGAGGGACTGCATGCTCCTCACTTGGCCTATTCAGCCTGGGAGGGAGTGGGGGGGGTCACACAATAGTCCTATGATGCTCTCACACAGGAACCCCTTGATCCTCTTCACAAGGTTCCTGGTGAGGTCTGCCTTATTCTTGCCTCCACGGTGGGACATTTTCCCACAACAAGCCACCACTAAGGAGTCTGGGGTCATGGAACCGAACAGCAGTGCTGCACATGGCACAAGGTCATGCCTGCACTCGGTCAACATTTGCTCCTAGTCAAGTATGGCAATTTAGAGGAGATTGATCCCCTGCATAGGAACCTGCTGGGAAGGGGGAGAATGAGGAGGGGAATCCAGTAGCACTCTCTCTAGCAAGCGGCATCTCCTATTCACACACAGGTCCCCTAACATCCCTCCCCACTCCTCCAGCAGGCAAGGATAGCAGTTCTCTCTCTGCAGTACAATGACAGTGATGGACTCAGTGTGTGCAGGACTCAGAAAGAAACTGAGACACCCTGTCACCTCCCTCTTCCCCCTGGTGCCCGCTTGTCCCTGGGCTGTGGGTATAATGATATTTCTCTAGGACTTCTGTGCTCCTGCAGGAAAGTGCCAGCTGTCTGGGCAACATATGGCCTTGCTTGAAACACATTTCCATAATCTGAACCAAGACCTTCGGTTTTATCTCAGAGATTAGGGCTAAGTTTCATAGACAGTGACTCCTGGGATGACTGCCCTGGTAACTTTTCTTCACAGCTGGGACAGCTGCAAGCTTGCTGTGTTCCTCACCTCCCACACCATCTTTCTGACTCTGTGGGAGGGCCTAATGTGGGAGCAAATGGCCTGCTTGCAGTCCCTCATCCGAGGGCTTGAAGAGAAGCACTGGGAGCAGGCCATGACTGGGAAGTGTAAGGCCATCTGGAATCAGTTGGCATGTCAGCATGTGGCCATGTGTTCCTCCCTCACCTTGGTGATGGAGCGCATGGCCTCATGCATGCAGTGGCCACCAGCCACCTCCCTGCCTCTCCCATGAATTTCCCTTCTAGCCCCCCTAGGGGTCACTGGGGCCCCAGAGCATGGGTGGTGGTATCTCTTGGGCAGTTGAAGCCTCCCAAGCTACCAACACAGGAGCCAATCCCAGATCCATTCCTGAATCCCTTCTCCCCTCTCCCCTATTTCTTCTCCCCATTCCAGAGTCTTTTCCCAGTTCCTCCTCTGTTGTATATCACCCAAATAAACAGTCTTGTTTTTTTCAAAAAAGAAGGCTTTTTTATTAATTCTGCAGGGAAGGTGAGAAGGTTAGGTAGGGAAAGGGATGGGTGCAGGAAGAAAGGAACACAAAGGCAATGCAGGGGCCCCTTGTGGAGAGGCATTGGATAGAGTCTCATGGCTGATATTGCATTAAACTCTCCCTCAAGGCATCCCTGATTAGCACAGCCTCTTGATGTACTCTCCAAATGGCACTGGTGACATTACCAGCATGAGTCTTTTGGAACAGGCAGGAGTTCCAGAAGATGCAGGCATTGTGCACCTTCCCTGACCAGCCAATGCTGATGTCAGTAAAGCATCCCTTGTGGTCCATGAGGGCTTGTAGCACCATGGAGAAATACCCTTTCTTGTTGATGTAGTCCTAGGCACAGTGGTTGGGGGCCAGAATGGGGATGTGAGTGCCATCTACACCCCCTCCCCAGAAGTTGGGGAAGCCCATAGTAGCAAAGCCATTAATGATGGTGTCCATGTTGCCCAGAGTGGTGACCCTCTGTAGCAGCATGTGGTTGATGGCCTTGGCTACTTGCAGGAGCCTGGCGTTGACTGTGGAATCCCATTCCAAGAGTCCATCTCCCCCCCAATAAGATAGTAAGAGTGCCATACCTGCTTGAGCACGGCCCCATGTTGAACTGGTTCCCGATGGAGATGTCCAGCATGGCAAGCTTCCACACGGTGATGGTGATGCATTTCTGAATGGGGAAGTCAGGTCTCAATTGGGTGTCCTATCACCTGAGGGCAGAGGTGAGCCACTCGCAGCACTCTAGGAAGGTGTCTTTTGGTATCCAGAAGTTCTAGAGCCATTGCTGGTCATCCCTTTGCTGCAGGATGATGCGGTTCCACCAGTCTGAACTGGTCTCCCACTGCCAGAAGTGACATACCACAGCGTCCAGGGGACTCAGGGGCATTTGCAGAAACAGGAGCACCAGGACCTAGGTGATGAGGGCCTGCATTCTGGGCTGGTCCTTGTCCTGCTGGAGCAACTCGTGGGTGATGTGGATGAACTTCATGATAAGGCACAGCACAAAGCTCTTGAGCCTAATACTGCTCTGCAGCAGCTCCATCTCTATGATGTAAATGCTGTGGCATCCGTAAGGGCAATCAGAGTTCACTGTCTCTGGTATGCTGTGAGGGGGGTGGCAATGGTGAGATGTGACTGTACGGGTATGTCTACACTACCCCGCTAGTTCGAACTAGCGGGGTAATGTAGGCATACCGCACTTGCAAATGAAGCCATATGATGTAAATGCTTGCCATGCTGGAACCACGAGGTGTACCGGTAGTTCGGAATAGGAAGCCTAGTCCGAACTACCTAGTTCGAGCCCCGTGTAGCCGCGCTGCACGGGGTTCGAACCAGCGGGGTTTTAAAAATGGCGGCTCCCCGCTTATGCAAATGAAGCCCGGGAAATTCAAATCCTGGCCTTCATTTGCAAGTGCGGTATGCCTACATTACCCCGCTAGTTCGAACTAGCGGGGTAGTGTAGACATACCCTAATTCTTTTTGAGAAACTTAGTCTTAGTCTTTCTGTAACACATGTTAACTTATTTGAGAAGCATAATCATCATAACATAGTTATCCAGTTCAATCATTCGATAGGTAAGGAGAAAGGAGCAGAATTGGGCCATTCACTAAAATGTGTTAAAAAAGATGTACTGTGCACAATATGCCAGTTTTGTGAGATGTCAGAGAAAATGTGCTCTCATTCATTTTACTTTCCTAGTTTTTAAAGATTCAAGCCCCAAATTAGTTTTCCTTACTCCAGTTTTTATTAGTTATGTGCTTGTATTTTATACTGCACAAAGATCAATAAACAATTTGGAAAGTGTTTTATAATTTATTCATTGGGTATTTCATGCATACTGGAGGCATAATACACACAGGATCAAAAAAGCCTGTATTGGTATTGATCCATATTTTTGTAATGATATCCAGCCTATTAGGAAGCCAAGTAGTATAGACTTTGTGAAACCAAGCTCATCACAGAAGACAGAGTGCAAAAGGAAATCCTAATGAAGCATAAATGTGAACGTGTTTGGTGTGAACAATTAAGAAGATTTAAGTTTTTAAAATGTATAGACAGCTACTCAAAGTACATTTTAAAACCCTCTAGGTTTTGAAAGTATTTCTCATTTTGTTCAGAGGCCAGGTTTTGCAAATGACTTAGTTATTCATCCAAAATGGTTCTCTTATAGGATTCCTAGAGGGGAAAGTATCTTTGATTTAGAAATAAAGGATCTAGTGGGGGTGGCACCTGTACTGGACTTAGGAAATCTAAATTTAATTGTTGCTTGTTCCTCAGGCTTCATTTGTGTCTTTATCCCATGCAATATGTCCTTGTCACAGTGTTCCATCTGCCCCAAAGAACACTTCCTTTGTCTTGCCCTTTATAAATGTTTTCAGGCAGGAACTGTCTCTCATAATTAGGTCCCTACCAAATTCATGACAATGAAAAAATGCACCACTGACTAAGAAATCTGGTCTTCCCTTGTGAAATCTTGTCTTTTGTATATTATACAGATTTCACTGGGGAGACCAGTGTTTCTCAAATTGGGGTCTTGACCCAAAAATGAATTACAGAGAAGGGCACAAGGTTATTTTAGGAAGCTAGTGGTATTGCAGCCCTCACTTCTGTGTTGCCTTTGGATCTGAGGAGCTGAAGAAGGCGGCTATGGGACAGGCACCCAGCTCTGAAGACAGTTCCCCTCTAACATTAGCCCAGAATTTAAGGGTGGCAGTACCATGTTATCCCATCCCTACTTCTGCATTGCTGCTGTTGGCAGCTCTCCTTTCAGAGCTAGGCTCCTGGCCAGCAGCTGCCACTCTCCAGCTATCCTGTTCTGAAGATAATGCTGCCACTAGCAGCAGCACAGAAGTAAGGCAGCAATATCTCAATACCCATAATACAATAACCCCCCCTCCCCACACTCACACACACAACTCCTATTAGGGTCAGGGTCTGTACAATCACAATTTTTCAAGTATTTAATGGAAAGAAACTTTCAACTACAGGTGAAAAAATTATGGTCATTACAAATAAAAAAAAACAGTTCACTTCTAAAACTGCTGGGGATATGAGTTAGTTTCATTAACCTAAACACCCAGCTCCCATTGCATGTCAGCCACAGTAGGACTCTGTGTAACTTTAAGGATCAATGTACCAAAATAAATAAGTAAAAGTCCTCCCTGAATAACATTTTGTGAACTTTTTTTCTTTAATTAGTTGCTCTGAGAAGATGGCAGAAACAACCTTCGCCAGAGCCCTTGGCTATCGTTAACTTTAGAAAGTGCCACAATAAAAGAGATTTATATCAAGGTCTTTGGGATACTTATGCAGAGAGAAGTATCAACAATAGGCATCAGATGCAAGGTATTTGTCAATAGGAGTATTAGGTGAGCCACAGAAAGTCAAAATGAAAATACTTTGCATTTTATTTTTGTTAATAGTACAATATTCAGGGCTGACTTTTCCAAGCAAGGAACAAGTTTGGTTTGAGGCACTCCTAATTATATCAACTTGTCTTTAGAATCATTCCTGTTTGTTGATGGAATCAACTCTAGAAAAACCAATGTTATCAGCACGTTGTTTTATTTAGTGCTCAATGAGTTGATGGACATAAGGTCTCTGTCTCTAGTGATTTCCCTCTCTGCCTTACCATATTTACATTTTCCTCTTGAAATTCCCTCCATAAAGACAAAAAATTGTTAAGCTTAACAAGATCATTCTGAAATTCAGTCATTTTCTAAAAACCTTCATTATACTTTTAAAATTAAGAATCAAGGCTTATCCATGTTTAGCTTTAAGGGAAAATGAATCCCGGAGAAGGTTTTTTAAAAATAATAGTTAATTATGTTTTTTTCAGCTAGTCTGGCCTTTGAAAAGCATTAACATATTACTCCAGCATTTCAAGGCAAATGTTTTTGATCAATTCTTGTCTTCCCATCCATTATTGGCAATAAGACAGGTTGTAATGTCACCCCAGAGCCTACTATCAATACCAGTCTTGGGAATGAATGACAGGAGGGACCACATACTATCCTATCCTAATGGCTAATGGGCATACATATGAAAACATGCCAGAGGGAGGAAGTAATCAAGAGCCTGAAGAAAGGAAAGACAGTGCAGTGCAATAAGATAATGGAGGTCAAAATGTATTCTTTAACAACTAAGAGAATGGTACTTAAGATATCATGGGAAGAAAATCTAAGGGGAAAAACAGTTCACAAGTGCTTGCAGCTTCTCCAACAGGTAATGTTAAAGGCACAGCAACAACTACCCCACACAAAAGATAGGAAGAATAGAACAAGGCCAATTAGGCTGCATTAGAAATTCTTAAATGACTGAAAATCAGAATGGAATCTTACAAAAAGTAGAAACAGACCGATTGCTATGGATGAGTAAAAAAATAGCACAAGCATTGTAAGGACAAAATCAGAATGATTAAGGGTATGTCTACACTGCACGGTTATTCTGGGATGGTGGAGGTATCCCAAAATAGCTACCCCATGTCCACACAAGCCTCCCAGTATTTTGAAATATTTTTCAAAATAATAGGTGTGGTATTTTGGCATCCTGGTAGACATCATTACACGAGGGATAAGGTATGGCTGAAAATAGTGCCTTATTTTGATATTTGGTACTGTGTAGATGTGCCAAATTTCAAAATAAGCTATTTCAAAATAGATTTTACATAAGATACTCAATTTGCATAGCACAAATTGCATATCTTATTTGAAGTGCTGTGTAGATGCACCCTGAGGCACAAAATGAATTATACCAAGCACAGGATATAAAAGAGAATATCTGCAAATACACCACGGTTCAGGAAAACAATGGGTTGTCTTGCCGGTATCCTATCTTCTGACTGTTGCCAGTGTGTTATGTTTCAAAGTTAATGAACAGAACAGGGTAATTGTTGAATGATTCATTCAGTCCCATTTTATGGGCAGTTGGAGATTAAGGATGCCCAGAGCATGGGGTTGCATCCTTGAACATCTTGACTATCATCCATGAATTTATTTATAGTAAGGTTGAGATTAGCTAAAATTTGGTGTTTACTGGTTTAAGATAGCAAAAAATGTCTTTCCTAGTCTAGCTAACTCTAAATCACAAGCTTATATACATGTCTCCACTTTGTTACCTCATTGTTTACAATGGGCTAAATATCTTCTGATCCTCACTCCTTCAAAAATTTACCAATAGAAACACAGCTGAGTGGTGTCATGTTATTGGATTTTAAGGAGAGCAGACTGATCTCTGCTGTGCCAATGGGGGGGGGGGGGGGGGGTGTTTGCCCCAAAGTCTATACAAAGGGGGCCATGTGAGGTGTCAGATGAAAGCTTATGTTCTACTGATTCTATGTATGCTACTCATGTACTTGTATGGTGTCTGTATGCGCAGTTATGAATATGGACTCTGTGCTGGTATTGGGAATGTTCTCTGCCTGAGACAGAGTAATGGTCCTGGATTGCCTGTCATGAGGAAGGAAGGTCTAGTGAATGACTATGCTAATTAGCAAGGCCCCAAGGAAAATGGCTCTCAAGGTGGCCAATACACACCTGAGGAGTGTGTCTGGAAACCTGCAAACCAGTCAGTATCTAATGGCTTCTGGCATAGGACACAGGGATAGGTCACTTGGCCATGTGACCCACTCCAGCTTGGAAAGTACCAGGAAGGGATAAAAAGTGCCATGAGGTGGACTCCATCTTGTCTTCAATTCTGCTACTGATCCTAGATACAGCCTTGCAAAGAACAGAGAGCCGGGAAGGATTGTCGACCCATCCTGATATAGGATGTACACCAGAGACTTTTAAGATAGCAGTTTGTAACATCTCTGCTGAGAGCCTATATCCAGAACTTGGTGATTGGTACATGTAATATATTCTCCTTAAAAACCTTACTCTCGTATTTTTTCTTTCTTTTATTAATAAACCTTGAGATTATAGATTCTAAAGGATTGGCCCAGCGTGATCTTGTGGGTAAGATCTACAGTGTAAATTGACTGGGAATCTGTGGCTAGTTCTTTGGGACTGGGAGAATCAGTTCGGGGTAGGTGAGATTGGGTTCTATAACCCCTCATCTGTGTGTAAGGCCCGGGGCTGATTGTGGCATGGGGTGTCTGAGGGGTTGTGGTTGTGAAGCTTTCTGCTGGCTGGATTGGCAGCTGGAACACTCGATGTGATTGGTTTGTGGCATAGTTGGGAAAGGTCTCCAGTCTGGGGCTGTAAGCAGCCCTGGTTTTGAGCAATTCGCCCTAAGTGGATGCCCTCAGTAGAGCCCAGCCCCAGCCTGATCAGTCACAGTAAATACACCATCTTGTCTACTCAGTCCATCAAACTCAGTCTTGTCTTCATTTGCTGATCATGCTTTTATGTATAAATGCTATTAATTATTGTACTATCCTCGTGCCCGGGAGCCCCAGTTTTGGACCAGATCCCCATTGTGCTAGGCATTGTAGATATCCTTACCAAGCAAGTGAGTCACTGGCCCAAGCAGCTTTATGTTTAATTCTATATAATCCTATTTAAAGACCACTCTGAATGTTTCCTCTCCTATTCTTCTAGTGGATTTACATTACTCTAATA
The DNA here is from genome assembly GCF_049634645.1 of Pelodiscus sinensis. Classification (NCBI taxonomy): domain Eukaryota; kingdom Metazoa; phylum Chordata; order Testudines; family Trionychidae; genus Pelodiscus; species Pelodiscus sinensis. The sequence continues at coordinate 100,621,329 of NC_134715.1, read as the reverse complement.
ACAGGGAAAAGTTAATTGTTTAATTTTTTGTTAGGAACTGCATCTGAAGATGTCCTGTTTCTAAAGGTCAGATGTTATTTTGTGAAGTATTTTTGGCTAATGTGTACAGTATGAACATAACATAGAGATGGAATGTTTAGTGTGCGTCTGACATACTGATGGCATACTTGCATTGAATATGTTATAAAACTCAATAATTTTGTTTGAGTGGATGTTTAAACTCACTGATATGAACTATTTTATATCTAAACCAGGAAGAGGTGTAGCTAAAGAAAGTAGTGCTGCATCATTTATTGTTACTATGAAATGTAAAACTAGCTCAATATCATCAAAAAGCTGATGTGAAGCAAATCTGTGTGATTGATTTATGTGGCAAGGTTTTTATTTTCATTAGCATGGCGGTCTATAATCTTCAAATTGTAATGAGAATGGGCTCTGTACCACTTTCACCCCTATTACCAGTATTACCATAAAAATGGATTATTATTGGGCCATTCTAGGTTTTAGTTATTCTTTTCTTATGAGAATGGACTAATTCTGTGAAATCTTTGCCCTCTGTCACGGGGAAAAAATGTCAGAATGAAGAATGTATCTTCAGATAGCAATAAGAATAGGCCCGGTTTTCTAAGATGTAGATGTTGCCATATTCCTCCATATCTTCATCATTTCCAGACTAAACTACTGAAAGGTATTAGGTTTGGGCTTGGAAGTGAAGGCCAAAACATGGTCCTTGATAGGATATGCCCAAGAGAGCACACATCCAATACACTTCACTTTCTATACATTTGCCGTTCACTGCCATATCTATCTCAAAATACTGGGCCTAATCTTAAAAGTTAGCAACGAGATGGTGCCTAAATAGACAAATTGTGGCTGATGAAATTTAGAGTGAGAATATTTTCTTCAACTGGTCCTAGAATTCTCTCCTAATAGTGATCAAGCAAGTATTGCCACTCTAAGGATTCAATTCAAAACAACATCTTCATGCAGAGCATACTCAATATGGCTACGTCTAGACAGCAGCGCTATTTCTGGGTACCGGAAGTATCCCAACATAGCTATTCCGCGTCTTTAAATGCACCTGTTATTTAAAAAAAAATATTCAAAATAACAAGTATGCTTTTCTGGCACCCCTATAGCCCTCATTCCATGAAGATTAAGGGACTTGTCACAATAGTGCTTTGTTTTGAAATTACCTAGAAATAAGCTACGCAATTTGCATAGTGCAAATTGCATAGCTTATTTTGAGGTAAGGGTGCAGTGTAGATGCATTTTAACTGAGCCAGATTCAGGAGGGTAGTGTGGGATGGGTTGATCTACTTAGAAAATCATCACAAATAACTTTGGAAGGAATGTAGTCCAACAAATAAGACATTGCCCTATGATCCAGGAGATAGGGGTTCTTTTCCTGAATCCGACCTGGCGTGTGACCTGTTTTAAGCTATCTTGTATATTTAGACTGAAAACTCTTTTGGAGCCAGGCATTGCTTTTTTACAATACATGTGAACAATGCCTACCACAGTGGGTCTTCATTCTTAATAATACAGATAACAGTAATAATAGTTAATCTGGCTCAGGATAGCAGTGACAATCTATTGTTGGGGGAGGAGTGGTTACTTTTTTGGGAAAAAAGGTTTTGATATGTATTTCTGTAGCTATGGTAATGAGATTTTATATGGACAGAATACTTAGAATTGTAGTGTGTGTGTGTGTGTGTGAGAGAGAGAGAGAGAGAGAGAAAGAGAGAGAGAGAGAGAGAGAGCATACACTTTTAAATATTTTCCACTTTGATTGGTAGGCTGTTCCACTTTTCCATTATATGTTGTTGCTGAAATGAATGAAAAGTAATGGTCAGCAAATAAATAACTAAACACATTACAGTTCTTTCAGCAGAAAAGTGTGGAGTACCCAAGAGACAAACAAAGGGAAAAAGCTTGTTCCCACAGGAGATATGACTCTTGTCTGCCTTTTTAGATTTTCTTCTCTGGGGAGCAAATCTCAGCGGGTGCTTTTAAAAGCTGAGGGTTAAAAGCCTCTTTTGTTGCTGGGAATGTACAGTGAATCATATGCAATACTCCAGTGTGCATTTAAAAGTGAAAATAAAGCTTTTGGAGCCTTTGGAAATAAATAGTCAAGGAGCTCTGTTTCTCAAGTTGGACAAGTTCAAAATGTTGCCCATGAAGTAACATGTTAGGATCTCAGAACTCCTGCTTCAGGATCTTGCTGGATCCACCAATCTATCAGAAAGTGATAGTACTCTAGAACAATTTATAATTTTGTTTTCCAGAGTACCTGAGGGATTAGAATTCTGTTTCAAAAAAGAAAAAGGAAATGTGAACAATAGCAGTCCATCCTCTCAACTGAAATAATAGCTAGTGATATAAATCCAAGTTTATTTTCATGGCAATGTTAGGGTAATCCTCTAATGCTGAGAGGTATATTCCCTCTCGGATATGAGCCACTGTAGAATACAGTGATTGATACTCTCTGGGCCTGGTATTCTGAAATGTTGAACACCTGAAAATCCCATGTAATGCAAGTGAAGTTTTGAATGCTCAGCACCCTCTGCAAGTCAGGTCCTATATACACTCAGTGATGTGGACTGGCATCCATCTCAATTTCTGGTACACTTCAATATATTTATTTTCATGTCTGATGCCCAAATGGTTCGAGATCTAGTTACCCAAGAAGCCAGTTCCCATCCTGGGCAACATTGAGATAATTGAGAATGTACACAGTTATGGGCTCTTCTTTTTTAAATGTACTTCTTTGCCTTAGGCTGACAGAGCCACTGGCTATTAACCGTCAGAACCTGCTGCAGACCCATTCGCTTTCCCAGGATTTTAGGTAGAGGGCTGCCTAAAAGAGAGTAAACAAGAGTTTCCTGTTTGTGGACTTATGCTAGGAAAGAAGGGTTCTATCCATCATTAATTTAATGAGATATGTAATTATTTTTAACATATTGAGTCCAGATATTTCGATGAATCCATTAAAAAAAATACCACCTTAGTATATAGACATAAAGATCAATACTATGCCTTACTTGTGAAGTACAATGTATTTTGTTTTTCTCCTCATATAATTTACTGTCCATTAGCCAGGAATAAATGCATGTTGTACTCTTATTTTTATATCCAACTCTTTCTGATACTTTCTTCTAATAGCTTGCACTTTAATCAATGGAACTACTCATGTAATTAAAGTGAAGCATGCACTTAAATGCTTTATTAACTTTGGTCCTTATGCTCCAATCCAAAGCCCATTTGAATTAAAAGGTGTCTTGATATAGTAACAGAAGTTTTGCATATACTGTAGAATGAGTGGTTCACACAGTCCAGCATCCTGCTTTCACAGAGTATGTCTACATATCCTGGAGCAGCGAGTTTCAAAGCTTGGTTCAACAGTCTTAGGCTCACAAGGCTTGTGCTATAGTGCTAAAAATAAATGTGGCTTGCTCTTTCTTTGTGGGGTTACCCATACATAGCCATTAAATACCCACAGTTGGTCTGAGGCAACTGATTTGGCTGATTTACAAATGAGGTAATTTAGGACTATAAAATGGTGCAATTGGAGGCACTATTCAGTAGGCATAAAATGCATATTATGGACCAAATCCTCCATTGCTGAAGATCAGTGTTGTTCCACTATCTTACAATTATACCATCTAAGAAGACATACCCAACTTATAAAGAAGTGAACTCAATATATTAGCTTATACTTGTAATAATTTGATGCTTATCCTAAACATACCCTAGACTTCTGCATGTCTGGTGTAACAAAAAATTTCCTGTCTATGCTATTATTAAAGTGTGAGACTCCGGGCTAGTGACAGACTTTTCTGGGCCCTGGGCAATATGTGGGGGAAATTGGCTTCAGCCCCCAGAAGCGGCAGAGCCTTGAGTTGAAGGAGTTGGCCTAGGACCAGTTAGCCCTCAATGCTGCAGGACTGCACTGCTCCTCCCCCAGCCAGCTATTGGCATCATCTGGACTGCATTGTATGGGGCTATGGCAGCTATTTAAAAGGTCCAGGGTTCTGTCTGCTGCTGCTGTGGTGGTAGTAGTAGCCAGAGCCCCAGGTCCATTTAAATTGTTGTGCCCATGGGCAACTGCCCTTTTTCTTTGCCCCTCCCTTTGGCAGCTCTGGTAGGACTTAAAGTATGAAACATATTTTGGTAAAATATTCCCCAGAAAAGAAACAGAAATAATACACACTTAGGGGTGATCCTGAGCTGGTGTAAATCAGAATAGCTCCATAAATGTCAAAAGAACAATGCTGATTTACCTTAGTGAAGGCTCAGATACATCATCATTTACCCACTCTGACTGTGTTGTATGATAGTCTTCCAATTATAACTGAGAAATTTTTTTTTTTAGCTGTCAAAAGCCTGGATCTTTTATTTAGGCGAGCAGTTTGGCTCTAATATGTTCAGGTAACTTTGAACACTTCTAGTAACCCAAGGGTGACGTTTGAACATCAAGTCTAACCTGAAAGTTGAGGGAGAAACACTTTTTAAATAGCCTAGATTTATTATGGAGATGGAAGATGAGTACAGATGCCAGCTAAGAGAAATATCTGTGAAACTCTTTCTGGTGTTAAGATACTACCTTGAACTTGCAGATTGAGTAGAAATAATAAAGTGCCATATCAATATACTATTTTGATGTATATCATCTACTGGAAAGGAGCCAGTGGTATTTACTCTCTTTCTGTTTATTGTCAGTATCTTAGCACTCAACATGAACTATACTCCAGCAAACTGTCAGAATAAGTTATTTCTGGTCTGTAATGAATGCTTCTCTAACACGTTGTTATAGAAAATAACAGGTTTCAAATGTGTGACCGTATGGTATACAATTCATTTTATTGTCCAGCGAAATCCCCTTTTTCTCTTAAGGGTAGAATAAGTATCCATAACATACTGTAAAGTGAGAGAGCTAAAGATAAAATTTTATACATATAGGTATGTATAAACATATGTATATACTATATCTCTATAATGTGGGAATACGTATAAAATTGGACATGTTTAGTCTTGAAACAAGAAGATTAGGTGGGACCTAATAACAGTTTTCAAATATGGTAAGAGCTGTTATAAAAATTGTCCCCTATGTCCACTCCAAGTTAAACAAACTCTTGTCAGGAAAAAAAGGCACAATCTTTCCCCATAGGACAACCAGGCTCTAACTAGTATAGGTATAATATGCAGAAGTATATGGACATTGCATTCCAAATTAAAGTGTATGAAATATCTCATATATAGCTCATGTGATACTCTTTTCCCTCCCTCTTTTTCACATTCTAAACTACTAAGTCACTCTGTTTATTGTTGAAAAGTCCTTCCAGAAAAGCAAAATAAAAAAAGTCCTCATTAACTCTTACCTAGTTACAGAATATGTTAAGATTTTTTTTATATCTAGTTTTAGTGAATACTCTATTAATTAGTTTGTCATTGAACCAGTCCTCTCTCAGGCAAAATTCCTTGAGACTTCAACAGAAGTTTTGCCTAAATAAAGACTGCAGGATTTAGCCCATTCATTTTATATGCAGAGATCAATATTTTCTTTCCCACTGAGTTTTTCAAGAAGTTGTGTTTGGAAAAGAGACACATTTTTAGGCAACAGGCTGTGAAAGTCAAAGTAGCTTCTAGTTTCTTCTAGTTCTTTAAAGAAATGCCAACTATTCATTTTCTCCAATTAAATCCATTGATAGAATGTTCTTAAAGAGAAATTGGAATCTCTGACTGAAATGTGAAGTCCTTATAAAGCTAAAGATTACTTTTCCAATTATAACACTTGGGAAACAGTGATAGGAAAATATGCTGGCTTTTACATACAGAAGGAACAAGTCAAAACTGACTTTGTTAGAGTTTTTCTTATCATAGCTGTACATAGTGGTACCAACCAGCCTATCATGTTGAAGATGTTCAGGCTATTCAGCTGTTAGAATAAACTCCAGTACAAGTATGAAATTAATTTCATATTGAAAATATGTTGATAAAATGTTGGCAGGTAAAAGATGCATGTGTGATGGGAAGAAAATGACTTTGAAAATACCTCCTGAATGTTCACATTTTGAGTTAACAAGTAGTTGTGTGAAGTTTCCCCTGTAATCAGGAAACTGCAAACCTAGCAAATTGTATTATGAACTAGATTCCTAGAGCCAAAGCATAGGAAGTGCAAATAGGTAGCACTTTTTGAAAGTTTCTTATTTGAGATATAACATTCTTTTAATCAAAATCTACTTTGGATGTGCTCACACAGCTCCCATTAAAGTCTGTATCTCAGGACTGAATATAGCCCTTAATATTTAGTATTGTGCATGAGAATGTATAATTGTAATGCTGACTTTATGAGGGTTATGTGAAAATAAGTAAAATGTTATGTCTATAATATTTTTAATTTTTGACTACAAATCCATTACCTATTTATTTTACACCATTTATTTAAAATTGAACATACATTTGAGAAATGGAATTAATGTTATGATGCTATTGGATAGTAAATAATACACTGTACAGTAAGAGTGTTCAAATGGTGGGAGACCTCCCAATGAAACATATGCACCTCAACTCAAAGGAGATATTCTGGATGAGTTAGCAACAATTCCTTCTGAGGCTACTATTATAGGGCATCTCATTCATAGGGTTATCTTCACATATAATAAAACATTGGGAATTGACTATTATGTTGTATTATGCATAGTGAATCTTCTCTGTTCCAGACATAAAGGCCTCACTTCAAAGTGAGAGGATATGATAATTACATGGTGTAATGCAGGGGATTATTAAAGTATAGTACTGACTAAGACTATATTGACTAAGATTATCAGAGTGTAAATGGTTTTATGGGAGGCAAAAGACACTGGCAAAAAAAAAAATACTCTACAGAACAAAAGAATAGACGCTCAAAGGATACATTCCCATTCAAGGCTTCATAGGACCACATATCCTCTTTTAGTGCTCTTGTGCCAAACTTTTCTCACCCAGATTCCCTGCCCCCACCAAAAATGCATGAGCGAAGGTGCTGCTCAAAGCTGAACATGCAAGTCAGAAGAGTGGTGTTCAGCAGCGGCATTGGGATGTAGGAGGAGAAGACAGAAAAAAATCATTGGTGCCACCCTCTTTTCTCTCCTGACAGACCTTCTGTGGCTAGTTAGAGGTAAGTCCTGCTTCTGTGTGCTACAGGAATCTAGGGATAGCAATAGGAATGCAAGAGCTAATGCTTCCACTCTGCCTTCTCCTCCAACACACTTGAGTTGCTCCTGAGCAGCCTCCTACAAAGTCACAGTTTCTGATGACACTCTATGAAAAGGAGATGCTTGGTGAAGCACTTTTAGATCAAAATACTATATCTTTATGACCTGAAATGAACACACATTTTTCAACTTCAATCCAGAGGCTGAAAACTATTACTCAAGTTTACCAGAAAACATGTCGTATAAAACATCAGTGTAAATTGTACTTACCTGTTTTCTAAAAAAAATATTTTTTTCTGGATAGGTGACTAAATTAACAAAACAAAAACAAACAAACAAACAAAAGGGAAACAAAACACACAAAGGAAGTTTTTCTTCATGCAACATACATTGAACTTGTGGAACTCCTTGCCAGAGGATGCTGTGAAGACTAGGATTTTAACAGGGTTAAAAAAAGAGCTAAATAAATTCATTGAGGTTAGGTCCATCAATGGCTATTAGCCAGATGGTAGAAATGGTGTCCCTAGCCTCTGTTTGTTTGGAAATGAATGACAGGAGAGGGATCATGTGTTGATTGCCTGTTGTTTTTACTCTTTCTGGGGCATCTGGCATTGGCCACTCTCTGAAGACAGGATACTGGGCTAGATGGACCTTTGGTTTGACTCAGCATGGCCATTTTTATGTTCTTATGTTAATTATAATTTATTTTCATTATTATTGTGTTAAAAGAAAAGTAGGTGTTATGCTAAATTTTCATGACAATTTTGCAAAGTTTCAAGTCAATAGTCAAATAGTTTTACACTGGCATATGGAATATTATGTTCACTTTCTACCCATTAATGGCCTCATTAAAACATGACTTCTTTGACAGAATACTGTTCTCACCATCTGAATTCTTACCAGTGCTGAGCAGAACAGGACTATTACCTCCAGTGTACTTCTATATGCCCCAGAAAGATATTAGCCTCTTTTTGCAACTACATCATATTGTTGGAACATATTCATTTTGTAATTCAGTGCATCTCACTGGTCCTTTTCTGTAGCACTGCAGCCTAGTCAATTATTTTCCATTTTGTATTTGTTCATTTCAATTTTCCATCCTGAGGCCAGGTCCACACTGAAGGAGAAATTTGATGTGAAATACGCAACTCCAGTTACATAACTGGAATCAACATACCTTACATTGATTTTCTGGGGGTAGTCCCACAATGGGAGGTTGACAGAAGAAACTCTTGCATTGTCTTCCCTTACTCCTCACCACTGCAAAGAGTTCCAAGTCAATAGGAGCACCCTCAGTGTTTGATTTAGTGGGTCATTACTGGACCTGCCAAATTGAACAGCAGAAGATTTACCTCAAGAGCATCAATCTTTCTGGAAGTAGAGATGTGCCCTTAGTAGTGGTGTTTCCACATCTATTGAATTTCTTCTTGATTTCTGACCAATTCTCCAATTTGTCAAGGTCATTTTGAATTCAAATCCTGACTTCCAAACTACTAGAAACCTCTCACATATTGGTCTCATCTGCAAATTATATAAGCATACTCCCTACTCCATTATTCATTAATAAAATAATTAATGAAAACTGAATAGTATCAGACCCTGGATGGAATTCTGTGGAACCTCACTAGATATATCCTCCCAGTCTGACAATTAACCATCAATAACAACTTTTGAGTATAGTCTGTCATCCTGTTGTGCAGACACACTGGCTACGTCTACACTGGCCCCTTTTCCGGAAGGGGCATGTAAATTTCACTAGTCGTCGTAGGGAAATCCGCGGGGGATTTAAATATCCCCCGCGGCATTTAAATAAAAATGTCCGCCGCTTTTTTCCGGCTTTTAAAAAAGCCGGAAAAGAGCGTCTAGACTGGCCCCGATCCTCCGGAAAAAGTGCCCTTTTCCGGAGGCTCTTATTCTTACTTCAAAGTGGCTTGCTTCAAAGTAAGAATAAGAGCCTCCGGAAAAGGGCACTTTTTCCGGAGGATCGGGGCCAGTCTAGATGCTCTTTTCCGGCTTTTTTAAAAGCCGGAAAAAAGCGGCGGACATTTTTATTTAAATGCCGCGGGGGATATTTAAATCCCCCGCGGATTTCCCTACGACGACTAGTGAAATTTACATGCCCCTTCCGGAAAAGGGGCCAGTGTAGACGTAGCCACTATATGTATCTAGCTCAGAGTTCCTTAGTTTGCTTATGAGACTGTGACGTGGCATTGTGTAAAGCTTTATAAAATTGAGATGTATCATGTGGCTACTGCTTCCCCAATACATTAGGTCAATAATTCTGTCAAAGAGGACATCTTGTTTTGACAAATCCATGCCAGATATTATTTATCACTAGGGCTGCCAAGAGTTTTAAAATAGTCATAATTAATTGCACGATTAAAAATAATTGTGATTAATCGCCGAATTGATTGTGCTGTTAAACAGTAATAGAATAATATCATTTATTTACATATTTTGGAAAGTTTTCTATATTTCAAATCTATTTATTTCAATTAAACACAGAATACAAGTGTACAGTGCTCTCTTTATATTTATTTATGATTAAAATAGTATTTTTCAATTTATCTAATACAAATACAGTAGTGACATCTCTTTGTCATGAAAGATTAACTTAAAATGTAAAATTATATAGAAAAACTGTATTAAAAAATGAAACCATGTAAAATTTCAAAGCCTACAAGTCCACTCACTCTCACTTCTTTATTCATCCAGCTGCTCAGACAAACAAGTTAATTCACATTTGCAGGAGATCATGCTGCTCACTTTGTACGTACAATGTGACTCGAAAGTGAAAACAAGTGTTAACATGGTACCATTGAAGCCAATGTTCTAAGATACTTATGTACCATATTATAGAATCATAGAATATTAGGACTGGAAGGGACCTTGACAGGTCATCAAGTTCAGTCCCTGCCCTCATGGCAGGACCAAGTATTGTCTAGACCAGTGGTCACCAACAGCTCGATCATGATCGACTGGCACCCTTTTCCCAGCCGCAGAACTCTGTCCCCACTGGCATTCTGACCCCTGCTGCAGAACCCTGTCCTCTGCCCTCTCAGCACCCTGTCCCCTCTCCCCTGCCTCCAGCTGCAGAACTCTGTCCCCACTGGCAACCTATCCCCTGCCAAATCACCCTTCCCCAGTACTATGTCCCCTGTTGGGGCCACTTTGGTGAAGCTTGGGGAGGAGGTTAGAGGAGGGTTTTTTTGCATCTCACTTGTGTGGCCCCAACTGACTTTTCTTGGGTCAGTGACCCCTAACTCAAAACAGGTTCCCTGCCCTTCTCAGAAATAAAGACAATGCAGAAACTTTTTGTGTTTGACATAGAATTTTATTTAAAAATGAAGCCTGGCCAACAAACTGCAAATTGGGGCCAAGCTCCCATCTGGCCACAGCATTATAACACTCCTGCACTCCCCTTTCCCCGAGACCCTACATCTGAACCTATCATACACTGGAACCCTCTGTCCTGAGCCCCTCACATACCCCAACCCAAATGCCTGGACCCTCACATCCAAAAGTCTGTGGCTTGCTTAGTACCCTAACCCTATATCTGACCCCAACACTGCCCGGCCTGGCGCCCCATCCCCTGAAAGGCCAGGAAGAACAATTTTTCTCTCTCCTCCTTGTGACACCCTTTTAGATACCTGAAAACTGCTATCATGTCCCCTCTCAGTCTTCTCTTTTCCAAACTAAACAAGCCCAATTCTTTCAGTTTTCCTTCATAGATAAAGTTCTCGAGACCTTTAATCATTCTTGTTGCTCTTCTCTGGATGTTCTCCAATTTCTCCACATCTTTCTTGAAATGTGATGCCCAGAACTGGACACAATACTCCAACTGAGGCCTGATCAACACAGAGTAGAGTGGAGAATGACTTTAGGTATCTTGCTCACAACACACCTGTTAATGCATCCTAGAATCATGTTTTGTTTTTGATTTTTGCAACTGTGTCACTCTGTTGACTCATATTTAGCTTGTGGTCCACTATAACCAGTGCCTGATGAAATGCATTCTAGAATACTCAAGGAGCTGATAGAAGAGGTATCTGAGCCTCTAGCTATCAACTTTGGAAAATCATGGGAGACAGGAGAGATTCCAGAAGACTGGAAAAGGGGAAATATAGTGCCCATTTATAAAAAGGGAAATAAGAACAACCCAGGAAACTACAAACCAGTTAGTTTAACTTCTGTGCCAGGGAAGATAATGGAGCAAGTAATTAAGGAAATCATCTGTAAACACTTGGAAGGTGGCAAGGTGATAGGGAACAGCCAGCATGGATTTGTAAAGAATAAATCATGTCAAACCAATCTGATAGCTTTCTTTGATAGGATAACAAATCTTGTGGATAAGGGAGAAGTGGTGGATGTGGTATACCTAGACTTTAGTAAGGCGTTTGATATGGTCTCGCATGATATTCTTATCAATATACTAGGCAAATACAACTTAGATGGGGCTGCTATAAGATGGGTGCATAACTAGCTGGATAACCGTACTCAGAGAGTAGTTATTAATGGTTCACAATCCTGCTGTAAAGGTATAACAAGTTGTAGCCAGACAGGAACCCCTCTGTAACATCCATTTTTTGCTTGCCTGGAAGCATACAGGGCACACAGAGCAGTACAAGACTTGAACAGATGGCCCGGATATGCAGGCTGCTGTGACCCTGGATGGCTGTAAACAGATACACCAATTGCTGACCAAGAGGCTGCTAAGGAGTGCCCTTGACTGAAAACTATATTGATACGAACACACAGCTGTCTGCGGGGGGGAGGAGGAATCTTCTGTCCAGTAAAAAAAAGTCCAGTACTCACAATTTAGTTATCTCTCTTGCAAGTGTAAATTAAGTTGAAACTTGCTTCTAAGAACTGGCATCACAAAGACCAACACAATTTGGCATCTTAGATAAGAAAGAGGATACGGGCCCCTATGGGTATAAAGATGTGTCCAGCAGCACATTTACTTCGAGTGTCAATCTACCATCTATCTGCTGGTCGGGTTAGGTGTTTGACCTCCCGAGGTTCCACGGGGACACCCACCTCGTATTCGTCTCTCCTAGGAATTGAGGGACCGGCCCTGGCTTGACCCGCTGGAGTCGAGAGGCACAGAAGGGGGTAAAAATTGTACCTGGATGTGGTCCTTTGTCTCAAGTGTACACATAGACTTAGAGCTCTTTAAAGATTAAGCTGTCACTTGGTACCATTATCTATCTTTATTTTCTTTGTAACCATTTTTAAGATCTATATTTGCTAGCAGTTAAGAAATAGAGCAATTGCCATTGTAACCATATGATTTATAAGCTTCTTTAATAAACCTGTAACTGTTTAAGCTTTAACCTGACTCCTTCAGTTGCTGTTACAGAACCAAGCACAATTTAAAAGAACTCCAGCCGGTCATAAGGGACAGATATAGGAAAAGCTGGGCATTTAGATTGTGTCGCTTCCAGGGGACAGATCTGTAGGGGCATCTCTCAGTCTTCCCTAGGCTGCCCGCTGCGAAGGGATCCTGTATCCTAGCAGTTAAAATATGAGATGTAGTAAGCTCTTCCTATAAACTCTAGGGCATCTGTCAGCCTGTTGGCTGCCCATCACGACGGGACCCTGGTCCTAGTGGTTAAAGACACAGACATTAAACTTCTCGGGGCGCCCTTCAGCCTCCCTGGCTGCTTGCTGCGATGGGACTTTGTGTCCCAGCAGTTGAAGACTTGGGTGTAACAAACACACACTGCCCTGACCATCGGCTGACAGCTGGTATGGGTTGTGACTGCTCTGGAGGATAGGGTCATAATTCAAAATGATCTGGACAAATTGGAGAAATGGTCTGAGGAAAACAGGATGAAGTTTAATAAAGACAAATGTAAAGAGCTCCACTTAGGAAGGAACAATCAGTTTCATACATACAGAATGGGAAGCAGATGGCTAGGAAGGAATATGGCAGAAAGGGATCTAGGGGTTATAGTAGACCACAAGCTGAATATGAGTCAGCAGTGTGATGCTGTTGCAAAAAAAAAAGCCAACATGATTCTGGGATGCATTAACAGGTATGTTGTGAGCAAGACATGATAAGTCATTTTTCCACTCTACTCTGCACTGGTTAGGCCTCAGTTGGAGTATTGTATCCAGTTCTGGGCACCGCATTTCAAGAAACATGTAGAATTGGAGAGGGTCCAGAGAAGAGCAACAAGAATGATTAAAGGTCTAGAAAACATGACCTATGAAGGAAGGCTGAAAGAATTGGGTTTGTTTAGTTTAGAAAAAAGAAGACTGAGAGGGGACGTGATAGCAGTTTTCAGGTATCTAAAAGGGTGTCATAAGGAGGAGGGAGAAAACTTGTTCATCTTGGCCTCTGAGGATAGAACAAGAAGCAACGGGCTTAAACTGCAGCAAGACAGGTTTAGGTTGGACATTAGGAAAAATTTCCTAACTGTCAGGGTAGTTAAATTGGAATAAATTGCCCAGGGAGGTTGTGGAATACCCATCTCTGGAGATATTTAAGAGTAGGTTAGATAAATGTCTATCAGGGATGGTTTAGACAGTATTTGGTCCTGCCATGGGGGCAGGAGACTGGACTCGATGACCTCTCGAGTTCCCTTCCAGTCCTAGTATTCTATGATTCTATTCTATGATAAACCCTAGATTCCTTTCTGCGTACTCCTTCTAGACAGATATGTGGAAGGATTCCTATGTCCCTTCATGCTTCAACAAAATTCTAGAGGATATGCATCCATGCTGATTACGGGTTCTGCTCAATAACAATCCAGAGCACAGTGGATCAATGCATGATGTCATCTGAGTCAGATGACATCAGCAAGGGGCTGATTTCCTTTTTTTTTGTGGTTCAGATTCTATAGTTTCTGCATCAGAGTGTTGCTCTTTTAAGACTTCTGAAATTATGCCACTCATCTAATCCCTTTCAGATTTTGGAAGGCTCTTCAGATTCTTAAATCTTGAGTTGAGTGATGTAGCTATCTTTAGAAATCTCACTTTGGTATGTTATTTGCACTTTGTCAAATCTGCAGTGAAAATTTTCTTAAAATTAACAATACATGCTAGATCATTATCCAAGACTGCTATAACATGAAATATTTGATACAATGCAGGTATAGTAGAACAGAAGACATACAATTTTCCTCCAAGGAGTTCATCCACAAATTTAATTAACTCCTTATTTTTTAATGAGCATCTTAAGTATGGAAGCATGTCTTCTGGAATAGTGGACAAAACATGAAGGGACATATGGATGTGTAGTGTATCTGGCACATAAATATTTTACAATGCTGGCTACAAAAGATGTTTTTAAAAATAATAAATGTATGGTTCTTTTTTACTTTTCTCTTTATTTGACTTCTGGATCTGTGACTTTTGGGATAATATTATATTTATGTTTTTAATTTTGTATGGATTTTCATGCTTTCTGAGAGGGGTCTGGATTCTTCAAGAAGTTTAGAACACAAAGGTAAGACCTCCTTTAGGCAAGATGTTTTAAGAATAAAAGGAACAACTAATTGTTGTTGACCCTTCTGCATTCCTGTTTTTCCCTTTGATTTTTTCATAACCTCTGCTCATTGTTTCCTGCTCCCCCTCCTTTTTTACTTTCCCCTTCCTCCCTATTTATTTTGGGTCTGCACATCCTAAACTCAAAACTCTGGTCATCTGAAGAAGTGGGCTGTGCCAATGAAAGCTCTTGATACCATCTACATGTTTTGTTAGTCTACAAAGTGCTACCAGACCACTTTTTGTTTTTTAAGTTTAATTAAATGTAATTGGGTTAGCCTGGATGGATTTATTATCATAATCTAGGCCACTGGTTAGCCCTCTGTGTTTCTGGATGCACAAAGTAAAGGCTACATTTGGAACTGAAGTGAGAACACTAGCTAATTCTCCAAATTAAGATATTTGAACAAGAGAATGCCCAGAAGCACAAGAGTTAGAGTAACTGAAGGTAACATTATTTTAATGCTTTTGATGGTTGGTGGGATGATAAGCACTTTGCTTGAAGATTTGGGTCAGGCTAAAAACTGGAAAAATAATGGAAGTAAAGAATTTTTGGTGAACTCACCCTTGAATTTGCCAATTTTCATGTCCTTTGTTCTTCCCTTTCCCACAAATTTTAATCTGAGCTGGGTTTTGCTCCCATGAATATTTGAGGAAGAAATTAAAGCACAAGAGTTAGTGTAGCTGACGGTAACATAGACCACTTTTTGTTTTTTAAGTTTAATTAAATGTAATTGGGTTAGCTTGGCTGGGTTGATTATCATAATTAATCTATGCTGCTGGTTAGCCCTGAGTGTTTCTGGATGCACGAAGTAAAGGCTATATTTGGAACTGAAGTGAGCGTACATTTTGGAGTTTGGGGTCAGATGGGAGTCCAGAGCTGAGGATCAAGCTCCGTCAAATTTCTTGATAAAAATCCAAATCCAAATCATTGATCTATAAATTAAGTTGGATATTTTATAGGATAAGGCTTTTGGAGAAGAGTTTCATAACTTCCTGGTTTCATTCTCACCTAATATACCAGGAAAATATACTTCCTCAATGTATTATGATTTTTCTAGAGCTAGTTGAAACTGGGTAGTGTTGAAGGGCATTAAAAATTAAAAACAAAAGAAAACCAGCCAATCAAAGCCAAAAAGAATCCCCCAAGGTTCCTTTCTTTATCTTAAAAATGTTTATTTTAATTCCTGCTCACTCTATTTCAGAGTCATTCAGATGAGTTTTATAAAAGGAAGGAAAAATATTGCTATAATGCTTTGAGAAAGGTTAAGAGTTGAATTTGAATAAACATAATATGCTGAGACATGTTTTAATGAGCAAACAAATGTCTACTAGCAAGCAAGTCAAAGAGAAACATACAATAACTTAGTCCACTTTCAAATGATAGTGGGATTCTTTTCTTTTTATATACCAAACCAGTACAGATGAACGTGTAGGAAAGGAAAGAAGAATTCAATACAGTTTGGCATGTCTTTGTTTTAAACTCCTTGCCAACGTTTCATTGTTCATAATATGCAACGTGAATTCCAGGTTTGGCATCTGGCATTATGTGAGGTATAATTGGATTTAGTATAAGCAATTAAAATTGAAATTTGTGCTGCCAAAGCACTACATTGCACTTTTACTTGGAAGGGTATGTTAGGCAGTTTGTTTTGTACCTGGAAATTCTGGCATGACAGTGCTTCATAATAGAGCCAATTATAAGGTGTGCTATTTCACATAGCTTTCCAGACCCCAATTTAAACAGAAACAAGTGACAATTCCTTCTGAGAAAATCTCCATAAAACTTAGAAGCCATATGTGAAGACCTGCCTGCTTACTGAGGATAAGACAAGAAATAGGGATTTCATGTTAAATAAACATATGCTTTGAGGCTGTAGCGATTAACTTTCAAACTAAAGATAATAGCACATATTAATGCCACCCTCTAAAACAGCTTTCCATCTGTCATTAATATTTAGCAGCATTTGGTAAATCTGTTGCATTTTATTTTTAAAGGAAGAAAAAAGCACCTACCAGAAGGCTGTTTTGAAATAAATGCATACTACTTCCAGTGCAATAGAGCAGACTCTATCTGGTCTCTATGCATGAAAAAATAACTGTTTTCTACAGCATTGGTGCACAAAAGTAATTTGATCATCTTTCTTTTTCATGGCCATCTTCTATATCTATAGCTATCTATATCTGTATATAGAGACAGATATTTGTACAGCTTCATAATGAAACACACTTCTGAACATTTTAATCAAACAGCACACCTTGCTTTCATATATTTCAAAAATATAAACAAAAATTACTTAATGTTTTTTTCCTGACAACCCATATCTTTAAAATGTTCAAAATACTACAGAGTTCCAAGTCAGAGCTTTTGTGGGAACTTCTAAGAGTACTACCTAGCACATCCTATTAGATACCACGATTACAAAAACAATGCCCAATGCCTACAGAAACTTATTGGAGAACACTTTTTGTTTTAAAGATCTTCAAGTAGCAGTTTTGTCACAAACCAGTTCTACTAGTCAGATACACAGAGAATCATTGGAATTAGAGTTCATCTGCAAATTCATTCACATGCTAATGGAGTCGTGATGAAGGTTGGTTGGGGCACTACCAACTTAACAGCCAATGAAAGTGCAAACAGCTCTTTGTGTAGACTCCTATGTCAGGAAGGATACTATCAATTGACTTCGATTTTTATCTGATTCGTTTTAACTACGCAATCTTCAGATACTTACTGATTCCTTGTAGCTCCCTGACTCCCGCTATCCTTTTTTTCCTCCCCCGTCCTCTTCCCTACTTATGTTGGGTCTGCACATCCTAAACTCATAACTCGGGTCATCTGAAGAAGTGGGCTGTGCCCATGAAAGCTCATGATATCATCTACATATTTTGTTAGTCTATAAAGTGCTACCAGACCATTTGTTGTGTTTTTCTGTACAGACTAACTCGGCTACTCCCTGAAGCTTCTTCCCCATCTAGTTATCTAGTTTTCAGGCACAGAAATGTGAACACTGCTTTAGATATCAAATCTTGCTTTTCATTTATTCATAATAACTTATCCAGCAAATGCTTATTAATCAAATATTATGATACACAGCATTTTATAATGCAGGGAACCAGCAACTGAACTAGCATTCTGGTCAGTATAAATCCATTTAGTTTTTCTATAGAAGAACCTGCTTGAGAGAACCTGAGGCTAATTACTAAATCAATCTGAGTAAGGGAGAAAGTTAAGGAGTAAATCCATTAACTGGAAGAATAGACATGCAAAGTTGGAAAGAGAAAAAGAATGTGAGCACAATAGACTAGCAAGGCCAGGGAAAAGAGAAATTACTGAATGTGGAGATCTTTTCCCTCTCATTTCTTAAGTAAAGGGGTGCTGGTAACTCACTATTCAGTTGTTGCACAGAAATGCAAAGGGTGATGGCTGAAACAAGATACACTACACATTGGTGTTTTCAAAGAAGAGAGAATGCCAGTTGTATGATAAAACAGAAGTGCAGCTCTTAATCCTATTTTAGATATTTCTCTAAATTTAGATTAATTGTCTGTGATGAGGGCATTTCTGGCCCTGAGGCCAGAAAAGGGCCATTGAGAAGTCCTCCAAGGAGGCTAGCATGGCTGCAGAGAAACCTGCCAATCAGGGGCCTAAAAGGCTTATAATAATAAGCACGGCTCAACAGATAATAATTGCAACCCAGAAGAGCTGGGTTTGGGTGATATGCACATGTGCAGAATGATCTGCGCATGCGCAGATCACTGGACAGCGCGGCTGGCAAGAGGGGCTCGGCGAGGTTTGGCGAGCCCTGATAATAAGAAGCTGAAGGACCACAGTCAGCTCAGTGTCTCTAAAGCATAGCTGAAAAAAAATACAGGACTATGTAGCACTTTAAAGACTAACAAGATGGTTTACTAGGTGATGAGCTTTCGGGGGCCAGACCCACTTCCTCAGATCAAATAGTAGAAGAAAATTGTCACAACCATATATACCAAAGGATACAATTAAAAAAAAGTGAACACATATGAAAAGGACAAATCAAATTTCAGAACAGATGGGGTTTGGGGGGGGAGGTAAGTGTCTGTGAGCTAATGATATTAGAGGTGATAATTGGGGAAGCTATCTTTGTAATGGGTAAGATAATTAGATTCTTTATTCAGACTCAGGTGTAAAGTGTGGAATTTAAGCATGAATAACAGTTCAGATATTCTCTTTCAAGTGCAGTCTTAAAAGGCCTTTGAAGCAGGATGCAGGTAATTAAGTCGTTGAGACAATGTCCTTTCTGGTTGAAATGGCAAGAAACTGTATTTTCCTTGTGATCCTGTTCAAATTTTATGCCTTTTGACATGTGGGGGTACCAGTTCGGTTGGTGGAGAGGCCAAAGAACGATGTACAAGGTAATGAAACTTTTTTCAAACTTTCTAGCATGCTTGTGGGAGTGTTTGGGACTGTTCTATCATGGGAGTAGGTAACCGGTCTTGCATGGTTACTGGTGCTGGGGTATAAATAAGGCAGCATGCGTCCATACGTAATAGTAATAGTAAATAAATGTTTGCAATAACTTATCAAAGTAACTTGTGTCTATTAAATTTATTCTAACTGGGAAAATTAGTTTTATTGATTTTTTAATTAATTAATATATTATGGCTCCGGTTAAGAAAAGGAAGACTACATTAGGTATGGCTTCACTGTCATAGGAAAAAAAGGGACCAATCATCCTTAATGCATAGTATACCACACAGTTCTTAGCAATGATGCCTTGAGACCTACTCGTCTTGAGTGACATTTGATAAAGAACTACAGTGCTTTGACAGAGAAACCAAAAGAGAGCTTTTTGCTGCTAAACTTCAAAATCTGTAACACATGAAGCTGGACACTACTGGAGCTTTTCATCAAGTATTGGCCAAAGTGGAAGAAGCATCTTAGAAACTGTCATTGCTCATCACTAAAACCAAGAAAGCACACAAAATCGGAGAAACTCTTGTGCAGCCTTGCTTGTTAAAAGCAGCTGATATTGTGCTTGGTGTGGAAAGAAAGAAAAAACTATCAGAAACTTCACTTTATGACAATTCCATGAAATGTCCCATCAATGAGTTGGCAAAACATCTTAAACTTCAAGTTGTGGAGGCAGTTTTGGCTTCTCCTTTTTTTTGCAATTCAGTGCGATGATACCACTGATGTAGCACAGTGCTGTCAGTTGCTTGTCTACTTTTGATTCATTAACAATAGAACTGTGAAAGAAGAACTCTTTTTTTTTTTGAAGGAATTGTTGACCACATCAAAGGGGTCTGATATGAAAACAATTTCCGATTCTTTTGAAGAAAATAGACTTTCATGGTGAAAACTGGTTGGTGTATGCACAGATGGTGCTCTAGCAATGCTTGGCTTTTGCTCGGGATTTGTGACATTGGTGAAAAAAAAATCCAGCCATAACCACAACTCACCGTGTAATACACAGATAAGTGTTGGCTGCTAAAACCCTTCCAGATGACCTATGTGACTCATTGAGTTTGGCCATCAAAATTGTCAATTTTGTAAAGAACAGTGCTTTAAATATGAGACTTTTTTATGCTCTTTGCATGGATTTGGGAGCGGATCATAAAACTCTTTTGTTTCACATGGAGGTACGATGGCTTGCCAAAGGTAACATGCTTTCGAGATTATTCAAACTGAAAGACGATGTGGAAATTTTCCTCAGGCAACAGAAGAAAGAAGAGTTATATCATGCATTTTCAGACCAAACATTTTAACTTTCACTGGCATACCTCGTGGACATTTTTTGAACCTTTAAACAACCTCAATTTGAAGCTGCAAGCATTATAGCGCACCACGATGCCATCAAAGCATATACGAAAAAAATCCAGTTTTGGAAATGTTGAACACATGCTCAGATGCCTAACTTTTCATCTTTTTTGACATTTTAATCACTCACTGAAAATGAATGTTTCCAAGAAGTTTATAAAGAGGATGTGAAGAACAAAATTGTTTTATCTGGACTGACAATGTTTCTGGAAACCCCCATTAATAAATTAGTATGAAATCGATTCAACATTGATGTAAATTCATTGCCAGAAGTATTGCAAGAACAAGCACTCAAAATAAAATATGATTCATGTGCGAAAGATAATTTTGAAGACATAAGCTTGGAGGAATTTTGGATAAAATATTTCCAAATGTATTCAAAAGTTGAAGAAGAAGCACAATGTATTATTCTTCCATTTTCATCAATGTACCTCTGTGGAAAAAAGCTTTTCAAGCTTAGTCACATTAAAAACAAAATGAAGAAATTGACTGGATGTCAAAAATGATTTACGTTGCACACTTTCATCTTTCAAAATTATGATTTCCCAACTCATGAAGAAAATGCAGCATCATCCTTCACATTAAATTCAGTTTTTCTGCTATTGTTAAATTAAATTTGTATTACATTTTTGTGACAAGAAAAACTATTTGTGCATATTTTTAATTTTAAATAATTTTTATACCAAGTTTTTGTGTTTGTTTTTAATTGTAAATTACAAATTGAATTTTTTGTTAAAAGGAGGGCAGGATGATGGTAAAGAAGAGGTAGAGGGCATGAGGGTTTCCCAAAAATCAAAAGGGGGGCATGATGCCGAAAAGTTTGGGAACCACTACTTTAAAGCCTTAGGGTACGTCTACACTGCATCCCTAGTTTGGACTAGGGATGCAAATGGAGACGACCGAAGTAGTTAATGAAGCGGGGATTTAAACTTGGCTGTCTACACTGGCCGTCTTGTGCAAGAATACTTGCACAAGAGGGCTTATCCCTGAGCGGGAGCGTTGGAGTATTTGTGCAAGAACCACTGATTTTGTACAGTACAAAGTCAGTGTTCTTGCGCAAATACTCGCAGCCAGTGTAGACAGGCGGCAAGATTTTGCGCAAAAGCAGCCACTTTTGTGAAAAATCTTTCCAGTCTAGACGCAGCCTATAAGTATCTAAAAAAGCCCAATTGCTAATTCTTAAGAGTTTTACTGTAACAAACCCCAGTAACTCTGCCCTATGGCTGGGCCTTAAAAGTGACAGCAAAACTTAAAGGTTTATAATGGATTTTTGCCCCTTAATTAGGTAACCCTGTTATTAGGGGGTGCAACAACTCCATTGTGTCAAAATTTTAAAAAGTCATAGCCTTGGGGAGGGATCCAGTAGTTTTTTATTTTACATTTGACCTATATGTATGTGCCACTTGGATGTGCAACCCCAATCACCACCACTCATACTGTTGCTACATTCATTTATATTTATTTATAATGTTATTTTTGCTCCTCTTCAAAAACTTCCCTTCTTCTTTCCCTTTTTTAACTCCTAACCCACAAAAAGCTTTCAAAATAGCCACATGCTCTCTGAATACTAGAGTTCACATTCAACATGGATATATATTTGCATGCAATGTCATGAAATTTTGCCTTCTGCCAAAATATGTGAAAATGTTGTGAAAGTATATAATTTCAATGGATAATAACTTGTTAAAATGTTCAGTAAAAAGGGTCATGAAAACTGGCAAAGCATGGGGTGGTGATGGATTATTTTAAAGAATTAAATTGGCTTGTCATTTACCTTTTCCTTAGAAAGAAGATCACTCAGTAAGATCATTCAGTCTTTTCAGCTTTTAAGGGGGTATAGCAATTTCTTCTGTCTTTAGATTGTATTTCTAACATATAAAAGACATCTTACCTTCCTCAGCTGCCCTTAAGAGTATCTATAATATATGTGTATATATACATATGTATTTGCCCAACATGAATTGCTCTAAACTAGCCAGGAGATAGTGACAAGAAAGTCCAGAATATTGGCTAGTGGCCTGGTCAGTTATTTATGTATTTTGCATAGAATAAATTATGTGGATTACATTTTACCAATGTCTGTAGTAACTGGACACTCCCTGGCAGTGGTAATTAAATAACTGATTATGACATGCCTTCATTAACACCCCATTTTGAACAGGTATTGGAAAAACTGAGTTGAATATTAAAGGAACGTGGCATGAGTGAGAAGACTTATAACAATAAATTAGGATTCTGAAAAGTGCCAGACACAAGAGATGATCAATAAAACCTGTGTCTCATCCATATTCAAAGAAGAAAAAATCTGAATCATCTATAATGAGACATCAGTCAAACAACAAAGGATGTGAATGATGACATCAATAGGAAGGAGTGGAAATGAGGCATGAATGTGAGTGTCATCTGTGAGGAGATGGTATATGAATAAAATTAAAGCTGCCTGGGGCTTCTCCAATGTGCCTGTGGTGGTTGGGAGATGGCTGTTTTATTTCTGTAGAATCTTAACATCAAAACATATATGGAAATAAGGGGGATAGAGAGACCAAGAGGAGAGCACTTCAAACAGCCCCTCCACAAATTGTTATAGGAAAGGACAGCTAAAACAAAGAAGATGGAAATTCCCTGTTATTCATGGTATATGACTTGTCCTCAGTACAATAATGTCAGTCATGTCCATTCATTTATATCATGTATGTACAGTGTTTCTGCTCCTGTGTGTGGCTAGTATATTCAATCTAAACCAAGTTGGATTTTTTTGTTTATCTTGATCAACTATTTTATTTTTGAAATGTTGTTTTCCTATTGTACTTCTATTTCAAAGAAAAGCTTTGCAAGTCTTAAGACCTCTCCTTGCTGGTGTCTTGCCATACAATAATTTTGAATACCTGTCACACAAACAATTTTGCCAGCCATAGAAAGTGTGAGAAAGCAATAGCAAAACAAATGTTGATGTGCAATAAGCACTACTTGAAAGAATCTGATAGATCCTCTCTGTGCACTTGCCCTAATCCAAGGACTCCATTTTTTCTTCAGCCTCTGATCTGTTTTACTACACTACAGCTGAAGTTCAGTATTTTGTGTTTTGTAAGCATGCAGGTGTGTACATTTCCAGGTGTGGGCATGCACAAATCTGCCTAAATCCTGATGCTGCTCTACAGATTATGTGCTGCTCAGTGACCTCAGTCAAACTGAAACTCCAGTCAGAATTCTTGAGTTAGCTGTTTCCTCCATTTATTTCTTCAGCAGGACTCAGTCACGTAGGCATTTGTTAAGCTTGCCTGCTGAGTGTCTCCTGCATAAAAATAAGCAAGTCTATACATTTTGGCTACGTCTAGACTGGCATGATTTTCCGGAAATGCTTTTAACGGAAAAGTTTTCCGTTAAAAGCATTTTCGGAATAGAGCATCTAGATTGGCACGGACGCTTTTCCGCAAAAGCACTTTTTGCGGAAAAGCGTCCGTGGCCAATCTAGACACGCTTTTCCGCAAAAAAGCCCAGATCGCCATTTTCGTGAACGGAGCTTTTTTGCGGAAAACAAATCTCTGCTGTCTACACTGGCCCTTTTGCGCAAAAGTTTTGCGCAAAAGAGACTTTTGCCTGAACAGGAGCAGCGTAGTATTTCCTCAAAAAGCACTGATTTCTTACAGTAGGAAGTCAGTGCTTTTGCAGAAATTCAAGCGGCCAGTGTAGACAGCTGGCAAGTTTTTCCGGAAAAGCGGCTGATTTTCCGGAAAAACTGGCCAGTCTAGAGACAGTCTTCTAGAATAACCTAGTGGTGGGATGCTTACCTAGGATATAGGTCAACCCAGTTTAAGTCTTTTTTTATGTCTTCGTTGATGCAGGGACTTTAAGGTAGATCTGCTATAGCCCAGGAGAAAGCCAAATATGGGTATTCTGTGATGAGCCTCTTCTGTTGGAGCTGACCTATCTTGTATAAATAATATTTATTGCAGCAGATTAGTGCCCTAACCACAGAGCTTTGGGGTAATCTGCAACACACACATGCCAGTCAGAATTGTCCAACTATTACCACCCTGCATCGAAAGCAAGGAGTTGGCGGTGGGGAACTGTGTATTGGGCTGTCTGGAAGAAAAGAGTATCAGAGAGGTAGCCGTGTTACTCTGAATCTGCAAAAGCGGCGAGGAGTCCTGTGGCACCTTATAGACTAACCGAAGTGTTGGAGCATAAGCTTTCGTGGACAAAGACCCACTTCATCAGATGCATCTGACGAAGTGGGTCTTTGCCCATGAAAGCTTATGCTCCAACACTTCGGTTAGTCCATAAGGAGCCACAGGACTTCTCGCCGCTTTTGGAAGAAAAGAGCCATTCTTGAGGGGAGAAAGAGAGGATGTAAAAGTGTGGTGGCTGACTCATCATCCAAGAATGAGGGGATTAAAAAAAGTCTGCTTCTTCCAGGACCTTCTGAGTCAGGGAGCAAGGCTGGCAGCACCCACTCTCCCTCCCCATTTTGGTGGAGGTTCTTGTTGGGAAGAGGTGGGGGGAAGAGAGAAAGAAGTCAAGTTGTTCATTAGTAAAAAATAAGAAAAATAAAACCATTTATAAAAAAAGAAGAGGAGAAGTTGCTTATTTTGGAAAAAATATCTAATACAATCTTAATTGAATGTATCTTATTTTCATGAGCATCATAGTTTAGTTATTCTGTAAGAGCTAATTATAGCATGTGTTATATTTTAAAAAGTTCCAACTGTGGTATCAACGTGGATTTTCCTTACAAAATGTATGACACTATCATTTATCAGTATATAGTTGTTTGCTATATTTGTAATAAAGTAACTGTTCGTCTATTTATACTGATGTGCAATAATGCTATAAGAAATTACGTAAAAGCTTAAGCATCAGATTTTAAATATCAAACTTTCAAGAGCCTCAGGTTCAGATTCTGAAAGGGTTGATTCAGCCTTTCTTTCAGGTGTGCACAAATTTCGTTCTGTGCAACTCATTGTGTAATTGTGTTATGTCTAGACAGAGGAGATATTAAAAACAGAGGCTCTGCTTGCAATGTACTACATTATGACTATTTTAGTGTAAACTGAAAGTTTGTTCTGGCATCCATAGTCAGTATTTTCCTTCTCCACAATGTGTATTTAAGATGTCTACTTACCTGACACACTAGATATAGCTATATTGCAAAAAATTATATATAAATGTGTTAAGGAATATTAGGATTCTTTAGATGAAAAAGTGCTACAGAGATGTACAATAAGGGCCTGCTTTAAAGCTTATTCAAGTCAACAGGAGTCCTTCTATAACATTAATTTGACTTTGGTTCATATTCTAAGTCTTCATCTCTGTCATTATTTCTGTCTCTTTTAACATAAACATGAAGCTATTCTAGAGTTAACAGAAAGTAAGAAATTATAGCACAGTCTTTCAATCACAAATTATAGAGCCATGAGTTTGGGTTGGAGACCATTACTAATTCAAATAAAAAGTGTGCTAGGCAATATAGTCTATCTTACTGTATCATTTTAAAAAATAGGTAAATTGTGTTTAACCTTGATAATCCCAGCTAGAAGACTATTTTACTGTTCCTCTTTTCCCAAATTCCTGTCTAACTTTCATTATTCATTACTTTTATCTTGGCTGGACATGGTTATTACATACCCAACAATTAACCAAGAAAAAAATCATTGGAACAGGATGATATAATGTGCCTTATGCAGCCAAGCTTTTGCAACAAGAAAAAAGTCTAACATGCGTAACCATGTGATATAATTTTCATTGATATTTTCCTCCCATCCTTTTCTCCGCTATTGCTATATTCGTTGGTTGCATCATTGTTTCATAAAATTGATATTTATTTGGGGCATTAACTTTGTTTTTGTGTCCCTAGGCACTCCCTGTGTTCATACCCCACTAATTGCAATTCTATGTATACAAAAATAACTCTTTTGACATATAATTTCAAAACTAACAACACATTAATCAATCAAAAAATTACAAAAAGGATGAGTTAATGCTGTGTGGGGGAATTATAGATATTCACTGATATTCTGCTTTGAGATTTGTGATTAAAAAGTGTTTAAATAAGGCACATCAGCAGGAGTTGAGAAACACCTCAGGTGTGACAAATTCAATGAGCTATTAATTTTTATTCTAGGTTCTAGGAAGAGAATGCTTACATTGTAAAATTGCAGCAAAATATATCATATTGAATCAGGGACATATTCACTATGATGAAATAGTACCCCCTAGAAGACAGGAAACTGAACCCCTTAAAAAGGGAGAGTTTGAGCTCGAAGGACAAAGCACAAAAAGACTTTGGATTCTCTGTCACCTAATGAGACATGGAAAACAAACACCTTGGATTTGGGGGGGGAGGAAAGAAATCACACTTAAGAGTTAGCCTAATATTACTGAGAAAGGAAGATAAGTGAGAAACTTCCTTGAACAGACTGCTGAAGGTTAAGTTAGGTGATAGCAATTAGAAAGCTTATTTTTACCCTAGTGTGTTTGTAACCATTTCTATCTTCCTTCCTTCTATGTGATGTCACTTAACCAATATCTTTTTGTCAACCAACTTGTTTTACTTTTACTATAAACAAACTTGATGCTGTGTTTGGAGGGAAGGGTCTGTTTACCCCAAATAAATTAATAAGCTTTAATGTCGCGGTAATGTTAATAAGCTTTAAAAGAGCAGTGAACAAAATACTTTATGTGATTCTATGTTAGAAGGAGGCTGGACATCATTGATTGTTACCTACTAGGTAAGATTCAGGTCAGAGAGGCTTTAGAAGTTTGCTGCTGAGGATCGCAGAAAGGTGGGAAAAGAAACTGACTCATAGTGCAATCTCGAGAAAAAGTCATTCTTGGTGAGGCACAGAGGCTCACAGTTCTGAGTGTCCCCAGATGCATATTACAGTCTTCCAGGATATTCATATGGCATCTAAACCACCCAAGCTTATGTGATCCAAAAATAATAACCATAAATCATGCATGATGCAGTCAAGATGACCTACCATTTTTGATTTGGTACATAAACTGTGAAACAGTTTCCTCAAGTCTTCCAGGACTTTATTGATTTTTAGAATGCAGTTTTAATTTCACAGTCCTAATAAAATAATATTTTAAACCGCATGCATTTGCAGATAACCAAGTAGTAACTGTGCAATAGACAGAAGATTATGAAACCATTCTGATCACACCCTTCAATCACATTTTCATGTACTCACATTATTTGACAGTACTTTTTGTAGCTTAGGCTTCTCTGCAGGACACTCTTCTGTTCAAAGATTTTTCTCAGTTGGGTGGAAGTCACATAGCACATTATGAAAAGTCACTCCCCACATAATTTTTCTGCCTAGACAACAAACTTAATTCCTATAGTTGACAGGGTTCTATGCGGAGGAAACTTATTTGATAAAATCAAAAAGTCCAGAATTATTAGATGTGTTTGAGCATCAGCACATCATATTTTCTAGGCAACATTTCTAGGGGTGTGTCTAGACTACAGAGTTTTGTCGACAAAAGTGGACTTTTGTCGACAAAACTATACCTGCGTCTACACTACCGCTGAGTTCTGTCTACATAACGTCGACAGAACTCAGCTGTTGCACAGCGGCATGCGCTCCCTCCAATAGTCTCGTGCACCCCACTCTGGAGACCACTGCTTTTAAAACACTGGCGTGGGAGCACATAAATGCCCCAGCGGGTGCCATGGCATAAATGCACCCACAGGCACAACATTGGGAACCCCTGATGTAGATGGTATTATGAGCTTTCATGGGCACAGCCCTCTTCTTCATATGACCAGAGTTATGAGTAAGGGA
The DNA here is from genome assembly GCF_049634645.1 of Pelodiscus sinensis. NCBI lineage: Eukaryota > Metazoa > Chordata > Testudines > Trionychidae > Pelodiscus > Pelodiscus sinensis. The sequence continues at coordinate 100,593,049 of NC_134715.1, read as the reverse complement.
TATGAAAACTTGAAATAGGAGAGGGGAAGGAGAGGGGAGAGAGAAAGAAAAAAGAAGGGGGGTGGAAGACAGAGCATCATTAAGTATCTGGAGAATGGGTACTTAAACCTAAGCAGATAAAAATCAGAGTCGACAGGAAGAATACCACTCAGAGAGCTGTTAGCACCTTCAGTGATTATTAAGTAGGTAGTGTCCCAAACAACCCATATCATGATTGAGTCAATTAGCATGTGAATTGAATTTGCGGATGAACTGTTTCTCCTAAGGCCTCTGAGAGTGGGGGATCATTTTCCAAGATGGGTTGTAGATTGTGTATAGTGCGTTGGAGGGATCTGAGTTGTGGACTGTAGGCAACAAAAAGACAAATTCTGTTATTTACTCTTTTGGGTCTGTCTTGAAGTAGTTCATGTCTGGGTATTTTTTTGACTCTATCAATTTGTTTTTTCACTTCCCCAGGTATGTATTTCAGTTTCAGGAATGCTCTGTAAAGATCCTGTAGGTGATTGTCTCTGTCTGTGAGGTCAGAGCAAAGCCGGTTGTATCATAGGGCTTGGCTGTATACAATCAACTGAGACATGTGTCTGGGATGGAAGCTGGAAGCATGAGGGAAACTGTAACAGTCGATGGGTTTCTGATATAGGGTGGTGGAAATTTGTCCATTATTTAACTGTACTGTGTCCAACAAGTGGATTGTAGTGTCCAACAAGTGGATTTCCCTTGTGGATTGGTCCAGGCTGAGGTTGATACAACCAGATTTCCCTTGTGGATTGGTCCAGGCTGAGGTTGATACAAACAGATTTGCTCTGACCTCACAGACAGACACTGTCCCTCTCCTATTTATTTTGGGTTTTTATATCCCAAACTCATAACTCCTGTCATCTGAAGAAGTGGGCTGTGACCACAAAAGCTCATGATACCATCTACATATTTTGTTAGTCTAAAAAGTGCTAACAGACCATTTGTTGTTTTTTTTATGTGTGATCAGGGCAGGGTAAGCAAGGCATCTGCCATGAGCTTGCAACAGACAGGCCAGTGTCATGTAGTGATGGGACTCAGGGAACTCAGTGAGCCACCCAGCCTGTCTAGGTTGAGAAGGGTACAACCAGAAAACCAAGGACTGCCACAGCACCCAAGTACTCCTGCAAGATGTCATCTCTGGTAGGGGGCTATATACGCTTGCTCACTCCAGGCACTGAAATGCTAGTTACAGCTCTGGTTCTGGTGGGGGGAGGCATCAGGGAAACATTTCAGCAGTTCCTTGCCTTAGCCTGTTACTCAGACCCCTACTCCTACATAATCATGTCCCTTCATTAATATTTCTTTAATCTTTCCCCAATCTATAGTTCTATGTTTGTGCCTTTGTCCTTCCATTTTCTCCTTTTCCCTTTGTCACACAATTCATTTTATCTGAAGGCCATTATATTATTCTCCTCCCTGCCTGAACTGGTGTTGAGAGAAGTCACTTTAGGAATAGCTTATTTCCTCACTCCTCCCCCCCCGAATTAAAAGGATGGGTGAAACAGGAGATTCTTGGCAAGTTATAGCTGATGGCCTTCCTGGGAGCCCCAGAAACTTTCGGTCTCCAACTTTTCCTGTTGTTTAATTATTCCCCACATCACAGTATCCTTGATAAGTCATGGGGGAGTTCCTGATTTTTTCATAGCAACACTAATAAAACACACTCCTAACGTAGGTAGTAAGAATATTATAACATTTGTCACAATCCTTTTCAATGTATATTATATGTACATGTCATGGATTCATAGCTTTTAAGTCAGAAAGGATCATGGTTATCTAGTTTCACTTTGTGTAACACAAGCCATTGAATGTCATCTAGTAATTCCTGCAGCAAGCCTGTAACTTCTTGTTGAGCTAGACTATATCTTGTAGGAAAACATGTAGTCTTTCCTTGAGATGCGGATGGCTACAACCACTTCCAGTTGTGGGTAGGGAGAGGCTGAGGGGAAAGGCTGTATGAACAGGGAGATGCCAAAGCCTTTCTCTGCTGTTTGTGTCTTTATTAGTAATTAGGAAATATTTATTTCAGGACACCCTCCCCATCAAATATGACCTATAATTGTTTCATGATGCCCTATACATGTTCTGGTGTATCGTGGTAGGTGACAGCTAGAGGTTAAGTATCAGAGAGGTAGCCGTGTTAGTCTGAATCTGCAAAAGCGGCGAGGAGTCCTGTGGCACCTTATAGACTAACTGAAGTCTAGGAGCATAAGCTTTCGTGGGCAAAGAAGAGGGCTGGGCTTGCAGAGGAGGGCTGGGCTTCATCCTCTGTGTACCAGGGATAACTGATCACTTCTCGTGTTTCTCCACAGCTACAGCAGGTGCTAGTGCAGGGCGCACCACCCCGCCCAGGACATCCTCCGAGACCCAGGCCCTCAGCAGGCTGACCTGGAACCAGGAGAAGTACCAGTTGCAGCACCTCATGCTCCTGCGAAGGCAAGTCTGCTGCCAGGAGCACTGGGTGCAGGAAGACCTGCAGCTGTGGCAGGAGAGCTTGTGGGAGCTGCTTGACCAAGGGCGTGCCATCTGCGACCACCTGCAGACCCTGGTGCAGAGATTGGTGGCTGCTGCTGCTGCTCCAGCCCCTGTGGTCACCTCAGCTCTCATTCCTTTTCCCACTTCTACTCCTCCTCCCACTTCTTCCTCCCTCCCCTCCCACACCCGCAGTGCTGGGAGACAGGTGGACCAGAAAGACCCCCAACCCTGAACTTCTCCTCCCCCTTCCTTCCTTTGCCTCCCCCTTCCAGCTCCCTCCTCCCAGGTTTCCCCCTCCCTTCTCCCACCCTCATTCCCCCCTCACTCCAATTATGGTCAATAAAGAGAGTTTGTTTTTGGCAACACATGTGTTTTTACTTTACATCAGGAAGGGGGGTTAGGGAGGGGAAAGTGGAAGGACGTGAGAGTGGAATAAGGCACAAGGCCTCAGCGGGGCACACCAGGGAGACTTCACTCCTCCTCTGGATGTAAGTTTTCCCGCGGTTTCTCCCGGGTATGGACAGCCCCCCAATGGGCTTCCCGGCTGGCAGCCATATAGGGCTGCATGTAGAGGTCAGCCAAGTGGTCGGCCTCTGCCATCCAGGCTGCAAGGAAAGCCTCCCTCTCATACTAAGTATGCAACATACAACATGCTGCCACCATGTGCAGAATATTCTGCTTGGAGAGGTCCAGGCAGGTGAGGAGGCATCTAAAATGGGCCTTCAATTGGCCGAGAGCCCCCTCCACCATGATGCAGGCCCTGCTGAGCTTGGCATTAAAGGCCTATCGGGAGGGGTTGAGGTGTCCCATATAGCGCTTCATGAGCCAGGTTTGTAGTGGGTAGGCCGTATCCCGCACCAGGCACATAGGCACGTCCATGTCCCCAATCCTGATGGGGTGGTCCGGGAAGAAAGTCCCGGCGTGCAGCCTCTGGCACATGGAGGAATTGCGGTACACCCACACATTGTGTGCTTTGCTGGACCAGCTCACGCTGATGTCCATGAACTGGCCCCAATGGTCAGACACAGACTGCAGGATGACCAAGAAGTATCCCTTCCAGCTGATGTAGAGGGAGGTCTGGTGGTCTGGGGCACAGATAGGGATGTGCATCCTGTCGATTGCCTCCCCGCAGGTGGGAAAGCCCAGGGCGCCAAACTCCTCAATCACCGCATCCAAATCGGTGAGGTGGATGACTCTGCGGAGCAACACTCAATAGATGGCCTTGACTACCTGCAGAGGGACACACAAAACCATGGAGAGTCACTGGAGTGACAGAGTGACTGAGAGTGCTCCACTGTCCCATGCCCCCACTCCCAGGAGCAACCCCCCCTGCACTTCTGGCCACCATGGGCAGTCTGTAGTGTGGCTAGGACAGACCAAACCCTTCCAGGGAGGGGAGTTTCACCATCACCACCCCTTTTCCCTAGGGTATCCCATCCCCTCCTCGCACCCTGCACCCTCCTGGCACAGTGGCCAGAGATTGCCATACCTGTATGAGCACTGCTCCGACAGTGGATCTCCCCACACCAAGCTGGTTCACCATGGATCGATAGCTATCCGGCGTGGAGAGCTTCCAGAGAGCGATGGCCACACACTTGTGAAGGGGAATGGTGGGCCTCATGTGCGTGTCCTATCACTGCTGGGCCCGACCCCAATGCCGGAGCCGCTGTAACGCCTCCCTGAACACAGGCGTTGCACTTGCCACTGCCACCCCAGACGCCGAGTGGGGAACCGCCGCTACTGCTGCCTGACTCACTCCTACAAGTTGGACCGCTGCAACTCAGGGGAAGGGGATAGGAAGCAGCCCAGGGCGGGGAGCCGGAAAAGCCCCAGCAGGCTCGGTGCATTTTGGGAAAGACTCCCCACCGAGCCAGTGGTGGGAGCCACCTGCCACTGATAGGGCCCTGGGTTGGGGCCCGGTGGAGACGGAGGGCCTGGCCCCCCTACCCCTGCTTCCCAGACCCTCATCGAGTGTGGGATCATGTAAAGGACTAGGCCACATAGCTTACGTATAAAGAACTAGGCCAGCGGGCCGTATTTCCCCTAAGACAGGGGCTTTGGACTTTAAGACTTGGCCAGTGGGCTGTATTTCCCCTAAGTTAGGGGCAGCATACTTTGGGGACCAGACCAGGGAGGCCTAAAGTATGCCCCACTCCTGGGCGGCACACTCCGGAACGCACCTCGACAGTGTGTCAGAGAGTTGGCCATTGACATTGTTGACACAGTCATCATGATTAAGAATTATGATGGTGCCTCCTTTTTGGTTGATTTGCACACTACCTTATGGTTTGATTTCCGGGACTATAAAGCTGTTCTCGAGGTGGACGGTGGTGGATATAATGTTCATTGAGGATTTCACAATTGATTATTTTTCTAAAGCAACAGATGTAATGACACCATATAAACCTTGGGTAAACATTTTTCATAAAGCACTTACTCTATAGCTGATCTCTTAGTACTCATTGTCAAAGGAAACTTCAGAAGCCAGATATGACAGATTAAATTAATAACTCTGCTAGACACTAAAAACTGTGAACTCAACAGAAACAGAGGTGTTATGGCTCATTACACTGAGCTGCTGACCTTTACCTGCCCCCCATCACTTTTAATGCTCTTTTTCAACAGTAGTAATAATGCTTACCAATCTAAACCTCAGTAGACCACTTCATTTTAAGTCGTCTCTTGCAATATTTTAAGTGTTATTTAGCCCTGTCTGGTTTCTTCCCCAGACCTAAAGAACGTGGTGCAGCTCAGAGTCTTCTACCTTCCACTAGCAGAAGCTGGTCCAGTAAAATATATTACTTCATCTGCCTTGTCTCTCTCATATCATAGAACCAACATGGTTACAGTTCCACTGCAAATAACTAAGGAAGATAATCTAATGGGGACATTTATGGGAACAAGGGTGAAAAACTAGGAAACCGTCTTTATAGAGTTCCATACAATGTATGCATACTTTGTTTCCCTGATTATAGACTTTTTTTGAGAAGCAGAATTCTCTGTAGATACATTATTCTCTGGTTGCCCTTCTCTCCTTTGTGCTGTCTTCCATCAACACCAGATGATACGACTCCACTTTGTCATATGATGTTGTGTTTAAAATGAGAATCTCTTTTTACTACAAATAGCTGTGAGCTATCTTGTAAGGTTCTGATCATCTCTTGTAAGTTGCTAAGCACTTGAGAGCCACTGAAGACAATGGGAATCAAGGGTTTTGAGCACTTTATGAGATCTGGCACATGGGGGCGGGAAGGGATATAACAACACCCAAATGTTAAGAGGGTGTTAAGAAGGTACTCCACCATGCAATGCGGCACATACATTTGACAGTGAGTATAACATAATGTATTATAAAATGCCATATTGACTCCAATGCATATTTTAGTATCTAAACAGTAATTATGATAACTTTAAAATTAATTTAAAAATACCAATTATCCTCTACAGATTCTTACTGTCTATTTGCTTGAGCTTGTTGACATCCTTTTGCTTTATCACCAAGTCTTAAAATTGTCTAAATTTGCAGTGAAGACAGATTTAATGAAGATTATTGATTAATTTAATGGGATATTAATAAAGCTACAACTCTCTTGCTAAAATAAAACATAGAATGTTAGGGTTTTCCCATGGGCTGTGTATGGTGTGTGTGTGTGTGGGGGGGGGGGGGGAGTGGGGGAGAAACCACAACAACCAACATGGAAATGCTAAATCATTTTGTTTCAATGATGGTGAAAGATATAATATAAAAGCCAAAGCAAAATTAACAAAAGTGAGAAAATCAAAATGAAAGATTTTTATCTTATCGAATGATTTTTAACATTGAAACCAAATATTTTAACATTCTGTAAATGAAACGTCAAAGTTGAAACTATTTGTTTTGACACTTTTGCTTTGAAAATGTTTAAATTTCCACATTTCCACAATATGTTTTGATTTCAATGGAACTGTATTTTTTGCTGAAAACTGTTCCATCAATTATTTTTGACCAGCTCTTATGTCAACCCAAGCATGTCAAATTAGCATGTTTTCTTGAAATTTATGAGGAAGATCATTTGTTCTAACACTTAATAAACCTTCTTTATCAATCTGCTTTTAAAGGTAAATGTGTCAAAGCGTGTATCAGATCCTCAGCTAGGTTTTATCAGTGCAGTTCCATTATGCTGATGATTATTGATTATTTATTAAGTGAAGATATTCCTGGAACTCTTCCCGCAGAAAAGAACTCTGCCCCAAGGACTCTGCACTTTCTGCCTATCACACCAAGGATTCTGTATCCTTCTCACAGACCATATGATGCAAAACTATGAAACCTGAATGCTCAATCTTCAAGCAGTACAAGTTGTGTATGTACTGAGAGTAGTGGAGGTTGTTTGTACAATACAAGAAAGTGTGTTGCATATTCATTGTGGGCCACTGTGACAAGTGGAAAAAGTATATGATGAGGAAGGCTTGGACTTAAGAGCAGGAGGTCATCTGTAGCACAAGCAGGAGAGACGTGTTCAGCCTGACAAATAACAGTTCTGTCTTCTTCAAGTTAAGTTGTAGTCAACTCTCTTGCATCCAGTGATGAATGCTATTAAAACAAGAGAAAATGGAGGAGACTGTTGGGTATAAATTGAAAAGAATCACATATGGAGTTGTGTAAACAATGGAAAAAACAAAATATGACTATGAATCACATGGGGGCCATAAGGGATTACACAATTTAAAGCACACAGGGCCTAAAAGTGAACTGATATCAATACATGCCACAGCATGTGAAGAGGCAGGCATAGACTTAATCCTTATTGATAAAATTAGTGATATACAGATTGGAGAAAAATGAACAAAATTTGTAACAATATAGTTCGGACCTTCCTGGTCTGAGACCCTCAGGAGCTGAGTGGTCCTAAACCAAGGATTTTGACAGACCAGGGGAGATCAATGCTTCCCTCATAGCTGCCAGCCTCACTTCTGGGCTCCTCTCCAGGCCCTTGACTCACTCTCTGCTCCTGGTCTACCAGGGCTCCCTGACACTGCCTCCCCTGCTGCTGGGGCCCTGGATTTCTGACCCCAGCCAAGGCTCTTTCATGTGGTTTTCCGGCCCCAGCTGGGGTTCTTGGAAATGGCATCCTGGCCGCTGCCTCTCTCTCCCTCCTCCCCTCCTCTGTGACACTGGCCCTCCCAGGGGCTTCCTGGCTTCTGTGAGCCCCACTGCCATTGGCCTCACCAGGACTTCACAGCCACCACCGTCCCCTTTTCCACCAGCCTGGCACAGCTTCCCAGATGCTGGCCCATCCTGAGACTCCCAGGCACCAGTCACACTATCACTGGAGTTCTCAGCCACTGCAAGTGTCTTTTGGGGTTTCCTGACTATTGCCAGCAGCCCCCTGCCTTCGGCCTGGCTTAGGGCTCCGAGCTGCCACTGCTCCCTTTGCTGCAAGCCTTGCCTGGGCTTCCCAGCAACCACTGGTCCCTCTGCTGCTGGCCTGGGGCTTCCTGGAAACTGCCCAGCCCAGGACTCCTGAGTGTTGCTGGCCTCACTGGAGTTTCCTGCCACATCCTGGCATTCCCTTACTTCTGGCCCAGCCCAAGGCTTCCAGACATATTAGGGGTTTCCCAGCTGCTGCCAGAAGCCTCCTGACATTGTCCTACTGGTACAGCTTGGGGCTTCTGGCCGTTTGACTCTCAGCTTGTCCCCACTCTTAGCTGCTGGCATTTTGTGGTCCAGCAACTTCTGTGGTCCAACAAAATTGGTTATTGGTTATTTTTAAGTGAAAGGTAGATACACCTTGAGTGCAGGGATTTGGACGAGATGACCAGTCAAGGTCCCTTTTAGTCTCAAATTTCTGTCCTATGCCTCCACCTTGAATATTGCATGGAATTCTGGTTGCCCCAGCTCAGAAAAGATATATTAGTAAAAGTAAAAAGATGGCCCACAGAATAATTAGGGGGGTGGAACAGCTTAGAAATGAGGCGATATTATAATGATTGAGACTATTTATCTTAGAGAATAAATTACTATGTCAGGGTGGTATGGCAGAAGTCTGCAAATTCACGAATGATATGGTGCAAGTGAATGGTCAGGCTATTTACCCCGCCACACAACATAAGAGCCTGGGGTCACTCAATGAAATTAATAGGCATCAGGTTTAAAACAAACAGAAATTACTACTTAAGAAATCACCCATTCAACATGTGAAACTTGTTGCCGGCGGAAGTAGTGATGGCCAAAAGAATAACTGGTTCAAAAAAGAATTAAGGAAGTTCATGTAAAATAGATATAGCAATGGCTAGTAGCCAACATGGTCAGGGCTGCAACCCTATGGAATGGATGTCCCTAAATCTCTGACTGCCAGAAGCTGAAACTGGTTTACAGAGGTTGGGTCACTTGCTAAAGTGCCCTATTTTGTTAATTCTCACTGAAACGTCTGTCACTAGCCAATGTCAGAAGACAGGATACTAGACTAGATGGACCATTAGTGTGATTCAGTATGGGCATGCTTAAAATAGAATTGAATCTATAAATTGATGGATTTCCTTTATAATAATCTTCTAATTAAAGTTTTATGTACTAGTGTTCCATGAATCATCCACCTGATACAATTTCCTTAAGGAAAGTGGCATGAGGGTGCCTGCTAGTCAAGGAGTGTTCCTGCCCTAGACATCAGTGGAGATAGGCCAGATCCCCACTTAAGAGGGGGTGTTTGGTAGACAGAGTGAAGAAAGTGTATTTGAAAAGGTGGTGTAGAACCCAACAGAGGAGTCCTAGAATTAGGTTGCAATAGCAACAGTTAATAACACAATGGTTGACTAATATAGTGGTACAGAATGTTTTAAATATTCCAGATGTGGAAAAGAAATTAGCAGTAAATAAGGTAAGTATGAATCTTGGGTCAGCGAGTTGTTCATACTTTAGATTCCATAGAACATCAAAGGACCCAGACGGCTGACTTAATGAGCCCCCATAAGATTCCCTAGCAATAGACAGTGTTCCTAGGAGAAAGGTCTGGAGCCTTTTTTTATCTTTTGAGCCTTAGTTGCCTAAAGGCCTGTATCTTTGGGCTGTGGATAGTCCACATAAATTAGAACAACCTTTGAGATATATTAATTCAATGCTGGGAGCATGGGGCAGTGCTGAATGCTCCCATATTTAGAATCTGTAAAAGCACAAATAGTACTAAAGTGCATCTGAACCAAACTGGAGGATTTGACACAAAGTTGTATTTAAGCAAATACTTAGTGTATTTATATATACTGTGTCAGATCCTCCAATATATTGGGTATGGACATGTGTGTATATATGATTTTTTCAGCTTGTCGGCTTTTTCTGCCCGCAGGGTGTCATCATTCTGATTTCCAAGACAGATTTTTTGTAGGAAATTTCAATTTTGCCAAGAAGGCATTATTCAATTGGAAAACCATACGGAAGCAAAATTCATGGCCAGTTCAGAGAGATGATTTTGTGTGTGTGTGTGTGTGTGTGTGTGTGTGTTTCATTTTTTAAGACGCTAGCAACTTGTCCTTGAGACAGAGCCTTTGTTGGCTGCTGTTTTTCTACTGAGTCAGTCTAGTGTGATTGAAATATGAAATAAGAAATCAAAAAGAAAAAAATGCATACTTAACTTGAATATGCAACCCCCCCCAAACAAAAACAAAAACTAAAGCCTCTTCAACAATGCTGTATACATTTTGTGTGTCCTGAAGGCAAGATTCTTATCTCAGTTACATCCAGAGTATTGCTGAATCACTGGAGTGACTTCAGCTTTATACTAGCAATGACAGTAGATTTTGGCTCTAGATCAGATTCAAACTTCATTGCACTGTGATTCTCTTCTGACAACAAAAATTGCTACATGACCGCAGGAGGTGAGACTGAAGCCTGAGCCCCACCACCACGGTTGGAGGGGACAAAGCCAAAGACCAAGGGCTTCAGCCCCAGGCAGTAAGCCTATTACTTGAGCCCCACTGCCCAGGGTTGAATCCTAAGGTTTCAGCTTCACTGCCGGGCAATGGGACTCAGGTTTCGGCTTTGCTCCTGGGCCCCAACAAGTCTAAGCAAGCCTTGGTGAGGCTATTAAAATGGGATCTTGACCCATAGTCTCAGACTCCCTGCTCTAGATCCTTTCTTGAAGTTATTCCTCCCTATAAATAAAGTTGATATAACATTTATCACTAATCAGAAATTACCAAGAGGAGGTTGCTCACCACCTTCATCATTATTCATTGGTATATCTCTTTTGCATTTCGTAAATTCAGCATATTTTTTGTTTCCTTACTACTTGTGAAAGTTTAATTGAATAAATTATACAGTGTTCATCTACTTGTTAATCTTGTGCCCTGTTGTTACTTGAAATGAACTATCTCTAATGCCACCCTGTTGCATATTCATGTAGGTCATATTAATAATAGAGTTCAGAATTGACACAAACAAGTATTGTCAGGTCATAAAGTTTGTAAATACTAATGAATTGATTGCAATCAGAATGCTAATATCTTAGAAGAAAATAAATGAGTTTCGTTCTCCCTATAACTTTTCAGTTTGGGGGTTTCTCCCATGCAAGTACAGCCTCTTCCTGACTTACTAACAAGTTATGGACCAAGCAATTGGTTGTAACTCAGTTCGTTCATAAGTCGGACCCCATAGAATTACACGCAACCTCACTGTTCGTAAGCGCAGATCGCTTTCGTAACTCAGGGTCTGCCATTTACAACAGCTTCGGTCATAACAGCAAACAGTCGTAAGTCGACTGTTCACAACTCGGGGACCGACTGTACAGATATTATAGCTATGTTGTCTAAGCAGTAGCACCAGTAGATTCCTATTAACCTTTTTAATGAATGATAGAAAAATTAAATCATTAGCTAACTTTACTTGTAAGCCATAGGCTCACTAACAATAATATGATCCTCAATTATGGTTTTGATGGCTCACAGAGCTTTCATCTGTGGTCTCTCCGAATGTGTATGTCTCTGCTACCACACAGAGCATATGGAATCTATACCTCACCCAAGTTTGTTCACCTGAAATTTGCATGGAATAGCTACATGAGAAAATCATAGAATCATAGAGCTGGAAGAGACCTCAGAAGGTCATCAAGTCCAGCCCCCTGCCCAAGGCAGGACCAATCCCAAAAAAATCAATTCGGCTTTGTCAAGCCAATAATTTCTTGTCTATTTAATTTGTCCATTAGAAACATTGACACCCTCTGTGAGAGCAAAGATTGTTCAGAACCTTTGAGAATAAAAGATATTTGTATTCTGGTTGGTTCAGGAGAGGGGCAAACAGCTCTTGCTTGTCTAGAACCACTTACTCACTTTTTGCTAGATTCTATCTCTGCCTTCTCTTTTTTCTTCATCAGAGTTCTCCCTCTCTTGCTCTTGTTTCTTCTTCCCTCTTTTGCCTCCTCCATCACAAATCATTTCTGGTGCTCTACATATTCCTGACTGAATTCTATTTACACTAATCTTGTAATGTGTTTTAAAAATGCAATAAATGAGCAAGTTGCACAATACATTTTATTAATAGAAACCAATATTATGGCTCTATTAATCTTTATGTTTAATTTATGGCTTAATTGGAGGCTTTATTTCTTTAATTTAATTATTTGAGATTTTAGTTGTTAACTCAGTTATGAATAACTGCAGTACTTCCCCCTTTTTATGCTTTTTAATAGCTATTTAATGCATTCTTCTCTAGGGATTTGAAAGTAGCCCTTATGATCATGGAGTATGAGGTACAGAATGATATGTGGGGTATAAACTTTTATGCTTAATGAAACATTTCAGATGATTTACTCTCCTTGAATTATTTACCAGTAGCTGAGATTGGGAACCTCATATTCTCAAAGATAGCAGGTAGTCAATCAGAAAAGCAGGCTCTCCTAAAAAACTGGTCACTTTTTAGAGCATATAGTTTTGGTGGAATACTGCAATAGCAACAGTTAATAAGATAAGTAACAAAGGGGTAGCCATGTTAGTTTGAATCTGCATAAACAATGAGAAGTCCTGTGGCACCTTATAGATTAACAGATTTATTGGAGCATAAGCTTTCATGGGCAAAGACCCACTTCGTCAGATGCATGTTAATAAGATGAAAATGATCTAATGGCATATTGACATTATTATTAAAGTAGAAGATACTACTGAATTGCATGTTTTACTTTCAGTTAAATGTGTGTGACCTTTTGTGTGGGCTAGAGTTTATTTCACTGACCTTCCCTTGGTGCTTAAAACCAATTCACACAGTAAAGCACATGAAGTCCCAGAATTCAGTTATTGAGGTTTTTCAGCAAGGATTGCACAAGGTGAGCATCCTCACAGTTAAACACAAAAGCAATTAGCTTAATTCTTACATTCCAATGTTATCAAATCTTATAAAGGTAATGAAACATAAATGACAATTTCTACAACATAACACGGTTACTTTGTAATTCACATCATCTTCACAGTTATACTGAAGTATAAAGGAAAAAGTTAAAACAGAAACACAGTAAGTAGTAATTCATTGCTTATTACCGGACAGGACATTAATTCTTTCTGGCTGTCTTTGGGCCTGAGTTATTGCCCTGTGAAGCCAATGGAAATATTTCTGTTTACTTCAGTAGATGTTGGATCAAACCTTAATGGACTTGCATATGGTACCAAATATTTTTAGTGTGAGTAGGTCTTTAAAATGGCAATTCCATGTAGCTAAGGGAATATGGAGACTGAAATCCTGTAACAACATAAAGAAGGTAAACAAAGTACTCTGGAATATTAAGGCAGAACAAACACTTTGATGAGAATAGGTCTTACATATCTATACTTTAAACACTTAAAATTTCCAGAAAATAGTTTTTAAAATAATTGAAGTGTGCCCACACTAATTCCACTTAGAAATCTATCTATGCCTCAGTAGGGTAAATTCCTCAGTTGTGAAGAATTCTGTCATTTTATTTAGTGTTAGTTTTTTTTCTGAATTAAAATGTTATCTACAATAACCAGGTGGAAAAACCTTTTTAGTTATTGCACAGTTCAATGTTATCCACTAGACACAATATTTTAAAAATATATAATGATAATGACATACAAGAAGAACATGACTCACGAGTGACTAATTACAATGTCTTATAATAAGTGATACATTTTTATTGTTTATCTTCTGATAGCCCACGTATATTAAAGACTGCAAAACTCAGGTGGACTGTAGACATTGTATGAAAGACTGTGCCCTGATTGTTTTAGAGTTTAATAATATTTTGTACAGATTTCTAACTTCCTCTACTTTTTAGAGTGTTTAAAAATTGAATTATTAGATCTGAGGAACTAACTATTATAGTGGAAAGATTTCCAGATATTTCTGATAAAAAACAGACAGCATCCATATTACAATAAGTACAAAGATGTCATGCTGTGGTGAACAATCAAGTTTCATTGTCTCTGAGGTGTGAATACTGATCTCAGGTTTCATTTCCATTAATATGTATCTCTTGTGATAATAAAGCTGCATGTTCCCTTTAACTGATATTGAGCCAGTTTTACCACTGTCCTGCATTTTTTGTCATCATTTACACTAATGTGAATATAGGGCAAAATTCCACCATTCTGATTTAATAGAAATTTACACCTTTGCTGCTCTAATGTAGAGTTGCAGTATTTCTTTCTTAAAGTTGATCTTCTAATGAAGTTATAATTGTACCTTCACTAGAAGACTTACTCAGCATTGCCCAGGTCCAGCTCAGGGGAAGCTGATCTGGGACCAAAGAGTGGGGAAGGCCGAGGTTGGGGAGGAGGCCTGGGATGGGTGTTGAGGAAGAGTCTCGCCTGGGGCCAGAGGTTGGGGCCATGCAGGCCTCCTCTACTGGCACTTCCCCATTCTGGGCTGAGGACTGGAGGAAAGGGAAGGGCATATGGGCCTCCCACCCTAGCACTCCCCAGGCCTGGCCTGGGGACAGAGAGAAAAAGGGGCCATGAAGGCTTTTCCCACTGGAACTTCCTGGAGTTGGCCCTGGGGAGAAGGCCATGACTGGCAGTGCTGGCGGGGGGACTGCCAATGGCTCCTGGCAGGTGGGGGCTGGGACTGCACTGCCAGGCCCCAGTGTTATGGCCAGCGGGGCTTCCCCCCAGCACCAGTCTAGCACTGGGGCCAAGGTCTACAGGATTGGGGAGCCACTTAACTGGACCAGTAGCCGGCAAGATGTCAAGACCCATCCCTAACTGGCCATTTCATTGGTGGTATGGCTGCCCAGAGTGGTCACTCTGCAGGATAGCTGTCGCCTGCATTCGCTGCTGCTGGTGGTGACTGAGTATCATGTCCCTCCTCTCTGTGACCCTCCATTTCTCTGTTATGGGAAACAACAGAAGTCCAAGTACATCTATTTTCCTGTCACAACCAAACCATTACCTTTTTTAAAGTTAGGATAAACGGAAGCTGCATACCAAATTTGGTCCTAGCTCTTACTGCTTAGGAGAAGTTCTTGAACAACAGGACTTGCAGACAGACAGATGGACTGAAAAGCTGACAGACAGACAAATTACATGTATCATCTTTAGAGGTAGCCTGTTTAAATCTAATTAGCGTGATTTGTGACCCTGGTTTTCAGTCCCTCATCTAATTTCATAGTAAACAAAGTAAGTAGTCTGGGGATAAAAGTTTCTTCCACTTTGAGGAATAATAGTTGTGCCATTATTGTGAATGGTTACCAACCCGATTAGAAATACCTTGTACTCCTGTCTCTGATCTCATAAATAACTGACAGGCCTTTTCCCAGAAAAAGTGTTTTAAACTAATAATTGTTATGGTCTCACTAGTAGTTTCTATCAAAGCTTCTAACAATTACAATGCCACATCCCAAATTTACTAGTACATTTGTCCTGGGAATTTGGCAGTGTTAATGGTTGCATTCCTTTCATGACAGTTGAAATTAATGGGTACAAACTAAATCTGCAAGAGAAATGAAAGTTGAAACTACAACTAAATGAGCTCTAATAGTCCTAAGCAGAACAACATAGAAAAAAATTCTACAATGTAATTAAGAATTACAGCCGCTTGGCTGGTTCTAGGTAATTTTTTCTTCCCCTGGCAGAAGTATTCAAAGCTTTCCTATTTCTAAAGTAAATTACATTTGCCAACTTTTTTTCTTACTGAAGTTAAATTTCATAATCTTTTGAAAGCATAAAACCTTCCTTCCCAAATATCTCTTTATGACATGCTGGTCAGCCATAAGGGCCATCTCATCATTATTCTTTCTTCTTCTCCCTAGATTTAACTTGTTCTTCGATGGATTTTACCCAAACTAGGAAATATTATTTTCCTATTACCGGAATCATGATGACCTGACATTTGACTACCAGGGGCATAAAGAGAAGACTACAGAACTGGTAATTTATAGCTGGAGACCATTCAATTTTCAGAAAAAGTTGTATTGCAGTTTCTGTCTTAAAGCCCTTTTGGTCTCTCCTGGAAATAAAGTGACATTTAAAATACTAAGAACTATTTTATACATGTAATGATGTATTCTTGGTTGAAGTGTTTATTTTTATGTGAAATATTTTTCTTGTTTTGCTCATTCAGAGCAGTAGTGGCATGAGTGGTCACTGTTCTAAGAAAGCTATGTAACTGTACTTATGTAAACAGTTTATACAGAAGGTGCCAGTAGATGATACTCCAGAATATGTATCAAAGCTCCTCCTTGAGTTTGTAGAATAAATAAAACTTGTTGTTTTATACTGAAATGGCTTTCTTTGCAGCTCTTTACATCAGGTCAGTCCTGTGTTTGTTTATGATCATTAAGGTTAATTCCTGTAGTTAATGATTTGCAATGGTCCAAGTACCCAGGTTCTATTTTGAAGATCTGAAGCTTTACTGATTTTTCACTCTTATGTATCTTGTGAAGTCATTTACATGTGTGGGCAAAGTGGATATAAAAAGCCACCACTAACACTAGTGAGTTGATTTTTCTGATTTGGTGGCATTTATACCTTGCATTGGTATACAAACATTTGAAAATGTTAAAAATGAAACATTGGTGTGTGTGTGTGTGTGTGTGTGTGTGTATTTTCTGACCAAAACATTTGGCAGGATTGACACATATTCAGTAAGTGGTATAACTGAAGCTGTATTTCTTACCAAAACAATTTTTCCAAAAAAAAAAAAAAAAAAGTTTTGCTCAGCTTTACTGCCCACAGAAGAGATCAGATCTGGCTAATTATCAACAGCTTTTATCAGGAGAAGATGATAGATTGGACAGACAGCTAAAAAGATTGATGAGGAAGTAGGGAAGGGTAAATAGATTTGTGGGATAGAAAAGTTGAGGAACATCTACTGAAGCCAAGTAACATCCCAAATATTCATTTAAGAATAGTGCTTGTTTAACATTTTTCTGATGGAACAGTTTTTATCAGTGCTGATTCATGAACCCTGAAACTTTTCCCACAAAAGGTGCGGTTTTGACAAGAAGAATTCTTAGGTTCATGGTAGAATTCCTGCTTAAAACCAGATAGTGTGAGGGACTCACTGTAACTAGTGACTTATGGTTATGGCACTCAGTTCAAATAGGGGAGAACTAGAATTAAGTTCCTGTTTGTCTTTCTTTAAAGCAGCGACTTAGGTCTCTGACATCCCATTAAGCCTAAGGGTATGTCTAAACTACACCCCTCTGCCGACAGAGGGATGTAGATTAGGCACACCACTATTGCAAATGAAGCGGGTATTTAAATATCCCATGCCCCATTTGAATAAAAATGGCCACCACTTTTTGCATGAGGCATAAGGAATCAGTCGGAAAAGGCTTTCCTTGTCGACCGATCCCCATTTAGACTGCCGCTTTTTGCTGGCAAAGTGCCGTGTTGGCAAAAAGTGGTGGCAATTGTTATGCAAATGAAGCGTGGGATATTTAAATCCCCACTTCATTTGCAATAGCAATGTGCCTAGTCTACATCCCTCTGTCGGCAGAACAAACAAACCTATAGCCTGATCTTTAGGGCACTCAGCTACGATGTGACATACCCATGGTGAAGTCTATATTCCAAAGAATAGTCTTTATGTAAAATGGGACAACTCCAACAGGAGAAATTGTGGAAGACTTGCTACAGAATAACCAATCACCTGACCCAAGTCTTGAGCCCAGGACTTGAACTGGGATCTCCTGTGTCTCCAGATGAGTGCTTTTCATATTATTAGCATTGTAGGGATGAGTATCACGTTTCAGAAACATTTTCAAGAGGTCCACACTTTGCCCACTGAAGAATAGGAAAACTTGAAATTGTGAAAGTTCTCATGGAATGGGAAAACCATCTCCAGTCCAGCTCTATTCAAGAATCATTGTCTCCTTCTGTGGTTACCTCTGAGTGCACCTGGTAAGTTCTAGTTCTGCCATTTGGAAAACATCAGGTCAAATCTCTCGCCTCTTCTCTGCATTCCAAATTATTCTCTGTCAGTCACCTTACACAGCGTTCTGTCCCGTGCACTACTACAGCCACTGTGACCAGAAAAACTATCCTAACCCTTCCAGCTCTGCATCAATAATGGGAGGACAGATGAACAAGCTCGATCCCTAAATCTTTGAAGGACCTTTGTAGGAAGTGAAATATTGAAAACTCCCAATATTTTTTGCATGTAGGGTTGTTATGCAATTTCTTCTCCAGTTTCTTCAGAAACACCATCTAGCTGAGCTTCCTACAGCTGGGCCTTACTTTTCCTTCTGTAAAATTGAGAACATTTACAATAAACCCTAAACCCACGAAAAAGCACAATAGGAAATAAAGCTCTTTTCTAGTTATGAAAAATGTGTTATATATATCCTGACTTCCTATAAATACAGGTCCAGATCTTCAGCTAATGAAAATCTGTGTTCCTTCTCTAACCTCAGTGCTATTATGTTAATTTGCACCAGCTAAGGCTCTAGCCCATAATTTATAATATACACAACCAACTTCTGTTTCAAAATATGTATTAGCTAATAAAGATACTTCTGTCATTTGGAAGTATGCTGTTCAGTCAATGGCTGAGTAAGGATTGCACAACTTAGTCTTAAATCCTTTCTTAGTGAAGCACTTAAGCTTAAAGCTATGATTTCTTCATGTAAACTCCTGTTTCATAGTGGCAATCCTTTCAATGTGTGCATTATAGCCAGAATATATAATATTAATGAATATTAAAAATTTAACGGATAACTAAAAGAGGAAAATTATGTCTTTTCTGGAGTACAAGTTCTAAGACAATGTATGCAATGTATGGAAAGGGTAACTTAACATTGGACTATAGGATTAAGGTTTTATTAAAGCCATTAAAGCCCCAGCTCTTCTTACTGCAGTGAAGAGGATCAAACAAGCAGCCTCCTTTCGTCTATGAAAAAAGAAAAAAAAAAGGAGTGGAAACGGTGCTTGGATCTGTGGTCTAGAGGGTTGATGGACAGGTAAGAGACATTGGAAGCAAGAAGAAGAGAATATATTAAGTATCAAGTGACTGCAGGGGAGAGTGTGAAGGACAAATACTGAAAACGCTCCTGTACTCAGACTTTTTGACTGTAACAAAGACAAATGCCTGATATTTAATATAAAAAAATCACTTCAAAAATTAGGTTGTGTTGCTTGTTTGTTTGAAAGATACAATAGTACATTTTTGAATTTCCTGGGTTTTTTTTTATTTTGCTATATGCCTTTTTTATCCTGAAGTGGGAAACATTGGCAACCATCCCCCTAATAAACAAGCAAAGTCTTACTTCTTAAACAGGAATGACATAGAATAATAAGGAATAGATGCTTAGGCATTTGGATGAAAATTTTAAATAATCATTTAATCAAGTTATAATAGACTATCAAAAATTACAATAGAGTAGAATCTTCCAGATGAAGAAAAATATATACTATTTATAATTGTGGATTATTTGGCCTTGGTATATGAGCATTTTACTGTATTAATGTTGCACAGTTAATTTCTTAGTATGATCCCAGCTATTCAGCAACAAAACTATTTAAAAAAAATCTATGTCTACTGTATCTGATCCTCTTAAAAGACAACACAATTTAAAGTTTTGCCTGTCTACCAAAGTAGTTCCATTCATTAAGCAGGCAGAATGTACAGCATGTATTACCTATTATGCCAAATGCAACAGGAGAGTTAACTGCTCATCCTAGACACAGTTCTGTCACCAGTTTGCATACTAGGGGACTATTTGAGGAATAAAGTGCAGTGTCAATCAGATGACAGAACTGGGACATGCATTATTATCTTACGAAGTATTACAGGAATGAACAGTATCTTCTTCCCCATTTCTTGTTTTCCTTCACTTAATCACAGTGACTTTAGTAGTTATCAATTCAAACAAGATTAGATACCATGTAATTGGGAACACAGAAGATAACATTGAAGCATGAGGCCGATTTCTGCTCTGAGTTGCACAAGCCTAATTCTGGAATAACTTCACTGAAGTCACTGGTGTCACACCAGTGTAAATCTGGATTGAATGTGGGTGAAATCTGGCTTAATGTATTAGTAACAGACTATGTCTAGCAAAGAGTAACAGAAAAATCTGCAGAGGGATAAAATAGCGGTAGAAGGACTAGAAGAAATAATTTACCTTGGCATGGGAGATACAGAGGAGGGAAAGAGGAAGAGAAAGATATGTTGCTGTTATTGATTATGATGACAGTTAGCAAGTCTCTAGCTTTTTATCAAACGGGGTAATCCTCTATCCTGATGGCATTTAGGGCTCTGAAGGGAGCCCTCTGTCTCAAAAGGAGTTACATTACGAGTGTATTACGTGGGAGGAACATATTGAAAGTCTAGGCCTTCCATGATAACCTGATGGGGCTCTGCCAAGTCTTTTTATTTAATCCTGGCCAGAGATAAAGAAGAATGCTGTTGTTTTTCTTTTTCAGGAAAGGAATTTAGGTGCTTAGCTTATATGTGTTAAGAACATATTTTCCCCCTTGGGGTTCAAATAAGGAAGCTGCAAATCTGTTTTTGACCTTGAGCATTTTTGAAACTTGTACAATAATGGAGTTCAAGTAGTTAAAGTCTAGGGTGCAGTTTCTTCTAAAATGAAGTCATGCTTTCAAATAGTGTTAAAGAAACCATAAACGGAAACTCATTTTGTTAGGATATGCTGGAGCAGTAGCTGAAAAATAAAAGCAAAACTCAGGAACCACAGATGTACAGAACCCTGGGTTACACTAGGGAGCTATTTCGAAATAACAGCCCTTATTGTGAAATAACAAGTGGAGTGGCCACACTACCAAGCCTGTTATTTCGAAATAACGGGATGGTTATTTGGAAATCTGTACTTCTACTTTCCATAAGGAATAATGCTTATTTTGAAATAGTGGTAGTATAGATACTCAGCTGCTGCTGTTCCAAAATAATTGCCAGCTCCACCGCTCCCCTTCTCCTGTGAAGCTTTTAAAGCAGCAGGCTGCAGGAGAAGGGCTTGTGGCACAAGAACAACAGCCTTGCCAACCCTGTGCCACACCACAAAAGCAAAGGAGCCATAGCTGATCCCATCACTTTCGTTGAGCCCCCCCATGGCTGCTAGCACTCCTGCAGCATCCTCAGCTGCCACTGGCCAGGGACATAAGTAAGCATGGTCATAAACTGATGTAAAGATCCTGGACCGCATTGAGGGCTGAGGCAAGCAGCCCAACATTCAGGATCTCTGCACCAGAACACACAACGCTGATTTCTACTGCCAGATGGCTGCCAGCCTTGCCAAGAAGGGTCACACACAGGCCCTTGACCAGGTCTGTATGGAAATAAAGCAGTTCCATCATGACTACTATAAGGCCAGGGAAGAGAGTGGATGTTCTGGGGCGGCACCGCAAATGTGCCAGTACTACCACCAGCTTGATGCCATCTGGGAGGAGGGCTGGTCACCCTCCTTCCCCCTTGTTGTCGTCGAGTCCAACCAGGACATGTCTGGCATCAGCTTCCAAGAGGGCAGGGCTGTGGAACACGAGGAGGAGGAGGAGCAGGCCAGCCAGGTGAACATGCCTGCCAGCCAGGAGCTGCTCCTCAACCTGGAGCTAGTCCCTGCCTCCTGGATTGTCTCCCAAGCTTGGGATGAACTCAGGGAAGTGACTTCAGATGAGTTCTATAACTTTCCCTGTACAGCGGAGGTAGACTGTGGGATGCGAGGAGCTTCGTGCTGGTCACTCAGCCTACTCAGCCTGGGGGTCACACAACAGCCTGCGCACATGGATGCACATGGAGTATCAGGCCAGAACACTCAGGTCCATGACACTCTCACACAGGAACCCCTTGGTCATTCTCACAAGGACCCTTATTCTAGTCGCCATGGTTGGACACCTTCCCATGACAAGCCACCACTAAGGAGGCTGGGGTCGTGGAACCACACAGCAGTGCTGCACACGACACAGGCTCATGTCTGCACTCAGGCAGAATCCACTCCTGGTCAAGTGTGGTGATGCAGAGACCATTCCCCTGAGTGGAGGAAAAGAGGGGACTCCAGTTGCACTCACATATACCTTTGAGCTGCCTGGGATAGAAATTCTCTCTCCGCAGGATGCTGCCAGTGCTGGATCCAACATGTGCAGGACACAGAAGGGGGATGAGCTGTCCCATCCTCCTCTCCCACCTGCAGGCTCCTGGCCTGGCCAGCACCTTCCCATACTTGCTTGTCCCTGGAATATGAGTGTAGCAATGCTCCCCTGGGACATCTGTGCCCATGAAGGAAATTGCCCACACTCTAGGCAACATATGGCCTTGCTTGAAGCACATCACCATCATCTGAACCGAGATGTTTGGTGTCAGCTCAGAGATTAGCACTAAGCTTCTTACACAGTGACTCCTGGGATGACTGCCCTTGTAACTTTTCTTCTGAACTAGGACAGCTATGAGGATGGCATGCTCCCATCTTTGCCATCCTCCTAACTCCATGAGATCCACCAGAAGAAGAGAGCCCATGAAGACCTGCTGTGGGAGCATATGGCCTCCCTCCAATCCCTTACCCAGGGGCTTGATGATGAGTTCCAGGAGTGGAAGTCTGCCTGGGAACATCAGTTGAGCCAGCATGGGGCCATGTGCTCCTACCTCACCTTGCTGATGAAGTGCATGGCCTCCTGCATGGAGGGGGTCACCAGATGCCTCCTTTCCTTGGCCCCAGCCCTACCCATGGCTTCTCCTCCTAGCCCTCTCCAAGGATCACCAGAGACCCTGAACATGAAGCAATGGGACTTTGAGAGCCGCCCAAGTCTCCAGAGCTGATCGAGTCAGGCACCAGTCCCATCCCCATCCCTGAGCTCCCCTCCCCTCTCCTTCCCCCTCTCCCATTTCTGGTTCTTTCCCAAGACCCTCCCATGCTTTATAATCCGAAAATAAAGAGATCTTTTTGAAAAAGGCATATTTATTTGGTCTGCATGGGGATGGGTGGAGGAGGAAAGGCACACGGGGGAATTCAAAGGCCCTTTGTGGAGAGGCTCAGGGCAGAGTCTCACAGCTGGCCTTGGCTGAAACTCTGTCTCAAGGCCACCCAGGTGGGCACTGCCCCTTGATGTGCTCTCCATATGGCAATGGTATCCATTTGCTTATTAGCCCTGGCCAGCTGTTCAGGCTTCGCCCCTTCCCCTCCCCTCACCAGTGTTTCCTCTAAGATTTCCCATTCATGAGTGGAGTAGTTTTGTCTTGTGCACCCATAATGAGGTTGTGTGTGCTTCTTCGGGTAGTGTTGCTGCTCCCCCACAGACTCTCCCAGGACACGTTGGATCAGGGCAAGCCCTTCCCATCCCCCAATCCTGAAACTACAGGAGTGTTGTTTTCCTGCCACCCTTCCCACCTGTACAGAGCACAGGCTGGGAGCCAGAATGCTCATGCCAGTTATTGCCACATGGGTACAGCACCTTTGGGCCTCAGTTTCTCCTCAGTAACACAATCTGGACCCATGTGCTAGTGCTTAGCCCTGAAGAGGCATAGGTCCCAGGGGATTATTTAAGATTAGGAGGAAGGGGCAGGAATATTTTGGCTGAATGGCAGGGAAACACCCCTGACCCTGGAATGGTATCTTGTAGGTAGAAGCCCCTTGGGACATTTAAACTAGATAGCAAAGGAAAAAACACAAGAGGGAAAATTCATGCTCTGACTCAGGGGATGTGGCTGGAGCCCAGAGGGGCTGCTCCAGCTAGTGACAAGTGCTTAGAAACACTAGGCAGGTACCAGCAGTAAGCCAAGGGGACTGTTCCCTGCCCCCCAGCCCAGCAAGGGGCTAAACAGAGGCTGGAGGTTTTTTGGAATGGGGGCTGCCAGTGTGGCCTTTTAACTCTGGGCTTAGTTCCTGCCAAGGACCTGCTGGTGGGGTACTCCAAGACCTCCACAATCCACAGTTGGCCTTGTGTGGGATCTCAGCCTGTCAGACCAGTCGTGTCTCCTCTACATGGTGCACCCCGGCCATGTGGCTCCAGCTCTGGCCCTGGCCGGCTGTAGCAGCCGCCGATGCTTCCAAACATGTGGCTCCTCCAGCTCTGGCCCCTGCGAGCTGGCCAGAGCAGCTGCTGTTGCCTTCTGCCACATGGCTTCTCCAGCCTCAGCAGCTGGAGGAGCAGCCGCTACCAACACGTGTTCCTACCCCCAACCCTGGAGCACCTGGGCAGCTATTACATGGCTGTGGCTGTAGCCCTGGAGAGTTGGGACAGCAAAGAGCTGTCCAGCTGAGCCTCCACTCACCCACCACCACTAGCTGTATCAGCTCACCTGCTTCCAGCAGCACACTGATGCTCAGCTCTGCAAAGGAGGTGTGTGGGCAGAGAATTTTTTGTGTGTGGCCACACATGCACGCAGGTTAGTGGGAACTATGGCCCCCACTTTGGGAGGAAAGTCTTCCCTTTGCTGTGTTCTCCACAACCTATGCAAAAGCAGGCTGTCACCACAAAGAGGATGTTGGACTTACTGAGATCCAGGTGAGTGAATATACCCTTGAACCTCTCCTTCAGGTGGCCAGATACCCACTCCATGAGCATGCAGCAACTGCTCAGCCTGGCATTGAAGTTTTCCTTGGTAGGGTTCAGGCTACTTTTGTAGGACTTCATAAGCCAGAGAAGCAAAAGGTAGGCTATGTCTTCCATGATGCACATGGGCATGTCCATGTCACCCTGCCCTGGTGGTGTGGTCAGGGAAAAAAAGTGCCAGCATGCATTTTCTGGAACAGGCAGAAGTTCTGGAAGATGCAAGCATTTTGTGCCTTCCCCAACTACTCAAAGTTGATGTCCATGAACCGGATCTTGTGGTCCAAGCGGGCCAGTAGCACCATTGAGAAGTGGCCCTTCCTTCTTATATAGTCTGAGGCACAGTGGTTGGGGGCAAGTATGGGGATGTGAGTACTGTCTATGCCCTCCTCCCCTTGTTCCCAAAGTTGGGGAAGCTCATGGCTGCAAATCCATCCACGATGGTGTCCACATTACCCAGAGTGAGGACTCTCCATAGTAGTACATTGTTGATGGCCTTGGCTACTTCCAGGAGCAAGCCCTGACTGGATTTTCCCATGCCAAACTGGTTCCCGATGAAGCAGTGGCTGTCTGGGGCTATGTCTAGACTACAAGCTTCTTTTAGAAGAAGCTTTTCTGAAAGAGAGCTTCCAAAAATTACTTCTTCTGAAAGAGAGCATCTACTCAGCAAAAGCGCATAAAAAAAACCAATCTGCTTTTTTGAAATATAGCGTCCACACTGAATGGATGCAATTTCACATTTAAGGTGTGATTACTATGGACAGAGTGGCCACCAGGGTGCCTGTGCTTTTTCCTCTTCTTCCCCTTCCATACATGCCTTTTTCTGAAAGAGCTCTTTCGAAAAAAGGCTTCTTCCTCATAGAAAGAGGTTTACCAATGTCAGAAAAATCCCTCCGTTCTTTCGATTTTTTTTCGAAAGAACGCGATTGCAGTGAAGATGTAAGCGAAGTTTGTTCAGCTAACTTCCAGAATGTGATGGCAACACACTTCTCAGTGGAATTGTGGGTTGCATGCAGGAGTCCTGTCACCAGAGGACGGGGGCGAGCCATTTTCAGAGTTCCAGGAAGATGGCCTTCTGCATGCGGAAGTTCTGGAGCCACTGCTGGTCATTCCATAACTGCAGGATGATGCCGTTCCACCAGTTGGAACTGGCCTCTCACTGCCAGAAGTGGCATTAAATGGTGTCTAGGTGGTTTAGGGGCATTTGCAGTAGCAGGAGCTCCAGGACCTGAGTGAAGGGGTCCTCTGGTTCAGGCTGGTCAACATCCTGCTGGAGCAGCATGCGGGTAGTTTGGATGAATTGTGTCCTGAGGTGCAGCACGTGTCCCATGAGGCTAGCACTTTTGCAGCAGCTTTAGCTCCATGATATCAGTGCTGTGGCATCTGCAAGGGCAACCAGAGCACACTGTGTCTGTTTGGTGTTCCCCAATGAGGGCTACAGTGTAGAAGCGGCGTACGAGACGTTGCCATAGAAAGGAGCCCCTTTAAGCACTTGTTTCAGCTAGCCTCAGCAAGTAGCTACTGGTAGTGTCTGCCCTTCTGGTGCCCTCCCTAGAGTGCTTCCAGGGCTCTAAATCCAAAGCAGGTTCCGATAAGTGTGGATGCATTATTTCAAAATAATTCTGAGCTATTTTGATGCACCCCCATAGTGTGGACAGCTATTTTGATTTTGTTATTTTGGGTATGTCTACACTTGCAGCCTAATTCGAACTAGGTCTGTAAATGTAGGCATTCAGAATTGCAAACCAAGCCCGGGACATAAATATCCTGCGCTTGATTTGCATCTTCTCGGCCGGGCGCCATTTTTAAAATTTACAAGCCCGAAGTAATTGCCTGTGTCTACACGTGGCAGTGAAACGGGCATTTGAAATAAAGCCCTAGTTCGAACTACCTGTTATTCCTCCTGCAATGAGGTTTAACAGGTAGTTCGAACTAGGGCTTTATTTCGAACAGCAGTTTCACTGCTGCGTGTAGATGTGGGCAGTTACTTCAGGCTTGTAAATTTAAAAAATGGCGTCTGGCCGGGAAGATGCAAATCAAGCGTGGGATATTTAAATCCTGGGCTTGATTTGCAATTCTGAATGCCTTCATTTGCAGCCCTAGTTCGAATTAGGCTGCAAGTGTAGACATATCCTTTGAGAGTTATTATTAGATTTTTCTCATTTCAAAATTATTTTCCAGTGTAGACATGCCCAAAAGGAAACTAAATCTTGGGTTTATTTTTGTTAAAAGTGTTATTATGTCAGGATGCAGTAGATGGTGCTGATGTGCTGGAAGGCATAAATTCATACTGTAGGGCCATATTCTGATGGGGATAGTTTATGAAAGGTGAGTGGTAAAAAACAGTTTCGTCTGAGAGACTCTAAATTGCATTTATGATTCACACATCATTATTAATTCATTAGATATTAGGTATTTATGAGGATATCATATTATAGGTGCCTCCATAAGGGATCCATTTAGGTGGAGATCAGGATAGTGGTGTAAAGATATATGTATATATAAACATAAATGGTACTGGGAAAGAATTCTTTTAACCATAGAGGAATCTGGGTTTAGCTTCCACAAGGAAGTTGCATAGCATGTTGATTAAAGCATTAACTCTATTGGTGCTCTCTCTCTCTCTCTCTCTCTCTCTCTGTGTGTGCGTGTGTGTGTGTGTGTGTGTATTACCATTCTGCAGCATGTTTATCATTCTGATAAACCTGATTTTTCCCATATTTCAGTGCCATAAAAATGCTGAAAACATACTGCTAAACTAGCCAGTCTGCAACAGCAATACCGTATGTCTGCGAGAGTCCCATCAAATTAATTGCATCCCTTAAATTCCACAAAGACTACTGGGGGAGGGGAGGAAATTCCTCATCTGCATGCATTAAAACTTGAGGCGACGTGTCTGGAGATTTATACGTACAACTCAATGAGATTGTATCCGGCCCAAACACAGATATTGTGTTATGAAAATTAGAAACAGACAAATAGTAATAACAGAGCCATTAATATTTCATATTGTGGCATCTATTAATGTACACATGGAATACCATTATGTCATGACAGATCTCTAGCTGCTAACTTCTAAGGGGTGAGAATATGACCTCAGAAATAGATACTTCCTAAATAAAAAAGAATAAATCAACAGGACACAGCAGATATTTATTTCCAGCATGGTTTGTTCTCAGAGAAGGTGTAATGTATGTAAAAGATGGGAAAGTCTGATAAACTTGGGAATTTTAAAGAAACCTCCAAACACTTATTCCTAGAGCTACAAAAACTAAGCATACGTTGGGACTAAAATATTTCCAGTGTATATAACATTTAAAGTGTAAATTTAAAAATCTATTACAGGCTAAACATCTCTAGTATGGCAACTTTTGTGTCGGGCAATATCCATGATCTGGCATGAGTTTAGTTATTCAGATGCCTATTTATAATGGGCATGGCCAAGTTTCCCATGGTTCCATAAACTTTTTTTACTGCCACCAGTCCTGGCTCTCCGTGTTCTGTGCTATTTAGCTCTAATTTTACTCAAATGTCTTCTAAGAGCCCAGTAAGCAGTGGAAGTCTGGTAATGCTGCTAGACAACATTGACTCCTGTGGTTTGGCAAATTCTTGTATGCAGGTCCCAACGGTGCTGGACTTGAGAGATTTAACCTGTACATTATGTGCATGACATACCACAAAATGGAAATGAGAGAAGTTCCATTATATTATTAACATATTATATTCCCATTATAGCCGTATTGTCTAAATTCACACTTATCCCTTGGCCCCTGATTTTTTAAAATGTCTGTGCACAGTGTGGGATGGGAGGAAGCAGATGATTCCGTGCAGGTGTTTCATAAGAAAGCTTATATAAAATATATTTATATGTAATAGCTCAGTACTGCCAGCAAATGTAGGATCTATTCTATCCTTCTTTATGCTGTCTTACCTAGGTTCCTGAATCTTCCCATATGAAGTACATTTTTCTGTTCCCCATCTTTCTTGTTCACCCTACTAGGCATTCATTTCCACTTCTTACTGTCTACCTATTCCTCACACACAAGTAGCTTCATTACAGTGTTCTGGGGCTGTTTGACTTATTGGTTATCTTGCTACTGGAGAGGCAGCAATAGAATTGCTTTAACTCAACAGAACAGACTCTAGCAGCACCTTGTTCAGACCCATTTGTGTGGCAGGAGGAACCACTTAACAGTGGATCCTTAAAACTCCTCTCCCCTCTGCTTGCCCCTAACACACCTCATTCTGGTGTTCATGAAGTCACCACAACACCAGCTTCAGCAACCACTTTCAATCCTATCAACTCACAGCTGAGCCACATGTGTTCTGATTCTAGGGATCTTCCACAGTAATGTAAGAGTACATGGGACTTATGCAAGATTTAAGTGGTACACAGGGACTGTTGAGCATTTCAAGAGTTTTGTTAAAAGTGTCAAACATTTTTTATCATGAATGTTTTTTACTCTATTTTATTTTTATACAGCGATTTTTAAATAGCTTTGATTAGGATTCAGGAGACTGGCTGTGCTCCTCCTTGTTGATCTGGGGCTAGTCACTAGACCTCTTGTGCCTCAGTTTTCACTCTCTGTAACATGGGGATAATGATATTCACACTCTTCTGTACATGCTTTGAGATGTGTGGATGAGAAACACGGGATGCAGTTCTGACAACAGTGAAACACAACGCACAACTTTAGAAGAGTAGGACCCACATGCCTACAGTTAAGCATATGCATGCTTGCAGACTTAGAGTCTAGCGGCTCAATAATATTAGTTAAGGAAAATGCTACCTAGTTATATTTCATCTACACTTTGCTTCTGACGATATAGTAGGACTGACTAGGTGTGTAGGCGCCCTTTATATTTTCAATTACTTTTGTTTTCACTCCAGTGATCACAGGTAAATCAAACAGCTCCTGCATTTGTTTTTACATATGAAAGGAGAGTTAAAGGTTGTGCTCTAGGGATATGTTTCTTCTTTAGAAAGAGTGGCAAAGCCATTTCTGGGGAGATGAAACTCTTAAAGAGAGGTAGCCAAAAAAATCTAAAACAAAGGTAGCCAAGAAAGCCTAAAGCAGATTTTATCTCTGACCACACTTGGATGTTTTTTTTAATTGTTTTTAGGGGCATATTATGCTTGTGCACATATTAAGTGGATAATTTAATTCAAATTTATTTAGATTTCTTTTTCCACTCTCTGTATTCAGTTAGATGTTTTATATTTGAATTAATTAAATACAGTACCAGACGCTGAGTCTGTCTGTGATGTTGTGTCTTTGTCAGCAGTTTACTTATGGTTTTCCCATTTAATTAAATGGGAAACAGTGAGTGGTTTAAGCACCACTATGCAGCATATGTAGGACAAACAGCACCTGCCACTGTGTATAAAATCTCCTTATTGATCATAATGAATATACATTTACGTATAGCATGTATGTGTATGTATTGTTGAGAGTCCTTTCCTTACCATTGTGCTGTGTAATTCTTGTTACTTTTGGACACTCTGATTCCTTATCTTGAGTTTTCTTCAGTTTATTTACTGAATTTTTAGTCTGCTTGTTCTGGTTTAAGAATCTACTGAGCAAGCAGATTGAAAATTCAGTAAACAAGCTGAAGAAAACTTGAGATAAGGAGCTGAAATATCCAGAAACAAGAGCTGTAGAGCCCAGAAGGCAGAACTAAACTCTAAACATCATGGATTTTGCACAGTGCACAAAACACTTCTCCCTGTACTGTAAATAAATTCTACCGCACAACTATTACCTTTTTTAGCCTACATATAAATAAAATGCTGTGTAAAATATAGGAATCAACATGAAGTCGTGTTTACTCACTGGACGTCATCTATATCATTAGCTGAATATTTATTAATCTTTTCATGTCAAATCCTTTGCTATTATATGTAATCTACATTGTTGCTCCATTCCCATTGCATTTTAGGATTTGCAGCTGTATCCATTTTTGTCCTGAAAAATAAACGGTGACGGCATAATGTTATATTGCTACCTTCATAGAATCATAGAATCATAGGACTGGAAGGGACCTCAAGAGGTCATCGAGTCCAGCCCCCCGCCCTCAAGGCAGGACCAAGCTCCATCTACACCATCCCTGACAGATGTCTATCTAACCTGTTCTTAAATATCTCCAGAGAGGGAGATTCCACCACCTCCCTTGGCAATTTATTCCAATATTTGACCACCCTGACAGTTAGGAATGTTTTCCTAATGTCCAATCTAAACCTCCCCTGCTGCACTTTAAGCCCATTACTCCTTGTCCTGTCCTCAGAAACCAAGAGGAACAAATTTTCTCCTTCCTCCTTGTGACACCCTTTTAGATATTTGAAAACCGCTATCATGTCCCCCCTTAATCTTCTTTTTTCCAAACTAAACAAGCCCAGTTCACGAAGCCTGGCTTCATAGGTCATGTTCTCTAGACCTTTAATCACTCTTGTCGCTCTTCTCTGTACCCTTTCCAATTTCTCCACATCTTTCTTGAAATGTGGCGCCCAGAACTGGACACAGTACTCCAGCTGAGGCCTAACTAGTGCAGAGTAGAGCGGCAGAATGACTTCACGAGTTTTGCTTACAACACACCTGTTGATACAACCTAGAATCATATTTGCTTTTTTTGCAACAGCATCACACTGTTGACTCATATTTAACTTGTGGTCCACTATGACCCCTAGATCTCTTTCCGCCATGCTCCTTCCTAGACAGTCGCTTCCCATCTTGTATGTATGGAACTGATCGTTCCTTCCTAAGTGGAGCACTTTGCATTTCTCTTTATTAAACCTCATCCTGTTTACCTCTGACCATTTCTCTAACTTGCTAAGGTCATTTTGAATTATGTCCCTATCCTCCAAAGAAGTCGCAACCCCACCCAGTTTGGTATCATCTGCAAACTTAATAAGCGTACTCTCTATCCCAACATCTACATCATTGATGAAGATATTGAACAGTACGGGTCCCAAAACAGACCCTTGAGGAACTCCACTTGTTATCCCTTTCCAGCAGGATTTAGAACCGTTAACAACAACTCTCTGACTACGGTTATCCAGTCAATTATGCACCCACTTTATCGTGGCCCTATCTAAGTTATATTTGCCTAGTTTATGAATAAGAATATCATGCGAGACCGTATCAAATGCCTTACTAAAGTCTAGGTATATGACATCCACCGCTTCTCCCTTATCCACAAGGCTCGTTATCTTATCAAAGAAAGCTATCAGATTAGTTTGGCATGACTTGTTCTTCACAAACCCATGCTGGCTATTCCCTATCACTTTATTACCTTCCAAGTGTTTGCATATGATTTCCTTAATTACCTGCTCCATTATCTTCCCTGGGATAGACGTTAAACTGACCGGTCTATAGTTTCCTGGGTTGTTCTTATTCCCCTATTTATAGATGGGCACAATAAATAACTTGTGACTCACTGTATTTTTACAAACTGAGATTTTTTTCTTTTTTTGCCCTTGAACACAATAAAAGAGCTCAAAATATTTATTTTTCACTGAAAAAATTGACATGATGTCAATCCTAACATCCCTTCCTCAAGCAAAGGCTTTGAAACTGTAAATATAAATGTAGGCTCCTTGTGTTCTAAATAAGCATACAATAGTGAAATAGAGTAAACTTCCAATAATACGGCACCTTTAGGACCCAGGGGGTGCCGGATTATCAGATATGCTGGACTATCAGAAGGGGGCGCTATGAGGGGTCTGGGGTGGGGTGGGTGGATGCTACCCCAGACCCCCTCATAACCCTCCCTTCTGATAGTCCGGCTCTGCCCCAGGAGTCCCCGATTCAGCCGCTGCTGGTCAGTTTCAGCAGCTGCTGAATCGGAGGTGCCTGCAGCAGAGCAGCTGGGGTGCTGCTGGGTTGGTCCGGTAGCGCCAACCCTTAGCGCCGCGAGACCAACCCGTCAGCACCCCAGCTGCTCTTGGGGACGCCTGGGGCAGAGCAGCTGTGGTGCTGACAGGTTGGTCCCGCAGTGCCGCTCCTCGGCACTACTGGACCAACCCAGAAGCACCCCAGCTGCTCTGCCCCAGGTGTCCCCAAGTCAGCCGCTGCTGATACTGATCAGTGGCTGACTCCAGAAAGCCAGAGGCAGAGCTGCTGTGCCCTGGGCTTCTTGGAGTCAGCCACGGTCAGTTTCAGCAGCGGCTGAATCAGGATGCCTGGGGCAGAGCAGCTGGAAGGCTGTTGGGTTGGTCCCACAGCACCGAGGAGCGGTGCTACTGGACCAACCCAGCAGCACCCCAGCTGCTCTGCCCCAGGTGTCCCCAAGTCAGCTGCTGCTGAAACTTATCAGCGGCTAACTCCAGAAAGCCAGAGGCAGAGCTGCTCTGCCCCGGGCTTCCTGGAGTCAACCCTGGTCAGTTTCAGCAGCGGATGAATTGGAACTCCTGGGACAGAGCAGCTGGGGCGCTGCTGGGTTGGTCTGGTAGCTCCAAACCTCGGCGCTGTGGGGACCAACCCATCAGCACCGCAGCTGCTCTGTCCCAGGTGTACCCAAGTCAGCTGCTGCTGAAACTGACCAGCGGCTGATTCCAGGAAGCTGGGGCAGAGCAGCTCTGTCTCGGGCTTCCTGGAGTCAGCCACTGGTCAATTTCAGCAGCGGCTGAATCCAGGACAACTGGGGTGCTGCTGGGTTGGTCCCGCAGCCCCGAGGGGCAGCGCTACTGGACCTACCCGGCAGCACTCCAGCTGTTCTGCCCCCTGCTTCCCGGATTCAGCGCTGGTCAGTTTTAGCAGCGGCTGAATCGGGGAATCTGGGGGCAGAGCAGCTCCAATGGTCCGGCTGCCCGGAGCACTTCCGGGTTCCTGATGGTGCCAGACCATCAGGAGTGCCGGACCGTCAGATGCCAGACCATCGGATTATCGGAGTTTTACTGTAGCTTCTTCTCTATTCACTAATACATTTTGCTAGGTGGGCAAAATCTCAGCTTCCTTAATCCTGGACCAACTACGGGTCAAAACTAGTGAATGCTATGCCTGATGGAGATGAGATGAAACACTGTTCTCATATCCCACCACTTCCCATCTCTCTATTATCCCTCGCTGTTCCTCTCTGCTCCTGCACAGAATGCTTGTGATTTGACTTCTTCTCAGTAGCTTCTGCTACCTTCCGCAGCCTTTCCATATCTCCCCATTAACAGTTTCTCATTTTGGAATTCAGCTGAAAACATCTCTTCACTGTACTGCCAGAACTGTTTATTGTCTCTCTCTTTCTGCTCTCGTATATTATATAGCTCAGTAACTCTATTGTGTGAAACTGAATATTCTCACTGACAAGAAGGATTGAAGATCCTGGGAGTTTTGCCAGATTTTCATTCAAATCTGTAATAAAAGGTGACATTAACTTCACCCACATAAAAGCCAACTAATAAAGGGTGATAGCACTTGGGAACTGAGGTACATCCTTTGTCCATCCTGTGAGTGTTGTTCCAGCCTGTAGACATGAGAATTGTCTAGGGCTCCTCCAGATCACCTATATGGAAGGTCACTGGATCTGCTTTAATATAAACATTACATTCACTCCCTTGATCTGCGCTGGCTGTTCTATTGGTGCCCTTTATGTTTATTCTTTATAGAATAGGCTATCCTTTCCTGCTGTCCTTACTCAGGATCCTCTCATGCATCCCCAGCCAGGCAGCATAAAGGAAGGGATTTAATGGTGAGAGGGCCTTGTCTTTATGTAAATTTCACCTAACATGAATAAACTATCACATTTAATTCAGATTAGGACAAAACATTTCTGGGAGCAGGCATCACTCTTTCAAAGATCATGCAAGGGATGAGCACTTCTTAACACATGAAAAATGCCCTGGATGACACACAGGCAATTTCAAATGAGAGAGAGGAAAAGTAGTGTTGATAGGTTACAAGCATATTTTGCATATTGTTACTTGGTTACTATCATACTATTTACTTAAATTGCTTTTGTCCAGTTTGTCCATGTATTAAGTTATTAGTACATTTTTAGATTGCTATTAAGAGTATCAACTCTGTTCTTTCTTGGAATAAAAGCTTAGTTTAATAAAAATTATGACAGAACACAGTTTGAGCATTCATAAGTGCAGACATGTATATTTGGGGCTGTAAAAGCTACATAAATGGCACAATCATGCATAAAAAATGAGACTTGTTTCTCCATTACTCATTATGAAGCAATACTGTCTAATGGGAATAAACTGGGTTAGTAAACTGCTTCTCCAGCAATTTACATTCACATCTGAATCCAGCTGCGACAATAAGATAAATTGTACACAAACACTTTCAAATAGCAAAATTACAGGCAAATTAGATTTTTCTCCTTTAAGATTGTACAACGTTTGTAAAATTTCTTCTCTAGTTCAATTTATTCTCTTTATTGTGATTCCTTTTGGTTCAAGATATTTCAAAAATAAATGGCTTGTTAGCAATGGTTATAAAGAAAGCACATCTCTCCTATGAAAATGGGGTGGTATTTTAGCCATATTGTTTTGGTGTCTTTTTAAAACTCACATATTCAGTTTGGGACAAAGCAGCCACCAAAACTTTCAAGGCAAAATATGATGTTTTTGTGGATTCAGTTTTGGTAAATCAGAAAAATTTCTACTTTCATATGTGTTAAATGAATTGTAAGTGGGAGGGGAGTATACAATCATACTGCTTCATATGAAATAGTGTTCTCAAGATGATTTATTTTAAGAAACTTTCCCACCCAGAGTGGCAAGTGTTGGGAACTGCATCAACAGGGGAATTCCTGCCATTGACCTAGCACTGCTACACGTGGGATTGGGTTGGAATAACTTCACTGCTCAAAGTTGTGTATTTTTCTTAAGTGATGAACTTATACTGATGTAAGTTTCTAGTGTAGACCTTGCCTTAGTCTCATTAGTCTCACTGGACTTCTTAAATATGGAGCTACTGCACACATAATATATCCACAGCAAACACAAACATAGCAATTGTCAAAACTTTATAAGTTTTCACAAGGTATGTGTGCACAAAAAGAGCCTAAGAAAGTATAAATGGCCAAAATTATGAAATCTGCTAGAAACCAGCTGCCCAGGGTGATCTGGGAAAGCATATGAATTCCTGAGGGGTAGCATACATTCAGGCAACATGCAGAGCTCATATTCAAAAGCCCTTTGAATTCCTAGATCAGGAGAAAAATGCTGTTAGCTGCAAGCTGAGCTGGAGAAAGGTAGAGACATTTACAATAGCTGGATAGATATCTTGGCTGCAGAGGAAAAAAGATCTGAGGCCCTATTACAATAGTGTGATGAATATGGCATCTCAAAGCTAACCCATGCATTGACACTGTGAGTTAGAGCCTCAGATGGTGTAATCTGATGTAGATCCATTCATTTCAAAGGCACTGCATGATTTACATCAGATGAGAATCTGGCCTTTTAAAATTTATAGCAGAGCATGAGAGACAGGTCAGTCCACAAAGCAGTTGGATAGATAGTTGAAGTTAATGTATGACTACACAGAGTAACCTTTGGGGTCTATTTCTAGCACATATTGTATGATATGATATTTCGCCAGACAGGGTAATACAGTAACCAACTTCTTTTTGGGGAAAGAACCAGCTTTTGATGTTATACAGAGCTCTTCCTCAGGACTGGGAAACTATCTGAAAGTGTCACAGATAAATACAAGATGGAACAGATTGTTTAGTATAAGTAGTTAACACATATTTCAAGGGACTATTCCAGGTGAAGTGGCCCATTAACAAGAAGCAGGAGGAAGTAGGGGGAAGCAGCAGGGCAGTGTTAGTGGCTTGTAAAATGCTGTAACAAACCAGTAAACTAATGCCTCTATAAAACATTAACAAGCCCCCATCCACTATATTCTGTTATCAACAACCACACTTCTTACATTGATTATATAGGTCATGTGGGATAAATTTACCAATATCTGTTAAAAAAATGTTAAATCAGAGAAATGAGCTTAACACAAATAAAACAATAGACCTAGATCAATGAAACGGGATAGGCCCCAGTATAATCTTGGTTGAAAGGAAAGTATCTATGGAAAGGAAAAGCTCACAACTTTTAATCTACATGAGATTTGAAGTTGTGGATTTGGTCCAATTTCAGGGCATCAGTGACTAATGGAGCAGCACTGGTACAAACCTCTATTGTAGACAAGGTAAACTGTGTTAAACCATCATTTATGCTGGTGCAGTTTATTTTGTTTTCGAGCATGGATGAGCTCCATGAGTAAAAATAGTGGTTTTGCTTGTCTACATTAGTAGGTTGCATAGGTGAAGATTGGTGGATGTCCAGTGACTGCTGAACTAGAGGCTAATCCCCAGTAGACCAAGTTTTATTTAGATTACCTTGAATTTACAACCCTTTGTCTGAATCTGATTTATAGAATTTGAGCTGGTGTTTTAACATGTCAAGAATCTGGAAAAGAGGAACAGCTGGGTGTAGCAGAAAAAGTAATTAAGAGGAGATAAGGAAAAGTTGTAAATTAAAGCTTTTATTTAAGAATATGTCTTGTGGGTCACAGAGATGGCAGAAATGGAAATTCAGAAAATGAACAGAAGGGACTCTACTGTATGAAGCTGCTGGTGTCCAATAATATAGAATTTAAGGGGAGAACTCCCCTTTGTTCTTTTAATGGCAACTGTCATTTTTAAGGGAAGACTCAGCTCAGGGATTGCCCAGCACTCTGAACCATAAACTCATAATTATAGTGTCTTGCATTGTATAAATATCTACCCAGCATAGTTTCACAGAGTCTAAGGGTATGTCTCAATTTGCCCCCTACTTTGAACTAGGGAGGCAAATGAAGCATACTGAAGTTGCTAATGAAGCGCGGGATTTAAATATCACGCGCTTGATTAGAATATTTGCGGATGGGCGCCATCTTAAAATGCTGGTAGCCCGAATTAACTCGCCACGTATAGACGCGGTAGGCCGATCCAAAACCCTTCTCTCAAATTAACTGTTACTCACAAGTTAATTTGAGGGAAGGGTTTTGGATTGGACTACCGCGTCTATACGCGGCGAGTTAATTTGGGCTACTGGCATTTTAAGATGGCGCCCGGCCGCAAATATTCTAATCAAGCGCGGGATATTTAAATCCCATGCTCCATTAGCAACTTCACTATGCTTCATTTGCCTTCCTAGTTCGAACTAGGGGGCAAGTGTAGACATACCCTAAGAGAAGAAGGAATAAGTCTGATAAACTGGCCTGCTCTATCTAACAGAGCCATAAAGCTTATATCAACCAATATAATTCCTGTTTGAATTAAGCCATATCTTGCGGAAAAGCAAGTTGCCAGAGATGGAAAATTCACCACAGCTCACAGTAAATTGTTTGAATGGCTAATTGTCCTCAGTGAATTTGTCTAGCTTCCACTTGACACTGGATCTTGTTATACTTTTGTCTGCTAGATTGAAAAGCCCACTGTCAAATATTTGTTCCCCAGGTAGGTACTTTTATAGACTATTATCAAATTACCCTTCAACGTTCTAGTTGCTAAGCTAAGTAGCTTGATCTCTTTGACTCTATTACTATAAGGCATGCTTTCCAATCCTTTAATCCTTAAGGGTCTCCAAACAATTTATACAAATTAACCCCATGGTCTGCTTTGATTTTTTTAAAGTAAAGACCCATAGTACAGCTGTTGTATGTTTTTAATTATGTCCTGAAACTTGTGAAATAGAGAGTCTACTGAAAGGAACAGCTTGAGGCCCTTCAAATATGACAATATTGTAACTGATACTACAAGAGCTCTCCAGGATCAAAAAGAATCAGCCCAGTAACTTGACATCTGAGATATGATGAAGAGATAATGTGGCAAGTGAATTGTTCCAGGAGTATTCAGGGCTTTACAGACCACATGGAATTGCTATGGACACGTTTCAAATTACTGCAGTATAATAGTATCAATGACCATTATTAGAGTCAAGTTCACAAGACTTGGGTAATACAGAGGTGCTCAGGACCTGATCCAAAGCCCTCTGTCGTCAACCAGTGTCTTTATATTGACTTTAGTAAGTTTGGATCAGGCTTTTTGAAAAGTTGGCTGAGGAGCTTGCTCGACAATTAATGTTGATTTTTATTAAGTTTTGGAAAACTTGGAAAGTTCCAGAAGATTGGAAGAAAGACAATTTTGTGGCAGTATATAAAACATGGTAAAAGGATGATGCAAGTAGTCAAAGACCTGTCAGCGTGTCATTGTTCCCAGTCAAGATAATGGAACAGCTTATATGGGACTCAACTCATAAAGAATTAAAGGACGATAATGGAACAAATGCCAATCAGCCTGGGTTTATGGAAAAGAAGATCCTATATTTTTATGAGATTAAAAATTCGGTTTATAAAAATTAATGTAATACAACTAGACCGTTCTAAGGCAGTTTTCTTGGTACCACACAATATTTTGATTAAAATTAACAAAGCACACATTACATGGATTTTAAAATGGCTAATAGTTAGATCTCAAAATGTAACTGTAAACAGGAACTCATCATTAAGAGAATGGGATCTCTCAGGGTATATCTACACAGCAACATTATTTAGAAGTAACTCGCATTATTTTGCAATAACTTATTCTGCATCTACACAGCAGGCAGTTATTTCAAAATAATGTTAAAGCTGGAGGACTTCTTACTCTGACTCCTGTAACCCTCATTGTACAAGGAGTAAGGGAAGTCAGAGGAAGAGTGCTCTATTTTGAAATAAGTGCTGTGTAGATGCTCCCAATTTCAAAATAAGATATGCAATTGACCTAGCTCAATTTGTGTAGCTTATTTTGAGGTAAATCCTGCAGTGTAGACAGACCCTCAGAGATCAGTCATTGATACTGTGTTTTTTAATATTTTTATCAATGATCTGGAAGAAAACAGAAAATCACCTCTCAAGTTTATAGACAACAAAAAATTTGGGGAGTGGTAAACAATGGAGATGGGTCATTGATCTAGAGATGCTGTAGCCAAAAGGGCTAATGAGATCCTTGGATACATAAAGAAGGGGAATTATTTTACCTCTGAATTTAGCACTGGTGTGACCAATGCTGCAATACTGTGTCCAATTCTGAGGTCCACAATTCAGAAAGAATATTGATAAATAGAAGAGGATTGTGAGAAGAGCCATGAGAATTATTAAAAGATTAAAAGTCCTGTCTAATAATAGACTCAAGGTACAAAAACTACTAATCTTAAGAAAAGTACAATTCTGGAGTAACGTGATTACAATTTGAGTACTTACACGAGGAACAAACACATATTTAATAATGGGCTCTTTAGTTTGGCAGAAAAAGATATAATATGAACCAATGGTTGCAAGATGACTCTAATCACAGTCAGACTGGAAAAAATATGTAAATTTTTAACAGGGACGGTAATTACCCATTGAAACAAATTGCAAAGTGTCACAGTAGTTTCTCATCACTGACAATTCTGAAATCAAGATTGCATGTTTTTTAAAAGATATTACCTAGGAATTATTTTTAAGACATTCTATGGCCTGTGTTATATGCAAGGTCAGATTAGATGCTGGCAATGGTCCCTTTGGTCCTTGGAATCTGTGATGGGGATTCTGTAAGCACAGAGAAACAGCTTTTGGTATTAGATCTATTCTGATAAAGATATGCAATATACCATCTATTTATGAAAGAAATGAGAAATGTTAAGAGAAAATATACAAAAATAGAAGAAACTAGACAAAAAATTGTCATTTGTCAATTATATTTTAATATATATTAACAGATTTATATATATCAATTAGTTAAAGATTCAAATGACATACTGTTGTTCTCAAAGACATGATTCTGAAAGATTCAGAGCTACCATATTTGTCTAAAATTTAAAAAATCTATGATTTGAACAAATTGTCATTTTATCTTCCAAAGAGCACATTACCTCTGCAGTGTGAAATACCCATATGAACTGCACTGTCAGATTTTATTATTATTGTGACAGATACTGTAGCATATACATTTAAACTAATGAAAAAATGTCATCTATCTTTTGGAGCTAAGTGTTCAAAGTGCATCAACTATTCCAGTTTGATAGATCGTTCCTCAGAACATTTGAGAGGGATTGAATATTAAAAATACAGCATATGTGAAAAACCTTAACACGTCCATCCACTGCCATATTTTCTAAATTATTCCTGGAACACTTTTGAAAAGGGAACTTCCAAAAAAAATTCCCTCTAGAAAGGAATTGACCAAGAATTAAGAACTCATACAGTTCCTCAAGGCACACCTGTATAAGGCAGATCTCTCTATGGCTCACAGAAGTGAATCTAACCAAGCCACAGTCCTGCAGAACACCTGTACTATGCCCTTTATGGGTGCACTCTGCTTAGTGAGTCTTTGAAATGACACAAAGCAGCCTTTTTAAAAACAGAGTGGGTTAATCAGTCACCTGGAACACAGTATTAGGTAGTCATCTGGTCTGTATGGAGCAATTTTTAACCTTTGCTTCTCTATGCTAACCAAATGACTCGGTGGATTCAGCTAGTCAAACTATTATAGAATCCATTTGGTGTCTCCCTCTCAATCCCTGAGGAGAGCTTCTGAATATCTCCAAACATCAGTTCTTATCCTCTAACCACTGAGCCACCCTGAGTCCACATGTTTCACTAGCCAGACAGTCCAATAGGTAGGTGTCAATTGTTGTGGGGTACCCCTTCTGTCTCTGGAACCCACACTGATATAGTTCAGTTTCAGCCAGTGCTTTAATTATTCATTCATTCCACCCTAGTCAGTCACATGTCACAAGTCCT
Organism: Pelodiscus sinensis; assembly: GCF_049634645.1. Lineage (NCBI taxonomy): Eukaryota > Metazoa > Chordata > Testudines > Trionychidae > Pelodiscus > Pelodiscus sinensis. The sequence goes on along the minus strand of NC_134715.1, from coordinate 100,551,899 downwards.
CATGTCTTCAGCTCTGTTCCAAGAGCAACTTTTTAACCCACTGGGTAGCTATGCAATGTATTGAGAGGCTGCATCTAGACTGGCCAGTTTTTCCGGAAAATCAGCCACTTTTCCGGAAAAACTTGCCAGCTGTCTACACTGGCCGCTTGAATTTCCACAAAAGCACTGACTTCCTACAGTAAGAAATCAGTGCTTCTTGTGGAAATACTATTCTGCTCCCGTTCAGGCAAAAGTCCCTTTTGCGCACAGCTTTTGCACAAAAGGGCCAATGTAGACAGCTCAGATTTGTTTTCTGCAAAAAAGCCCCGATAGTGAAAATGGCGATCGGGGCTTTTTTGCGGAAAAGTGTGTCTAGATTGGCACGGACGTTTTTCCGCAAAAAGTGCTTTTGCGGACAAGCGTCCATGCTAATCTAGACGCTCTGTTCCGAAAATGCTTTTAACTGAAAACTTTTCCGTTAAAAGCATTTCCGGAAAATCATGCCAACCTAGACGCAGCCAGACTAAGGCTGCATAGGAATCAAAATATTACAGAAAATTCCCTCTTTGTCACAGGAAGTAAATGGGAGATTTGTCATTGACTTAACATTGCCAGGATATCATCCATAGCTTAACATGTACATATGCTCCTTCCCAACCAGAAGAATGGTCATTGTGATATAGGAATTTGAGAGTCAAGGCATTAAGCAGAGGGAAATGAGAATTCTTGAGGAGTTGATGTAGGCCAGAGAAGAAGTGGGAACAGAAAACCTGATTCCAGCAGGAATCTGATTACTAAATTCTGAGATTTAGCTTGCATCTACACTGAACTATATTTCCAGAATAATAGCTGTTATTCTGGAAAAACAATACTAACGTCCACTCTTCAATTTCATTATTTCAACAGAAAGTTGAAATAACAGATGGGTTTTTCTGATGGCAGTAAGCCTCATTCCATGAAGAATATGCTTTTTCAGAAGAGGGTGTGTGTTGATGTGGAATAGGGAGTTATTTAGAAAAAAAGAGGCCTCCAGGAAATAACACTCCATCCACACTCATCACAACTCTATAGTTCCTCTTCCTTAGCAGCTATTAAAGCTGCAGATACAGAGGACAAGGCTTGTGGCAGAAAGCAGGCCCTCAAATCTTCCAGCCTCAGTGCACCTGCTAGTGCCACATGTCTGGGCAACATGTCCCAGCCACAAGCCCCCCAAGAGTCCCCTGACCGTCCCAGGGAGCACACACAAGGCTCCTAGAAGCTTGCGAGGGGCCGCAAAAGGTGTGTGCCGTCCTGGTCTGGGGAGGAGATCCTGGCCCTCCTGGAGGTATGGGACAATGAGGAGAACCTCCAGAATCTCCACTCCAGATGGCACAATGCTGATATCTATGGAAGAATGGCTGAGAGCCTTGCCACAAAGGGCCATACTAGGACCCTGGGGCAGGTCTGCAGTAAAGTTAAAGAGCTGTGGCAAGTCTACACCAGGACAAGGAAGCGCAGGCTCGTAACCCTATTTTGAAGACCTGCATCGCATCCTGGGGAGTGGTACAGCCATTTCCCCAGCTCTGGTGGTGGCCTTGGGGCTGGAAATGCCTGTTGTTGCCTGCCCGGGGGTCCCATCCCATGAGGAGGAGAGGAGGAAACGGTGAGCACCATCACCAGCTCACTTTGGAGCCAGTAACCCACAGCCTGGATGTGTCCTAGGCATCCTCCAAGGCTGGGGAAGGATCATCAGCTGAATGGTCTTCATTTTTCACACACACAGGGTGGAAGTAGTGGGCACTGAGGGGTCCGTTCATGTAGATGCACATGTAGCACCAGTCCATGCCAGGCAGCCCCAGAGGCAGCACTAGAGCAAGCTTGGGCTCCTGCTCACAGGCTCTGGGGAGGCTGCCCACACTTCTGACCTCTGGGGGGTATGCCGTCTCACCATGAGCCACTGATGGAAGGAGGCTGGAGACAAGGGTACACACACGAATTCACACAGACTCTGGAGGGGCACACACTGGCATGGCTGCATGCTCGAGGCAGCACCCGCTTCTGGGGACAGAGCTGCCAAGTGTGTTTTCTCTTGCTGTAACTGAAGATGGCAATGAAGTTTGGATAAAGATGAAATCCAACATTTTTGATATGGTTATAGTTTTCTTTATCTGTTGATTATTTTAACTTTTCCAAAGTTATTATTGGGTGAGGTGTTTTTCAAACTCTGGGTCATGGCTTGTAAGAGCACACTACTAGCTGGCTGTGAGACCTTTCTTTTTCCCTGCACCTGTGAAGGTGTAACTCACACACCTGGTGTGGTTCACTGTCCCATGTAGTGGCACTCAGACCACTTACAGTGAGATAAGAACAAAGATAGAAATGTAGCCGTGTTAGTCTGCTCCAGCTGAAACAAAAACAAGACTATGTAGCACTTTAAAGACTAACAAGATGGTTTATTAGGTGATGAGCTTTCGTGGGCCAGACCCACTTCCTCGGATCAAATAGTGGAAGAAAATTGGCATGACCATATATGCCAAAGACTACGATCAAAAAAATGAACACATATAAAAAGGTCAAATCAAATTTCAGAACGGATGGGGCAGAGGAGGTAAATGTCTGGGAGCTAATGATATTAGAGGTGATAATTGGGGAAGCTATTTTTGTAATGGGTAAGGTAATTGGCATCCTTGTTAAGACCTAGGTGTAAAGTGTCAAATTTAAGCATGAATGACAGTTCAGAGGATTCTTTTTCAAGTCTGGTGTTAAAATGTCTTTGAAGCAGGATGCAGGTAATCAAGTCATTGAGACAATGCCTCTTCTGGTTGAAATGGCAAGAAACTGTTTTTTCTTTGTGATCCTGTCTCATATCTGTTTTGTGGGCATTGATTCTTTGGCGAAGTGTCTGAGACGTTTGTCCAATGTACATAGCAGACGGACACTTTCAGCACATGATTGCATAAATTGTATTTCTGGATGAGCAGGAATATGTGTTCTTGATCTTATAACTCAAGATAATCTATATAATTTCTGTACTGAAATTTGTCCTTTTCATATGTGTTCATTTTTTTGATTGTAACCTTTGGTATATATGGTCATGCCAATTTTCTTCCACTATTTGATCCGAGGAAGTGGGTCTGGCCCACGAAAGCTCATCACCTAATAAACCATCTTGTTAGTCTTTAAAGTGCTACATACTCCTGTTTTTTGTTTCAGATAAGAACAAAGGAGCTCTACACTCTTAGCTGAGAGGCAGCTGGCTTTATAGCTCAAGCTGTAAAAGCTCCAGAGGTCCCAAATTCAAACCCAGCTTGTGGCAGTTATGCAGGTACAGGAAAGCACAGATCCCCTTGGCTGCACATGGCTGTTCTCAGACAATGGGAGTTGTGGGAAGTGGTGTGGATCCGTGCACCATGTCCTGCAGCTCCCGTTGGCCAGGAACAGTGATCTGCAGTCAGCAGGAGTTTCAGTCGCCCATGCCTGCAGAGGCGCAAGTAAACAAAGTGTTGCACAGACAGCTAGTGGCTCGTCTTTACAAGCTACAACCCAGAGTTTGAAAACTCCTGTACTAAGTGATGTTATTACATTTAATTTCCAAGGATCCTTATTATAAGCCGGAAATGTAATGAAAAAGAAAGGAAAGGTCAAATAATGTTGCAATACTTCTCTCAGTCTGAGATTCTTCTGTTATTCAAAATAAATTAGATTTCCTTCCTGCTAGACCCAGTGTTTTTTTGTGGACTATAAACAATAGTGATTACTTGCATTGATTCTAATACAGAGCTTAGCTCCATTTCTTAGAAGAATGGGGCATCAGATCCACGACCAGATTTTAAAAGTTTCATTTTTTTCTGAGCTGCAGTAACAGCTTTCATGTACTTCATTTCTACTTTTTTTTGCATATAAATATTATTTTACTTTGGTAATATATTGGCACAATTTCCCACATTTTCCCAGTAAACTGCTAAACTCGGGAAATTTTGGCACCTGCCTGCACTGGTTGCCATGTGTTGCAGTATTACTTAAGGAGACGTAATGGAAGCATTCTACTTCAGAGAGAAAACTAGTGGCAGAATGTATTCTGAAGATTTCCTGTACAAGATGGGATGAGCAATAGGAAACATTGTTATATTCTTTTAAGAGATACTGTTCTAACCTCATCCCCACATGATTATACAGTTTAAACTAATGCCTACTCCTTGGCCTTTTCAACCACTGTGGGTATGTCTACACTACAGAATTAGTTCGAACTAACGGATGTTAGTTCGAACTAACTTTCATAGGCGCTACACTAGCGCTCCGCTAGTTCGAACTTAATTCGAACTAGCGGAGCGCTTAGTTCGAACTAGGAAAATCTCATTTTACGAGGATTAAGCCTAGTTCGAACTAGCTAGTTCGAATTAAGAGGTGTATAGCCCCTTAGTTCAAACTAGTGGGAGGCTAGCCCTCCCTGGGTTTCCCTGGTGGCCACTCTGGCCAACACCAGGGAAACTCTATTGCCCTCCTCCCGGCCCCGGACCCCTTAAAGGGGCACGGGCTGGCTACGGTGCCCGTGCCAGGTGCAAGCCTGCCAGCACCCAGCCAGCAGACCCTGCACCTGGCACGGCTTGAGCCACCCACCCAATGCCCCGCAGCCCTCCCCCTCTTCCCGGGACCAGGCTGGCGGCTCCCGGGAGCTTGCCCGGGACCGCAAGAGGCGGACACCCGCCTGGGCTTGAGCGGACATCGTGGACCTCATCCACGATCTCCTCACTAGGCACAGGAAAGTGGCCATCTAGGGCAGGAGAGCTGCCAGCCTGGCCACCCAGGAGCAGGTGTGCATGAAAATCAAGGGGGTCCACTGAGACCTCTGACCCTGATCCCTGAGCTTACAATGGCTGTCCTGGGTCAGACCAAAGGTCCATCTAGGCCAGTAGCCTGTCTGCCGACAGTGGCCAACCCTAGGGACCCTGGAGGGGATGGACCAAAGAAAGTGACCAAGCCATTTGTCTCATGCCATCCCTCTCCAGGCTTCCACAAACCTTGGGCAGGGACACCACTCCTATCCCCTGGCTAATAGCACTCCATGGACGCAACCTCCATCACTTGATCTCACGTCCCTTTAAACTCTGTTCTAGTTGTAGCCTTCACAGCCTCCTGCAGCAAGGAGTTCCGCAGGTTGACTCTTTGCTTTGTGAAGAACAACTTTCTGTTACTAGTTTGAAGCCTGCTACCCATTCCTTTCCTTTGGTGTCCTCTAGTCCTTCTTTATGGGAACTAATGAAGAACTTTTCTGTATGCACCGTCTCCACCCAACTCCTGCTTTTAGAGACCTCTATTCTGTCCCCCATCCGTCTCCTCTTTTCTAAGCTGAAAAGTCCCAGTCTCTTTAACCTCTCTTCATATGGGACCTGTTCCCAACCCCGATCATTGTAGTTGCCCTCCCCTCTCCCACCCTCTCTCTTCCCCTCTCCTACCTCCTTTTCCCAGTCTCCCCCCGTTTTGTTCAATAAAGACAGATTCCATTTTTTAACACAATTGTCCTTTGTTTTGTACATCAATAAGAAGGGGGGCTAGGGAAGGGGAAGTGGAAGGAGGTGAGGGAGGAATGGGGCACGAGCCCCCGATGGGGAGGACTGGGCTGGCTTTGCGGGCTTCTGGGGGTGGAAGCTCTCCTGCAGCCCCGCAATTGCCTTCCTCTCCCCAGATAGCAGCCTGCGGCAAGTGCAGGTGGTCTGATGGCCGAGTGCTGTGATGTGCCCAGTGTGGGCACTCAGGGCACTCCAAGCCAGGACTGGTTTGCAAGCAGGGCACCCCTGAGAACTGTCTGTCCGGGGTGGGGGTCAGGTCCCTTTAAGTGCAGCCCTTGGCTAGCCTGAGACAGCATCTCCACGCTCTAAGTCCTCCTCTGATGCCCTGCCGGCACTGCTTCCGGTCATCCTTAAGCCCGGTTCAGTGTCCACTTAATGTGGACATGCTAGTTCAAATTAGCAAAACGCTAATTTGAACTAGTTTTTAGTTCTAGACACGTTAGTTCGAATTAGCTGAGTTCGAATTAACTAATTCGAACTAAGTTAGTTCGAATTAGCGCTGTAGTGTAGACGTACCCTGTGCGACCCAGCAAGGTGTAACAAGAAAAGAGCCTTTATGAGTTCCAGAACCCAGGAACTGACTAACCTTTGTGCAAGGATGTTAAACAAATGAGAGGGAGATTTAGATGCTTCCTGACACTGTATCTGTCCATGTCAGTTTGAGGATCTTATTGGCTTTTATTCAGGGGTGAGGAACCTTTTTTGGGTTGGGGGCCACTGATGCACAGAAAAATCAGTCAGGGGCCACACATAGGTGAGAAGCAAAAAACCAAACAAACTCTCACTGATGTGGGAGAAATTTTGATGGAGAAGGAGAAAGACACTCCCCACATTCTCCTTACGCACCAGAGCGGGGACCAGGCTAGTAGGTTTTGTGTGTTCCAGCCCTGTGGTTGGGGGGGGGGGAGGAGGAGCCTGGAGTGCCAGTGTGGGCTCCCCAGTGCTGGTGGGGAGCCCTGAGCCTTAAGACCCAGATCCAAGCAAGCCTAGGGCCCCTGTGTCTTAAGCTCCTCACCCTTGCTTTAATGGAATCTCAACAATCACAACTGAGAGTACAACTGCCATTGATCCCATGTAAGTATTTTCATCATACATTGTTCATGGAATTATAGAAATTGAGGGCTGCATTTCCTTGATCCACAATCTTTATAATTCTCTAAAATAATGAACAATTACCTTTCTGTGGCAAAATGTTTTCTCTATAAATTGAAGCTGCTTGTTGCACATAGTTCCATTATCCTCTAGATGTTTTCCAATAATTTTGCCATTTACTATTGGTCCACTATTATAATAGATTGACGTTTCAGTTACAGAATGGTAATTGCCAGGAGGAGCTGTACTGTCTCCTTTTTGGATGATTGGCATGTTTGCTTTCTTTCAATTTTCAAGTATTTCCTCAGCTCTACATGACTTTTCAAATATAATTGGCAGCTGTTAGATATATTTGTTAGCGAATACCTTCAGCAACCAAGGGCACGTCTTTTCCCTGCTCCTTATCAGCAAAAACTTGTACAATATGTTAATTATTTCCAGAATTCTACAGGCAAGGACTCTACTGAGGCTGCTCTCCCTCCAAGCCAGGCAATTCACTTTTCAGAACCCAAAACAAAAGAAACCCAATCTATTTTAATTACTATCTGAACCAGGAGAGAGGCAGTCTTGGAAGCGACTGGAACCCATGCCACTCAGCATTTAAAGATCATAGTTCAGAGCTTGACTCACACCTGGAAGCAAGTAATTCAAGTCACAGAGCATTGTGGCCTCATTCTTGCAAGTTATATGGTCACTGTAGCATATACCTCAAGAAAGCTAGGCAGATACATTGTACTACAGGTTGACCCTCTATAGCCTGGCAACCATGGGAACTGATCAATGCTGAACCAGAGAATTTTCCAAACCACAAGAGATCAATATTGTCTAGCAGCATTACCAACACTGTTTACTGGGCTCTTATGGGAAAATTAGAGTTAAATAACAGCACAGAACAATGAGAGCCAGAACTAGTGGCTGTAAACAAACTTTATGGGACTGCAGAAAACATGGCCACACCCATGATAAGTGGACATCCAGCTAAGTAAAATCATGCCAGACCATGGATGTTGTTGGACCAGAGAGTGCCAGACTAGAGAGATTCAACCTTTAACTGCAACTGAATGGTTTTTAAATGTAGCCCATAGAGGAGGACTTCTTCAGTAGGGTCAGCCTAGGGAGTAGAGAACTAAAAGATCAGGTACTGATGGGGAAAGCACTATTATGACTAACTCCTACGTGCCATACTAATGACATGGCCCTACCTCATCACGTACTCTACTTGACATTTTGCTTTGCTCTGGGTATTAACATTTCCTGCCTTCATTGGGTGAGATAAAACAAGGCCCCATTCTTGCAAAGTACTCTAACTGTAAGTACATGAGCAATCCCAATGAAATCAATAAAGTTGGCTAAATGTCCTTAAAGTTCAGCACATGTCTTTGCATGATTGAGACCCAAGATTGTGTCTAATCCCTGTGAACCTGCCAGATATGTTTAAGTCAAACACAAGTTATTGGGCTCAGTATGGGAGTAACTGGGTGAAATCTTACGGCCTATTTTTTACACGAGGTCAAACTAGATGAATTAATAGCCTCTTCTGGCTTGAAAATCTTTGTGTGAATGAAGGGTATGGAGGGAAAGGCTCTTCATACCTTCTTGTCCCTTGCTGGACAAGAACATGGTATGAGATATTTAAAATTGTGTGTCTATTTTAAAAATGTTTTTCTTTTAAATTATGAAATTGTAAGATAGTTGGCTATTTTTCAGTGTTTTGGCACTTTTCTGCCTTAAAACTTACTTTGAATTTTAAAAAATGCTGAAAAATTTTACTATGTTGCTTTGAAATATGACAATTTGACAAAGAGCTAACATGTTAGACACAACCATAAATGCAGAGGCTTATAAAAATGACCCCTGCAGTGATTATTCAAAGCAGCAAACCTTATGTACTCTACCAAATGAGCAGTAACAATCTCTATATACATCACTATAAACCCTGAAGCTACTTTAAAAGAAAAAGTAAATGTCTACCAGAGATAATTCATGCTGAAGGATAGCAGAAGTGACAAGTGCATAATAAAGTACATGAAATGCTTAACCAGTGATTACGATTACTTTTATTAGTCTTATAAAAAATTAAAATAGCTGAAAGCTCATTTCTGTTCTTTATTTTAAGAAAGTAGATGTATCCCCATATGCTATAAAGGCAGGACAATGTGTAACATGATGTGTACTATTCTGACTGTTGTGGCAGATCTTGCTTCCTTTGGACATGAAAGAGGTTATTGATTTCAGTGGGACCATTTGTAAACACAAGATGGGCAAAATTTGTTCTCTCTTAAATCTAGTAGTAGGTGGGTTCTCCAAAACCTTCAAATATAGTCAATAATACTTCTCTGCAGAATTCTTGTTTATTGATCTCTGCTTTTCTTGTTTGGGCTGTTCTTTCCATCACAGACATTGCAGTTATTTATTGATCAGTCATCATACAGACCAGCATAGTAACTGATTTGTATTACTGGTCAAACCTCTGTAATCTGGACTTCCCTAGTTCAGCAACACCCCTGGACCAGCATTGTTAGGGACTTTGTGGGTGTTCTGAAGCTGGAGCACTGACAGGAAAAAACTGGTAGGCTGGAGACAGGAGCATTGCTGGACTAGGAAAGAATGGTGCCCCAGCAGAGCGGCGCCCAGAGTACTAGGGGAACTGTGATTGGTGGATGGGAATGGAGGCCTGGTGCCTGGGGCTGGCATTGTCCTCTCCAGGATAGGCAAACTTACTGATGTGGGACCAGTTAGGTCCTAAGGGTACCAAATGGGGAAGATTCAGCCTGAATAAATGAAACAAACAATTTTTAGCTGAAATTGCAGTCTCCAAACAGTTTTGCCAAATGCTACTTTGTGAACAATACTCCTAAAAATGGGGGGAAGTATATTATGGGGGTCATCATCCCTCCCCATATAATGAATTTAATTTTTCCTCCAGTATTTCTAATATTTTATATGAGCACTATTCATTAATATTATTTTTCATTTATTTCCCTGGTAATGGAATATTATATGAAAGCATATTTTAGATATGCATAGATGCCAAAAAATTGGGGCCCCAGTATGACAGTTTTATATGAAATGACACTGAAAAGCTCAGGGTATGTCTACACTACCCCGCTAATTCGAACTAGCGGGGTAATGTAGGCATACCGCACTTGCAAATGAAGTCCGGGATTTGAATTTCCCGGGCTTCATTTGCATAAGCGGGGCTCCGCCATTTTTAAATCCCCGCTTGTTCGAACCCTGTGCCGCGCGGCTACTCGCGGCACGAACTAGGTAGTTCGAACTAGGCTTCCTAGTTCGAACTACCGTTACTCCTCATTCCATGAGTTCGAACTAGGAAGCCTAGTTCGAACTACCTAGTTCGTGCCGCGTGTAGCCGTGCGGCACAGGGTTCGAACAAGCGGGGATTTAAAAATGGCGGAGCCCCGCTTATGCAAATGAAGCCCGGGAAATTCAAATCCCGGGCTTCATTTGCAAGTGCGGTATGCCTACATTACCCTCCTAGTTCGAATTAGGAGGGTAGTGTAGACATACCCTTAGGGTACGTCTAAACTACATGCCTCTGTCGGCAGAGGCATGTAGATTTGTTTGTTCAGCAAAGGTAAATGAAGCCGTGATTTAAATGATCGCGGCTTCATTTACATTTACATGGCTGCCGCGCTGAGCCGACAAACAGCTGATCAGCTGTTTGTCGGCTCGCCGCTAGTCTGGACGTTCCCCCCGTCGACATCAAGGCCCTTTGTCGGCAGCCCCGGTAAACCTCATTCCACGAGGAATAACGGAGCTGCCGACAAAGGGCTTTGATGTCGACAGGGGGAACGTCCAGACTAGCGGCGAGCCGACAAACAGCTGATCAGCTGTTTGTTGGCTCAGCGCGGCAGCCATGTAAATGTAAATGAAGCCGCGATCATTTAAATCGCGGCTTCATTTGCCTTTGCTGATCTGTCTAATCTACATGCCTCTGCCGACAGAGGCATGTAGTCTAGACACAGCCTTACTGTTTAAAGCCAAGACACAGGGGGCATTGGGGAAGGACATATAAAGAGTTAAGATGCGTTCAGTCCTCAGAATATCAGGGCAACGATCACGTTGCATTGGATTGGCACTGTTATGGAACGAGTGTTGAGTTATAAGGGAAAAGACTTGAAGGTAGTGCCTTTATGGATTTTGAGGGCTTTTTCCATGTAGGGGAGTGTGTGGGTTTATGCCTACCTGTCTATCTCCAAGTAGGCACACAAAATATTCCATGGTGAAGTGAGAGATGAAGGATTTGTGTTTACTTTATTTCTTATGTGTTGAGATGCCACAGGTGAGTTTGCTGGTGGTTCCATATGAATATCAATAAAAATTATGCATCTATGTCACCTCTTTTACAGAAAATCTACTTCAGAAATGCTTTCCAGAATTGTAGATATTTTCTTTGGACCTTTCCCTATCCCCCCCCCCTTCTTTTTTAAATCTTACCAACTCTAATTCTTAGTCTAAGAGTACTAGGAAATATTGCATGATCTGCTTCTTGATGTCTCTCCTACATTTCTATAATTCTTTCAGCTTAGGTCTCTTTATTGGAGCATAGTAATAAAGCCCAATGCACAGCTGTGATGATGGTGGCTTATCTCTGCTTTTTTTAATTTCTACCTTTGCAGAATCAAGCCATTTGTCTATCTTTAAGCACTGCATATGAGAGGCTAGGATATATTAGTTACCATGTGCACATTTCTTACATAGTGGATTGTTCATTTTTAGAATATGTTCTAACAGTGCAATGACTTCATAGTGTCCTTTTAGCACAATGTTCTGTCCTTTTTATTTAAACAATGTTATGAAAGGAGGGTGAAGTTTCATCCTTCATTTCAATTTTTGAAGTTTTTGTTGGTTTGTGTCAAAACTATTATGTTACCTGAATATAGGCAGGTTATATTTAACTATAAATATGACAGTATTTTAGACAGTTCACTGAATTTCAATGGATTATCTTTTCTCAGCTACATATAAGCAATTGGAAGAAGAATAATTTCTAGATTTTTTTTAAACCAGGCATCTTTTTATATGCTTAATAGCTATTTTTGAAGATGAATACACACCATGTTTGGCTTTAAAAAAAAACTGACAATATTTACCAAACCACAAAAGAGCTTATGTAGCTTTGTGATTGTGGACAGGGAAGAATATAAGAAAAGGCAAAGTTAGCGAAAAAAAACTCCTTTAAAGTAAGCAAAAATTACATGTCAGTCAGAGACATTAAAGCTGGCTGTTTTTAAACTCCAACTGCTAAGCCCTGGGCATGAAACAAGAAACTGATGAGGTAGGCTGAATGGAATGCACACGAATGCAAGTGTTTAGTATCTTTTATAAAGATAAAAACACAACTTCTTTCTTGAAAAACAAAAAGAGAAAGGTTTCAAATGAAGTAAAAGAAGCCATCATGTGGCACAGTATGAACCAAAAATATGCTGAAATCCACAAATGCAAAAGGAGAAACATGTCAAAAATCAGATATTCCCTTTATTTTGCAAAGAGTTCTTACTGAGTTTTAAGGTAGATTCAGCTTTAACATTTGCCTCTACATGGAGTGCAGAAATACACTTTATTTTATTGAATAAAAACTCATGGGCTACGTCTAGACTGGCATGATTTTCTGCAAATGCTTTTAATGGAAAAGTTTTTCTGTTAAAAGCATTTGCAGAAAAGAGCATCTAGATTGGCACGGACGCTTTTGCGCAAAATCACTTTTTGCGGAAAAGCGTCCGTACCAATCTAGACGCGGTTTTGTACAAGAAAGCCCCGATAGCCATTTTCGCCATCGGGGCTTTTTTGCTCAAAACAGTTTTTAGCTGTCTACACTGGCCCTCTTCTGCAAAATCATTTGCACAAGAGGGCTTTTTCCCGAGCGGGAGCAGCATAGTATTTGTGCAAGAACACTGACAATCTTACATTAGATCGTTAGTATTCTTGCGCAAATTCAAGCGGCTAGTGTAGACAGATGGCAAGTTTTCCCACAAAAGCAGTTGCTTTTGTGGAAAAACTTGCCAGTCTAGACGCAGACATAGAGTGGTTGGGGTGGAGGCAGAGGAGTTTTATGCTGATGGTGATATTCTAATGAAGTGAGTTTGCCATCATGCAGTACAGCATATTAAAGGTTAGGGGATTGAATTCCTGCTTGCTGAGTGTCAGATAGGATGAGTCTTAGATCTTGTGCAATAGTTCTGTAATGGTACATTGACTGAAAAAAATCATTATAATAATTATCAGTGTATTGTACAATATTATTGCCTTAGTCTGTGGTGTTATATTTATTTTATATAACAATATATTAGATTGTAATGGCTTCAAAATTACCAGTTCAGTCTATTTATTTATACTTCATTCTTCTGTGAGTTGAAATAGTGCTTGTAAAAGTGTGAGAAAAATTGTACTGACTAGATACAAAGATAAGGGGAGCCATGTGTTCCCTTCCAGAAGTAAAAAGTGAGGGAGAGGAAAAATTACTTACACACTATGGTTATTTCTCGACTATAAATTCCATCACTTACTCTCCGTAGGGAAGTGATACCAGCAGCAATGAAGCATGCATGAGACAGATTCTGAAATCCAGTTAAGGCTGAGATTCATGAGACAATAGCGAAGAGAACGTGTGGATCTCTTCCCCAACATATAGGTCCTTCCTCCTTCTGTATTCTTCCCCAAACCCTTCCCCAAGTCCACTTAGATTCATGGTTGATGCAGTTGCTCAGGTTTTGAACCTAAAACGTTAGTACCAATCTATAAACAATACAAAACTAAACAACATACTTTGACATGGTCCAGATTCATCAAGTTGTGCCATTGGACAACTTATGTCACTGAAGGTATGTCTAGACTACAAAGCTCTGTGGCCAGAGCCATGTAGATTAGTTTACTAGGCATACCCAAATGAAGAAGCCATTTAAATAGTCGCCACTTCATTTAAATTAAAATGGCTGCCGCACTGAGCCGATCAGCTGTTTGTCGGCTCAGCGCGCTAGTCTGGACACTCCGTGGTTGACATCGAAGGCATTTGTTAACTGCCCGGTAAACCTCATCCCACAAGGCATAACGGGGCAGTCTACAAATGCCTTTGATGTCGACTGCGGAGTGTCCAGACTAGCACGCTGAGCCGACAAACAGCTGATCGGCTCAGTGCAGCAGCCATTTTAATTTAAATGAAGCGGCGATTATTTAAATTGCTGCTTCATTTGAGTATGTCTAGTAAACTAATCTAGATGGCCCTGGAGACAGAGCCATGTAGTCTAGACATACACTGAGTGACCTTATTTCTGTTACCAGAGCATCTTTCTCTCCCCCTCCTTCCCTTCTCCTATTTATTTCGAGTTTTCTTATCTTCTAGTCATAACTCTGGTCATCTGAAGAAGTGGGCTGTGCCCATGAAAGCTCATGATATCATCAACATGTTTTGTTAGTCTATAAAGTGCTACCAGACCATTTGCTTGCTATTTTTTTTCTGTAAGAGACTAACTCGGCTACCCCCTGATGCTCCTTGGTAACTCCATCACCTTTCCCTCCTATTGTGTGTCACACGTACCTTCATGACAAGACACGTATCTTCCTGCATGTTTGACAATGCCTAGCACAATGGGATCTTTAGACTCCACATTAATTAACAATAAAACTTCCCATTTATAGGGCACACTTTCTGATGATGCAGTCTAGTCTCTCTTCTTCCACACTCTCACTCTACTCTGTTTCCATAGAAATTTTGTAAGTTTCCCCTCACCCTCAGGGTATGTCTAAACTACATGGCTCTGTCGACGGAGCCATGTAGATTTGTTTGTTCGGCAAGGGAAATGAAGCCGCAATTTAAATAATCGCAGCTTCATTTAAATTTAAATGGCTGCCCCCGCTCTGCTTGTTGGCAGATCGGGGCAGTCTGGATGCTCCCCTGCTGACATAAAAGCCCTTTATCAACCTCCCCGGTAAACCTCATCCTACGAGGCATAACAGGGAGGTCGATAAAGGGCTTTAAGGTCGGCGCGGGAGCGTCCAGACTAGCACGCTGAGCTGACAAACAGCTGATCAGCTGTTTGTCAGCTCAGCGCAGCAGCCATTTAAATTTAAATTAAGCCACGATTATTTAAATCGCGGTTTCATTTCCCTTTGCCGATCAGCCTAATCTACATGGCTCCATTGATGGAGCCATGTAGTTTAGACACATCCTCATGGTGCAGCCAAATCAGAGCCTTGCAGCCTAACTAAAAGCTGCTGCTGTCAGTTTCCCTATATACTAGAGATATTGAACTTTAATCAAATCAAGCACAAATTCTCCTCCTCTTCAGAAATGCTTCCCTTTTTACTTCCTTTTCATTTCTCTTCCCCTTATAGAGTTTTCGTACAAATTCCCTCTTTCTTCCTTCACTTCCTCAGCATGTCCTTTCCTTGACTAACGTTCATTTATTTCTCTCCTTCACTCCCCACTTATTTGCTTTGGCCTACCCACTATGGGTATGTCTACACTAGCCCCCTAGTTCAAACTAGGGTGGCTAATGTAGGCATTCGAGCTTGCAAATTAAGCCCGACATTTAAATATCCCGGGCTTAATTTGCATGTTCCCGGGTGGGCGCCATTTTTAATTCCCCTTAGTTCGAAACTGACTACCTGCGGCTACACACGGCAGTCAGAAGTTAATCCGAACTAAGTTCTTAGTTCAGATTAACTGTTACACCTCATTGCAGGAGAAATAGCAGTTAATCCGAACTAAGGACTTAATTCGGATTAATTTATGACTGCCACATGTAGCTGCAGGCAGTCAGTTTGAACTAAGGGGATTTAAAAATGGCACCCATCCGGGAACATGCAAATGAAGCCTGGGATATTTAAATGTCGGGCTTAATTTGCAAGCTCGAATGCCTACATTAGCCACCCTAGTTCGAAAGTTATCTTGCTTTCACATTCCTTTATAGTGGTCTTATGGGGCAGAACTCCCACTGCAGAATCAATATCTGATCTATCCCAAGGCAACAAACCTTCCAATAAAATGCCATCATCCTAAAGGTAAGGAGAGAAAGGTAGGAGAGAATATTTTAATTAAGCAGAAATTAAAAAGAAACTACAAGTCATCAGAGTGAGTGGTAACAGTTCAATAGAATATTTAAATAGATGCCATGCCCACACTTTTATTTTACCTTTTGGACAATGGTTTTCATTAAAAGTCTTGTTATTTTGTCCAAACGATACATCAAGCAGGAAAACGTAGTTGCTTACACATTAAAAGACTTGGCTGTAAAAACCATTTTTCTTTCCAGCAGTAACTGTAGAACCTCTTTTCAATGCCATCTGTAGTGAAGGTATTTATTTTTAAGGACATTAATGAAAGAGACAACCATTTCATATAGAAAGAAATTAAATATTTTATTTTAGACACAGGTATCCTGCACTTTGGCTATGTCTAGACTGCAGGCTTCTTTCGGAAGAAGCTTTTCTGGAAGAGATCTTCCGGAAAAGCTTCTTCTGAAAGAGAGCGTCCACACATGAAAGCGCATCAAAAAAGCAATCTGAATGGGGGGCTATATTGCATTTCAGCTGTGATTACTATGGATGGAGTGGCCACCAGGGCACCTGTGCTTTTTCCTCTTTCTTCTTTGTTCGAAAGAACTCCCTCTTCCCTGTCCACACATGCCTTTTTCTGAAAGGGATCTTTCGAAAAAGCTTCTTCCTCATAGAATGAGGATTACCAGTGTTGGAAAAACCCCTCTGTTCTTTCAATTTTCTTTCAGAAGAACGCTATTGCAATGTGGATGTAATTGAAGGTTTTTTTGAAAAATGGTCATTTTCCAAAAAAACTCTGTAGTGTAGACATACCCTTTGTGTCCTCTTGTCAAAGTATGGTGTGCACATGTGGTAATCTAAATTTGAACCTAGAACAGATCAAGGATAATACATTAATGATTAGTTATAGCCAGAAACAGTTTTTACAGGTGGCACTCCTGAATGTGAATAAATAAATAATCACCAAATCACCTTTATCTTCATATAAGGAGAAAATAAAAGTTTTAGAATAACTTTTATTAGCCAAGGCACAGATCCTTAGTCAATTTTTACTCAGCCAACTTGAGTAAGGTCCACAGAGTTTAAGCAGATAATAAATAAAATAAATAATGGTAATAAAGAACAAGTAACTATCTAAGATAAAATATAGAGTATAGTTCTTGCTAGAGCACCAACCTAATAACTGTTCAGCATATAGCATTTGAACTGAGCATTCATAGGCACAATGAGATGTTTCAGACAAATGTAAAATGAAAACCTAGCAGTTTCCCAAATATCTTGGAATAACTGCTGTAAGTTTTGTTCTTCAGTATCCCAAAAAGAACTGCCATTGTAAGATAATCAATATTTTTGGATAAAAGAGGAGAGCGAACTCTCTTCTTAACTCCCTAAAGTTGTCCTGTATGTCAAAAATAAATACTTTTATCTACATGAAAGAAATAGAAAAACAAAAGAGCATTCAAAATTCCAGCTCTTATATCCTTTAATGAAAAGACACAAGCAATAAAATTCAAAGTCTGTGAGAAGTAAAAGCCTTAGTTTATGTTCAGTGTCCCTGTGTTGAGAGTCCATGATGGCAAAATAATATTGCCTTTGTACTTGGATTGATATACTTCTCTAAATTAGTGATGTCAGGTACCAAAAACATCAATAAAATGTGACTACAGTAAAACTTTCCAAACATAGTTTAATGTGACAATTAACATTAAAAATAACCAGTATTTGCCAGCAATATGGATGGTATCAGAGGTATTACAAATAAATAATGCACAGGAAAATGATGATCTCTGATGCCAGCTGGGAACTGCTGGCAAATGTTTAATGTTATATGTCAAAAAAAGTATTCAGAGTACTTTAGTATGGCAAGTTTATTTTACAATAATTTGTGCTACAATATGGAGAGAAAATGGCAAACAAATAATTCTGGCTAAGATTGCCAAAATGACCTCAAATGTTTAAATTTACTTTCAAAATATAGAAACAAACCCTCTGATGATATAAAATCCATTCCTTCCCAACCACATCAGAGAAAACTAGAGTTAATTTTGTATACTTCTGGAAAAGGGAAAATATGAAGAAAAAAACCCATTTGTCAATAAATCGTTAAAGTTTTCTAGAGGAAGAGACAAGAATGTGCCCCCCTCCTCCATTTCTTTTCTTTTAACAATCAAGTTACTTGTGTATCTCATCACCACTTTCTTTTTAATTGTCGTCTCTGGAAGAAAATACATACTGTTCAGATTTTTGTTTGTTTGTTTGCAGTAACACATTCACTTGAGAGTCAGCAACAAAGCACAGTGAATCAAAATTATCCATCAGTATGTCTGCTTGTCTAGACATCTGTCATGAAAGAGAGAAGTATTCTGTGGGAGAAGGGAAAGGTAGGATATTTTGCAATCATAATATACTGTGTGCTGTATTTTTGCCTGTATATTACTTGGATATTTGATATAGTTTTCTACTCTCCTTTTTCTTGCTATCATTTTAACAACAGAGCACAGCATATTACACAGCTCTTGTGTGAGGTGTAGTTTTCTTTAAAAAATCTTTTCAACTACAATTATTGTATCTTTTCCTGCTCTCTCTTTTTTTCAGTTTCACCTGCTATCTCTGTGTTTCTTAGTGCATAGCCCTATTTGTTAGTTCCAAGTACATATTATTTCCTTTACTGTAATTGTTTCCTTATTTACTCCATATTAGAAGAATTGCTGGTTTTCTCTTTCACTGTTTCCTTGTGGACTAGGAAAATTACTTTAGGAGAGAACATAATCCCAAATATAATGAGCTACCCCTCTAATTCTAAGATTAGCAGGTAAAGTGGAAATATTCCTGAATATTCTTTGGTACGTCTCATTTACTATATACTTTGCCCGTCTGCTGTTTAGGAGGCACAATCTGTGTTACTGTGCAATAAATGAATCAGACATTTTAAAGTGTCTCTTACACTGAGTGATTATGTCTATCCGGGTTGCAATCTACTCACCCATCGAGACCTGATTATAAGGATGCAATGTTGTGATAGGGAATCAGAAGTAATGAATATACGTGATAGTAACATTTGACATCGTGAATCACTAAGATTCTCAATTACTGTGCAATGCTGCCACCATATAAAACAGTGCATCCCAAAATGTGGCATGTACATCTTTTAAAACCTGAAAGTCTCCCTAGATGGTTAGTAGAATGATGACAGATCTCAATTATTTTCCAGTATTAGCTTTTATTTATTTTTTAAAATGCATCTTCTCTCTGTTACTGTTGAAAATAAAGTTTTGAAATTATGAAGTGAATGTAACCAATGCAGATAAGTCTGTCCGAGTTTGCTGAGCAGCTAAAAGAATATTTTTGAGAGAGAGAAACTTTTCTGAAACTTCAGGGAGTAGCCAAGTTAGTCTGTTACAGAAAAAAACCAGCAAATGGTCTGATAGCACTTTATAGACTAACAAAACATGTAAATGGTATCATGAGCTTTCGTGGGCACAGCCCACTTTTTCAGATGACCTGTTAATTTCAGTGATGCCAGTGATAATGTTGCAGCTGTCAGCATTACTACTTTACTGCTCATCAAATCATGCAAGGAAATATCATATGATGAGATCTACATTAGTGTTTCCCAAAGTGTATGGATCTGGGGGCAAAAATAGTGTAAATTAAAATGTGTAGGCCTTCAATAACTGAACTAATCTTCTGGAGGCAAGGCTGAGCTTTTAACAGTTTGAAAAGAACTGAGTTAAGGAAATGTGCTATCACTTAGGGATAGCGGAACAGGGAACAGTGGAAATATTGTGGGGACTGATCTATATTCCTGTCCCTTCAATATTTTCTCTGTATCCAGGAAGGGTGCAAAGCAGGGCAGCCTGGAACCCACTCCTCCACTCAGTTCTAGGGAGAGGAGATGCTTGAGTGAGTTCCGAGTGGGTTGGGTGGAGCAGAGCCATTTTGGGGACTGTAGAGGAGGGCTGTTTTCTTTCCAAGCCAAGGGCTACCAACAGCTGTGTAACAGCTGCAACTGGAGCACAGAACAGGGAGACAGGAAGATAGCTGCTCTGTGTGCACAAGGCGAGGGAGTTAGTATAGCATGGTACCACAAATGCCCCGACTATGCTGCTTCCTGAAAATACTGTGTGTAACTAAGGCCAAAGCAAGTGCCTAACCTGTGGCCTTCTGTAATCCTACTCTTCCTTGGCTCCTGAATTCTCACAAACCCAAACTCAACCCCCATCCCACATTCAAGGAAAACTTCTGACACCTGTGCTGTCTCATCAACAGCCTTGCTCACAAAGATGAACATTTGTGTTTTAAAAACACACAGTTTATAATTCACAATTTCCTCCCTCAGCCCAAAAAGTTTGCCCACAGTGAGGGCGTGTCTAGACTATAGGGTTTTTTCGAAAAAAAAGTGGCCTTTTTTCGAAGAAACTTCCCCTGCGTCTAGACTGCTGCCACGTTCTTTTGAAAGTAAATTGAAAGAATGCAGCAGTTTTTTTTTACCATGGAAAACCTCATTTTACAAGGAAGAACACCTTTTTTAGAAAGCGCTCTTTCGAAAAAAGGCTCTATGTAATGCAAAGTATGCTTTTTTGAAAGAGAGCATCCAGACTGCCTGGGTGCTCTCTTTCGAAAAAGCAGCTCACTTTTTCAAAAGTACTAGCTGTAGTCTAGATGGTCTCTTTCAAAAGAGGTTTTTTCAAAAGAGTCTTTCGAAAAAGCCTCTTTTGAAAGAGGCTTGTAGTTTAGATGTACCCTGAGGGTATGTCTACACTAGCCCTCTAGATCGATCTAGGGAGGCTAATGAAGGTGACCAAAATTACAAATCAAGCCCAGGATTTAAATATCCCGCATTGATTTGCATGTTCCCGGCTTGTCACCATTTTAGAAATTGACTCTCCCGAAGTAACTGCCCGCATCTACAAGCGGCAGTGAAATGGGATTCCGATTTAAAGCCCTAACTTGAATTAGCTGGTATTCCTCTTGCAATGAGGCATTATTGGCATTATTATTATTATTGGGTGACACAGTGTCTTGAGGAGGTGAGATGGCTCTTGTCTAACTCTGGCCATGTCTATGCTAGGAAATTATTTTGAAATTACTAAATTCAATTTAAAATCACTCCAGATTTAACAAATTTGAACTAGCATGTCCATACTACAGGGAAGCCTCGAAATTAGTCTGTGGCAGGCTCCATTAATGTGGACATATTAGCTCAGACTTAAAGCTCCAGGAAGCCCCTGGGAGCAATTAGATCAAATTACTCAAGGGAGTAATTATTTCTAAATAGTGGCACCAGAGCATCCACATTATCATTATTTTGAAATAACTATTTTGGAATTAGAGTTACTCCTGATGGAAAGCAGGAGTACAGATTTCGAATTCCATGGCCCACTATTTTGAAATAATGGGCTTGGTAGTGTAGATATTCTGCTTATAAATTAGATGTGGGAGGGGGCAGTTATTTTGAAATAAATTCCTAGTATAGAGCAGGGCTCTGAGCAGATGGGCAGGAGAGGAATAGCAAGATGTGAGAGAGTTAGCTATTGGCCCTGTAGTTTCCTTCACTGCAGTTGAATGGCTTAGACCTGAATGGACAGCTGGTTTCCTTTCTCATACTTCTCTTCAGACTGTTTGTTTCTCTCCTCCACCACTTATGACTTGTATTTTAGACTGCAAAGTCTTTAGAGCAGGAACTGTCATTTATTGTATATTTGAGAAGTGCCTGGCACAATGGAGTCTGACCTGTATGAAGCACATATGTTGTTTTATACATTTACAAAGGTGATTTACAGTGAGTTATACAGAATCTGATTCTGAACAGGTTTACATGAGCATACTGTCAGAATCAGGTATATATTCGCCCGATCATCTGACTTCAGGCACTGTCACAAACACAATCACTCTGTCAACCTCTAGGACTGTTATGGTGTCAAACCCTGCAGTTCCTCAGTATCTTGACCCCCATTGACTTCAGCAGGAGTCAACACCTTCTGGAATCAAGCATATAACCTCAAGACCTCACCATGTATAATGCATGCGCATTATATTTTCCACTAATCTCTGTGAAGAAAAATATAGCCATCCTCAACTCACTACTGAATGACAATATTTCTGCACTGTATGAATCACGTTTTGAACAATACATGAATGTTTTATTATAATAGCTATATCATATTAATGTTCCATAATGTTCATGAACTATGTTAGCAATGTTCTTGTCTACTAGTAAACAAATTTATTAATATTCTAGCATAACAACTAATATAAAAACAGGAATTGCTAATACAACAAAGCTCTCATTACATGATCTCTCAGTTTCTCTGTCATATTAGTTGTGACTTTCATTAGATAATGATCTTTGGGCTGCACAAATTGTCTCTTTCTCATTGTAGGATATTTTTGTGGTGGCAATTTTCAGTTTTATTTCAATTTTATTCTTAATGGAGGGAATATTGTTTAATTTTTGATGCCTATGAAAATAAGTTAATAAGTAAATTATTACCTTATTGTCTTATTTTGTTTCATCTGTAAAATTGAATGTTACGAAAAAATGTTCTTAGAGGTGGCAATTTACATATTTTAATATTTCTCTAGTAGGAGTTCCTGCTGGTGCAGATCTCTGTACATAACGACTTTTTTGAAAAATGATTTTGTTTCCCTTTTTTCTTTCTTTACATATATTGTATCTGGACTTGTATTTTCCCAGTTGAAAAATACTGTACATCTAGAGTAACTTGTGTTGCTACATGTAAAGTAACTTCTGTTATCTCAGTAACAGACTTTAGCCAGGTATTGTATATTAATGTCAAAGTACAGGTTGGATCTTCCTGGTCTGGCACCCTTGGGATCTGACCGGTCCTGAATGAGAGAGTTTGCTGGACTGGGGAGATCAATCCTGCCCTGTGGCTGATGGACTCTGGACTCTCCCAGGGTCCTCAGCAGAGGGTTCCCCTGTGCCCTGCCACGGGGATCCGCCACCCCAGGGCAGGCAGGACTCCATTGCTCCAGGGTCACTACAGCTCCACTGCTGCTGGGCTCATAGCTCTGCCCCCTGATGCAGGAGTTTCTGGTTTGGGACTCTCTGGTCTGGAATTCTCTGGTCTGCCAGACCACGGATATTGCTGGATCAGAGTCCTGGACCAAGAGGATCAATCTGTAGCTCAATAATAGAGGAAGAACAGTCTAGTGAGTGAAGCACTGGCATGGAACTATGGTGATCTGGGCACAATTCCTATTACTGCTATCATCTCTTTGTGTGACACTGGATAAGTTGTCCTGTGCCTCACTTCCTTCTCTGAAAAATGGGGATAATAATACTGCACAGATTCACAAAGATGATGTGAGGATAAATTCATTTAGATGCTGTTTAAAGGCCAGGACAATATTAGCCGCTGAATCGAATAGTCAAATGAAGGAAAGAAACTCCTTCTCTAAAGCACTGTTTAATTATAGGCAGACCTGGTTGCATTATAGGCAGAGCTAAGGTTACCTGACTATTTCCTGTATATGTACATGTATAGTTTGTAATATGTGCTGGATTACTTGATACTAAAGTCTTTTTTGTATCTGTAGCCATCCAACGGTTCAGCACAGGCAGTGGCATTATCAGTTTCCACACAATACCCTCTCAATATGCATCACTCCAGACCTGCAGTGACCACCTTTAAGGATTATGCAGTCTACATGCTCTAGTTATTCCTGTCCTCTCCCCTGAGATTGCTAATAAGGGCTGAATAGCACCAACACATTATTACTGCTGTCACTGAGAAGTACAGTACGCAGTATCTTTTATAATTAGTATAGAGGATGGTGGCATTTTGTAACGAATAAAGGATTTGCAATGAAAAGAAAATGGTACTGAAATTGATAATGATTTCTTTTAAATGAATTAACTATACCAACAGGCTGGTGCTGATATTTAAACTGAAGACTGGGACTTGGTATCATCCTTGATTCTAAACTTTCCATCTTTTTCTGCATCCTTTCATCCTGACTGCTTCCTTTGTCCTCTTCTTTCTTGTGCATTATTCATGCCAACCCTTTTGTGTGGGACAGCCTCCCAATTAATTTACATCAATTTTCCTCCCTGTCCTCCTTCAACAACTATGGAAATGAATTGTTCCAGCCACAGTGACTACTTGCTTTTATGTATTACATTAAACAGCATTAAAACAATTCATTCATTTAGGTTGTACGGGTACGTCTACACTAGCCCCCTAGATTGATCTAGGGAGGCTAATGAAAGGAAACCAAAATTGCAAATCAAGCCCGGAATTGTAAATCAAGCCCGGGAATAAGTCCCCTAAATCGAATTAGGTGGTATTCCTCGTGGAATGAAGTTTACCACCTAATTCGATTTTGGGGCTTTATTCTGGAATCCCGTTTCACTGACGAGTGTAGACGCAGGCGGTTACTTTGGGCTAGTCAATTTCTAAAATGGCGACCAGCCAGGAACATGCAAATCAAGCGTGGGATATTTAAATCCCGGTCTTGATTTGCAATTCCGGTTGCCCTCATTAGCCTCCCTAGATCGATCTAGGGGGCTAGTGTAGATGTACCCTTAGTTATTTAGGGCATTTTTATTTGCTTGTGGGGTACATTTCACATTTGACTTTAGTAATTATGTCAGATGACATCAGCTGAGGATCGGATCATTACAGCAATAGATGGATAAATAATGTCCTCCCATGTCTAAAATTTACCTAAAATACATCTGTAACTTTGCCCAAAGTATGCCTCTGGCTCATCTCCATGTAGGGAGATTTTGTTATTCATAACTTTGTGTCCTATTCTGATAACTATTTCAACTCCCTTTGTGCACCTTAGCATTCTAGGCTCTAGAATGTACAGAATGCTGTTACCTCTAGCATGGATCCCTGCTCTCTTAGGTGAATTCCCAATAGATTATACCTAAGTACCTAAATGAAGCAAAGCCAACAGAAGTAAAACAAACTACAATATTTCTGGAAAACCAAAATTAGAAGTTTGTTAATAAGAAGATAGGAAAATACAACTCCTTTGAATTACCTGGTTCATTCAAGACTCAGCTCAAAATTGGCTTTTTTGCTTTTGCCTCTCTCCATAGATCAGCTTATGATTCTAATGAAAGACAGGGGGGCCACCAAAGAATGAGTGGGATTAGACATTCCAGTCCTAGAATATAGAATGAACTCCCACAGGAACTGAAGGCTATAGTAAGATGAGGGCATAAAATATAAGGATGGCCTGGTCTGATGTCTGAGGCCTAGCTGACAATGAACAAAATATGGCAAAGGAAAGTTAAGATAAGCAGGAAACAACCTTGTTTGTTTAACTAGGCATAAAACAAGCTGAGACCGCATAACCCCAGGTGGAGAGCAGTAATTGTGGGCTTATCGTGAGTTATTGGCATGTAACTCACTGAGAGGGGCCTCAAAGTTTGCTCTTGAATTGGTATTTATGAGGAGTAAACATCTAGCTGTTATCTTAGACCCTTTTAACCTGAACTGAGAAGCAAACTTTGAGGCCCCTCTCAGTGAGTTATGTGTCAGGAAAGGGTCAAGGTTGATACCTGATGGATGGAGATGGTCTAATTAGAGCAAGGTGATGAGGTACAAGGTGATTGGTGATAGCCTGGCAACATCAGAGGGTGGCAACCTCACATGTTAACAGTGAGGTGTTTGTACCTGTATATAAGGTGGTGTCCTGGGGGACAGTCTTTGAATGGCCTAGGAGGGTAAAGGAAGTGTTCCATTGTTTTGAGCCATTTCATTGTTACGGGGTATAAATGAATAGTGATTCAGTAGAGTCTATTGACAACTATTAATGTACTTTGCTTAACAATAAACCTGGCCTGGCACCATCGATCCTTATCTGATTTGCAGTCTTTGGGGCTCTTTTGGGCTGTGTCTAGACTGCATCCCTTTTCCGTAAAAGGGATGCAAATTAGACACATCGCAATTGCAAATGAAGTGGGGATTTAAATCCCCTCCGCTTCATTAGCATAAAAATGGCTGCCACTTTTTTCCGGTTCGGAGCTTTGCCGGAAAAAGCGCCAGTCTAGACACGGATCTTTTGGAAAATAAAGCCTTTTCTGAAAGATCCCTTATTCTTTATTTTAAGAGGAATAAGGGATCTTTTGGAAAAGGCTTTATTTTCCGAAAGATCCAAGTCTAGACTGGCGCTTTTTTCCGGCAAAGCTCCGAGCCGGAAAAAAGCGGCAGCCATTTTTATGCTAATGAAGCAGGGGGAATTTAAATCCCCACTTCATTTGCAATTGCAATGTGTCTAATTTGCATCCCTTTTACGGAAAAGGGATGCAGTCTAGACACAGCCTTGGAGTCTGCTGTGAAGACTAAGTGCACTAGCCTGCACAGCACACATCATTGAGCACATATGCAAGCAGCCTTCTGGTTATCATCATCAATGGAGTCAGAGACACATGAGAACATCGCGACAGTGAATCCTGGCCCCTGCTAATTAACAGCATAGCTGAAGAGCTGCCTGAGTAACTACAAGGACCATCACAAATGTCATTGCTCCAGCCTTCTCTAATATAAGATGTGCATTTAAAAACTAATAAACCAAAACCAACATTGCACACATAATTCTCTCACTGAGAAAAGGTTGAGAGGGAAAAATACTCCAGCAACGAGAACAGTAGATGATCCTACATAGAACAGAATGTTTGGTAGACTTGTTCAAATTTGGCAGCTAAATTCTCCTAATAGTCCCATCTCTTCTGGGCATGCACAGTTGCAGGGGTGACCAGAACTTTTCCTTCAATTGCTCTGCACTACCAGATAGTCTCTCTTGTGCTTTCTGTATCTCTCTTTCAGTTGTCTAGACTTGTGGGAGGCAAAAATGCACAGTGGTGAGGGTCACAGAGTGGTGCAGAGGCAGGTTGTCGTGGAGTGTAGTGGCAGAGGAAGTGATAGGCTATCACATAGTGTTGCCAATTTTCTGACTGACCAAAACTGAACAACATTGCTGTGCCCTCTACAAGACCCCGCCCCATTCCCTCTCCCTCCATTGCTTGCTTTCCCCCACCCTCACTGACTCATTTTTGGCTGAATTCTGAATAGCTGGCAAAATAGGGGCAGGAGGGAAGGCAGTGGCAGACAACAGCTGGGGAGAATAGGAGAAAAGACAGAATGAGAAGAAGACAGGCAGAGCATGCATAGGTAGACCACAGGGTGATGGACAGTGCCAGGGAGAGCCAGACACAGGTAATGGGCAATGGGACAGGGGCAGAAAAGGGTTTTAGGGAGATACATTGCTAGGCAGCAAGATCAGAATAGGAATGCCAAAGAAACAACTATAACCGCTAGAGAAAACTGTCCAGTGGTATAGCAAGGGAGGCAGTTGCCCCCGGGCGACACACTAGGGGGGTTCCAATTTAGTCCCCCTCTGCTCCTCCTGTCATCCTTTAGCTTTCCTCCACTCACCAACACCGGCTGGAGCCTCCTCCCTGCCTCTCTGCCCCCAGCCCAATCCTTCTCCATCTCTGCCTGCTGGTTAGTGCGAGCAGGGGCCCAGTCACAAACTGCAGGGGGTGGAGGCAGATGCAGTACATGCTCCCTCCTTCTCCCAGGGTTGGGCTCAGCTGTGAGCCAGATTTGGAGCCCTACAGTGCAGCAGTGGTGGGAGGGGGGGACGACGACAAATTTTGCCTTTGCTCCTGGGTGCATAACACCTGTGCTACTGTTACCTACCAGCCCCATGCTCTTGGGGATCCAGGGAGTGACATTCATGGAAAACCACCCCCCCTCTTCCCCTAGGCCTCTGCTAGAATCAGACAAAGCAAGGAAAAGGCCAGGGAAGACATACCTAAACTAATTAAAGAACACCCCAGCCTCATGTGCATTGAAGACAGAACTCATTAGCATGCAGAATGGAGACCAGCTCTTCCAAGGCAGGAACCGCAGTGAACTATGGGATCCTGAAAGTAAAGAAGCACTGCCTGATGGGAAATATCTGCTCCAGATGCTAATGAACCTAGGCCTGCTCACACCCAAATTAATCATTATCAGACCAATTCTAGTAACGATCCTATTGACATCTAAAATACTGAAACTGCCTAGTTGCATTGTGAGCTCGTTCAAGGAACATCACCCATAACCAGGGGTGATCAGTCTCTATTGTCTCGCTTCTTTCTCTTTGAACTATTGTCCTATCCCTATAAAAACTCCTTTCCTTGCCCCAAGAAAAACTGTTTCGATACCTGGATTTAAATTGCATCAGTTCCATTGAGACTTCTACATCTCCCGTCTGATCATGCTGGGGGCTCTGCTCTGCTTGTCTCCTGCCCTCTGGACCCCTGGCTACCATCATCATCTGGGAACCCTGATCAGTGCAAGCTCCATGGAGTGGTGAGGTCTCTCTCTCCCATGAACTATCGCTCTAAGCATAGCCTCCTGACCCTGCCCTATGTAAACTGTTATATGGCTACCTAACATTTGTAATCAGTTTCAATTTAGATTTAATATTGCAACTGTTAGATTTAATATTGTAACTGTTTGATATCTATTCACTACTCAGAAATAAATAACTTTCATTATTAGGTTAGTTGCTTCTTTCTCCCTTTCTTTCTCTTTAGCTCACTCTTCCTCAAGGGGTGTTGTTTTGGCTTCCCCATTCGCTCTACAATAACACTTCCTGTACCCAAGCTAAAGATCCCTGTAGCGCCCAAAGTCCTGTGGGGTTAGCTCATTGTGTGGTTTACCAGTGAATGACTGTGGTGTGAAAGGTGGGTTAGGGAAATGCTGAACCTGGGGGCTTATAAGGATGGCAGGTTAAAGTCCTGTTTAATCCAGCCCATTGAGTCCAAAGGCACAAGAGGGTGCAGTGTGGCATTGCAGTTCAACCCAGCCAGCTGAGTCCAGGGACATATGAGGGGGTCAGCTTGTGAGTGCTGATTACCCAGTCCTCTCAGACATGCTCTGGTAGTGGGTATGAGTGTCTGTGTGTGTTGTAAGGTGAGAAGAACCCCATCCTGAGGAACCTAGTTCCTGCAGGAGAGCTTCAGTGGGAGGGGGAATTGGAGCAGGGAGAATTCAGCTCCATATGAGAGCACAAGTAAGCACCAACAGCACACTGATAGAATTGTTAACCTTCCCCCAGTCCCATAAGAGTAACCCTAATAAATGAGCATACCCTAGAGTATTGGGCAAATCTGGTAACAATACACCTCTGAAACTGTCCATGAAATTTGGAGTAGAACCTAGAATTGCTGAGTCTCAGAATTCTTCTACTGTCAAAAACAAACATACAAACAGTATGTCTACGTCTACACTGGCCCCTTCTCCGGAAGAGGCATGCTAATTTCAAACTTTGGAATAGGGAAATCCGCGGGGGATTTAAATATCCCCCGCGGGATTTAAATAAACATGTCCGCCGCTTTTTTTCCGGCTTGGGGAAAAGACGGAAAAAAGCGTCTAGACTGGCGCGATCCTCTGGAATAAAGCCCTTTTCCGGAGGATCTCTTATTCCTACTTGAATAGGATTTCCCTATTCCAAAGTCTGAAATTAGCATGCCTCTTCCGGAGAAGGGGCAGTGTAGACGTAGCCTAAATGATCAAGCATGATCATGTAATTAAAGGCTATATCAAAATGCATCTAATGCAAAGCGATTGAAATAATTGTTGCACACTTTAATTCTGCCTTTTCTTAACTTTGGGTATTGCCTTGAATACCTTAACTATCATTTAATGTAAGCATAAGTTGTTGTTTTAAAATATGCAATAATGCATAGCAATGGAGGAATGCAATGGAAATAGTTTGCACTCTTATCTTTTTAAAATAAACATTTTTGTTAAATGTGAAAATATCTCCAATTCTATCTATTCTGCTGCCATCAGGCATTTGAGTCCTAAGTGAATTATTATGGTAATATTATAAAAAATACATTTGTTAAGGATTTGTTAATAAAAAGCTGACATGGTCAATACAACAGGAACGAGGGAGATAAAGATGGTCAGACTGTTAGATATGACAGGGTCATTGCTTCACTGGAAGGTCAGGCTTTCTTTGTTTAAAGTAAAAGATGGAAAATAAATAATGTCTTCCTCACAGTGAGGAGTAATATTAGTTCAAACCAAGGGGTTTGATTCAAACTAACATGGCCCTGAGCGCACTTTCACTTTCAAAACTGTTGGGTTCCAAAACAGCGTGCAGCCGAGATTATGCTAATGAAGCATGGAATATTTAAATCTCGGCTTCATTTACTATTTTGAATGCCTACATTTGCATCCCTAGTTCGAACTAGGGTGCAAGTGTAGACATATCCAGAGATGTTACTGTCAAGCCATCATCAGGATAAAAAACTGTGGAATTTGCCTCTAAATGCCCTAATGCAATAATGACAAATTCAAAGGAGGATATTTCAGATATTAAATCTTCCTGAAGCTGATCTCAAACCAGGTTTACAGAGGTATTAAACTTGCAGATAGGTACTTAGTGGGATTTTCAGATGTGCCTAATCTTCATCTTTAGGAACCTAAATACCTTGAAAAATCTCTCCTCTTGCCTTTTCTTGAATTGGCAACTTAATTCATTAAAAGACATGTGTTCCAATATAGCTTCATAGACAGGATGGGAATGAAGATTATGATATTTTTGCTTCGGCCTTTCTTAAAGAAGCACTGTACTAAATTAATTGGCCCTTGATGCCTTTTCTTTATAAAAAGAACTTAGGAAAAGCAAGTTTTTGAATGCCAGACACAAGTTCATTGCCTGGATAGTGCAGCCAAGCCTTTATGATAGTGAGCCTAATATCATGGCCTCACAAGCCCTAAACTACTTGCTCATCTATGTCTCAGTTAGGGGTAAAACTCTGAGTTCCCATCACAGTTTGTAGCCTTCTATATTCGTATTGTCAAAAGTGGATTATTTTTCTTTTGTTCTCTTTTTACTTTGTTTCTTCAGAATTTGTTTACATTAGTAAATTGTACCTGGCTCCTTTTTGCCCTACTTAGGCATAGTTGGTAATGTTTCTTTGTTTTTAATGTTAGACATAGATTTTTCTTTCCTCTTCTTATTACTTATCATTCATATTTAATGCTGCACACAGAATTATCTTTTAGACTCTTTTTACCTTTTGATTTTTTATATTTAATGACACACACAATTGTTTAATATGCTTTTTCCCCTAGAAACCTGTCACTGTTCTGTATTTAGCTGCTTTGAACTAGCTTTCATCTTTTAGCATTTAAATGATCTAAGTCTTCTTGTGTCTTTCTGTATTGTTCCTCATTATTTACTCTCTGACTATAATGCCATTCTTTTCAAACTAATGTTACTTTTTTCTTTGTTTTCTGCTCTTTGTTTTTAATTTTTCAAGTCAGATTTGCGCTTATTACATGACTCCCACACCTTAGGTATTGTCATTAACCTCAGAAGTAAAATTTTATCAAAAAGGCTTACAGCAGCTTGTCTGAAGCTTCATACTTACAGTAGTTCTTTGTCTGTCTGAGACCAGAGAGAGTTACTGAATGACAGAAGGATCTTCTTTTCCCTTGAAGTAAAGTGCCCAGCCTTTGTGAACCATCGATTTTAATGTAAGCCTCCAACATGGTAGCATATAATAAGACTACTTGACTAAATGGATTGATTTTAAACCCAGCACAGGAAAAATGCATATATTTACATGTGTCACTTGGTGTATACCCTATATAATTTGAAAACATTTTCCAAACAGCATGTTTGAAGCCACTGCAACCTATATTGTATGTGATTTCTTTTGCAACAGTACAGTGATTGATGTTAAAATGTCAATCTTGCCAACAGTTTACTATACATTGCTACCTGAGATATAGCTGTTGTCCTCTGAATCAAGGCCTTAATCCAAATTCCACTGAAATTAATTGGACCAGGACATTATTATAGACCTCTGCTCAATGTGCAGTTGTAGTCAAAAAAAGCAGACATGATGTTAAGATGCATAAAAATAGGTTAGAGAAACACATTATGGAAATAATATAATGTTATATAAATGAATGATAATTCCTCACCTGGAATATTGTTTGCAACACCACTTGTCCTATCCCATAAAGGATATTGTGGATAATATGTGTTTAGAGATGGGGAGTGAAGTATGGAAAACCTCTCATCTGAAGACAATAAGGTCCTAGAAAACAGGCAGATAAGATTATATAAAATTATATAAAATAATGAACTGCTTAGAGGCAAAGAATCAAAAACAGGAGCCTCTTATTATTTCTGTCTCAATGCTAAAGAACACTGCTAAATAACTCTCAATGAAAATGAAAGAGCATTCAAATTAGACTGCCTCAGGATGTGAGTAAGGCCAATACTAAGAACATTTTTGGAAAGGCTATAAAACCTTAAATACTTCAGGGCTGAAAGCAATCTCTGACTGTTTTAGATTAGGATGAGACCTTCATGAAGGCAGATTATACCACCTCTCTATATTATGGGGTCCTTACACCTTTCTTTGAAGCATCTGGTGCTAGCCACGGTTGGAAACAGAACAGTGAACAATGTAATTATACACACTATATTATATACTGTAATAATTACTGTGAATCTGGCCCTACATGCATTATTTCCAGTAATTAGTAGTAGTGATGACTGTTAACTTTTTAAAGGTGCCTTCTCTTGGAACTGTATTTTTCACTCCTTGCTCACACTACTTCGTAATATGTGAGTTATACAAAATACGGCTATATTTGGTGGGCACCTTCTTCCCACTTATTTCAGTGGACATTGGATAAGGCCTGTTGTTTTATAAATGTCATCTACCACTTCAACTTCTGAACCAAACAAAAAAATACCAAAAAATAGGTAGAAAAGACACACATGACAAGTCAAGTCTCTAAATTAGTCCAAAATTCAGGTTGATCTATTGGATATATCAGGGTATGTCTACACTACCCCGCTAGTTCGAACTAGCGGGGTAATGTATGCATACCGCACTTGCTAATGAAGCCCGGGATTTGAATTTCCCGGGCTTCATTAGCATAAGCGGGGAGCCGCCATTTTTAAATCCCCGCTGCTTCGAACCCCGTGTAGCGCGGCTACACGGGGCTCGAACTAGGTAGTTCGGACTAGGGTGCCTATTCCGAACTACCGGTACACCTCGTTTCACGAGGAGTACCGGTAGTTCGGAATAGGAACCTAGTCCGAACTACCTAGTTCGAGCCCCGTGTAGCCGCGCTACACGGGGTTCGAAGCAGCGGGGATTTAAAAATGGCGGCTCCCCGCTTATGCTAATGAAGCCCGGGAAATTCAAATCCCGGGCTTCATTAGCAAGTGCGGTATGCATACATTACCCCGCTAGTTCGAACTAGCGGGGTAGTGTAGACATA
Organism: Pelodiscus sinensis; assembly: GCF_049634645.1. NCBI lineage: Eukaryota > Metazoa > Chordata > Testudines > Trionychidae > Pelodiscus > Pelodiscus sinensis. Next base: position 100,518,970 of record NC_134715.1, on the reverse strand, counting down.
CCCTCACTTACTGGGCTTTGAAACTCACTGGTTAAGGGAACGCAGGAGTCAGAATATTTTCTTCAGGGAAAAACTATTTTTTGTCCTGGAGAGTTCAATACCAAAAACTCTCTTTAAATTAACAAGTTCTCAGCATATTGGAGTTTTATTCGTCATAAGCAACATCTGAAATGGCACCCAGAAGTGAAAATGTAACCAATACAGAGCCCACACTTACTGTTAAATACTCTAGCACTCTCAAGAGAGGAATTCATTCATTTAGTACCAGATTAAGGTGTTTGTTTAAAATAGCCTCTAGTAGACCACATTGAAATAATCTAATGTTTTTATTAGAAGAGTGCGTGTCACTGTTTTGAACATCACTTACAAGAGGAATGCTCAAACTTAACCATTGCAAATGGAAAAACATTTGTGTCATTCTGAAGTTATAATACATATAATGAACTGTTCAAATGAGAGGTATTGATAGGAATCAGTCAAATACTTTCAATACACCAGCCCAAAACCTGTCCTCTGATTTTCAGCACTGGCTTTCATTTTACAGGGATTTAAAAATGAATAATTTTTCTGGTATTTTTGTCCCTTCTTTGTCGGTTCACTGGAAAGTAAAGAGACTGCTGTGTCTTGGTTCAATCAAAAAGAGTTGACCTCAGCGTGACTATTACTGACTCTGCTGACCAAAATGTGAGTATTTTCCTCAAACAACCTTCCAGTCCACAGAAGGCTATGTCTGTGCAAAAATCAACATTCTGCTCTCACTAAATATTCAAAACAGAGCCAATGATCTATTGTAATATGAGCAAGTAGAACTGTGATTGTGGTCAATGCTTACTATTAAATGTGCATGCTGACTTAGCATATAGATGGCAACAACTTTCTATAAAGCTTAACAGAAATACATCAAAATACACAGAGCCATTTGAGTCAAATGCACAGCACCATCTGAGGTTCTGACATGGCTGGAGGAATCAGCGTTGCCACTTATCATTGCTATGTGTAAAATGTGCCCAGTAAAATTTTCATTCCCAACACTTCTTGGCTGTGTCTACATTGGCACCCTTTTCCGTAAAAGGGATGCTAATGAGACACTTCGGAATTGCAAATGTCGTGGGGCATTTAAACATCCCCAGCGGCATTTGCATGAACATGGCTGCCGCTTTTTTCCAGCTCGGGGTTTTTCTGGAGAAAAGCTCCAGTCTAGACGGGATCTTGCGGAAAATAAACCCTTTTCCGCAAGATCCCTTATTCCTCTTTGAAAATAGGAATAAGGGATCTTGCGGAAAAGGGTTTATTTTCCGCAAGATCCCGTCTAGACTGGCGCTTTTCTCCGGCAAAACCCCGAGCCGGAAAAAAGCGGCAGCCATGTTCTTGCAAATGCCGCGGGGGATGTTTAAATGCCCTGCAGCATTTCAATTCTGAAGTGTCTCATTAGCATCCCTTTTATGGAAAAGGTTGCCAATGTAGAGACAGCCCTTATGTACTGTGTGATACATTTCACACCTCTACAAAGGGCCCATATGCCCAATTTGAGAACCTCTAGACTGGGCAATACTGAAATTATTTCATCTTCTTTATGAGCCATCTCTTATGTGACTGGATACACCATCTTAACCCACAAAATACATAAATAATTAAATAAGTAAAGAAAGCAAACAAAAGAGCAAGCTCTTTTCCTACCTCTTCTATGCTCATTCCTAACTGCACAAAGGCCAGATAAAATCTATGGGTATGTCTGCACTTGCAGCCTAATTCGAACTAGGGCTGCAAATGTAGGCAGTTGGAATTGCAAATCAAGCCCGGGATTTAAATATCCCATGCTTGATATGCATCTTCCCAGCCAGGCACCATTTTTTTAAATTTACAAGCCCGAAGTAACTGCCTGCGTCTATGTATGGCTGTGAAACAGGCGTTCGAAATAAAGCCTTAGTTTGAACTACCTGTTATTCCTCCTGCAATGAGGTAGTTCCAATTAGGGCTTTATTTTGAATGCCTGTTTCACTGCCACGTGTAGATGCGGGCAGTTACTTTGGGCTTGTAAATTTTAAAAATGGTGCCCGGCCAGGAAGATGCAAATCAAGCATGGGATATTTAAATCCCGGGCTTGATTTGCAATTCCGAATGCCTACATTTGCAGCCCTAGTTTGAATTAGGCCGCAAGTGTACACATACCCTCTGGTATCATCATCAACCCAGGTATCGGGAAAGGAAACAAGGTTATTTCTCAGTCACAGCTCCCCCCCCCCCCCCCCCCCCCACACACACACATAGTTGGCATGAAAAGTTTTAGTTTGTTTCCATTAAAGTTAAAGGAAGAATATTGGAAATAATATGCAAACCCTTGAAACTAAAATATCTGATTGTTAATTGTAATATATATAATCATTTAAATTTTCATTTATTAAAGTTAACTAAAACTAATATGTAGTACAGAACTTAACAAAAAGGTTCTTTTTCTGATAGTAGATAATGAGGTAAGATGTTTAATAACCCAGTAAACCTTCAATGAATAGGTTCATATCCCACATAGTGGCAAACCTTCATTAGTTTGTTTCTGCATGTATTGAACTCAAAATAGTTGGAGTTTTTGGAACATAATGGCACAGTGACAGTAGACGGACAGTGCAAAAAGAAATGGAAATTACATTATTATTTTTAGGAACCTTCTTCTTTCCCCCTGGAACTGAACCACATTATAATTATGCTCAAATGCATGTAACAATGTAATTCATTTTCAGAGCTTTAATAACCTTGAATTATCAATAAGCTTCATAGTAACAAATTGGCAATTAATTTCAATTCTTTTAATCAAAGAACTCTTGGAGCAACCTTCAGCTATATACAATTTCTTTGCTTCATGTCCATTATACCAGTCATATTGTGTTACACAGAGTAACTTTGCACCAACATGACTCTATGAATTAGATGCAGAGCTTATCTGAAATACTGACTGAGTGATATAATGTGGAGTGACAGGGATAGAAAGGAGGGTTTTCATTCAGTGTGGCTCTGAATTTTTTCACTTGTTTTAGCCATGAGTCAATCAAATCTTTAAGAAGGTGCTATATTCATTTCCTCAGCCCTATTAGGACATATCTACACTAGGAAATTATTTCAAAATAAGTTATTTTGAAACTCTCGAAATAACAATTTTGAAATAAGCTTATTCCCCCAGGAAAGCAGGAGTACAGATTTTGAAATAACCAGCGTAATATTTTGAAATAGCTTCCCAGTGCAGATATGTCCCTAGTCCTTAGTTAGATTGTTTAAAGGAATATTGTCAGTGAACAAACTTTATTTGAAAACAACTGAATAATTATATTTTGCATTTCTTGAGACTTGCCAAAAGCTGATTCTGTCAAGTGGGACAAGCCATCATACTCTGGAAAATACTATACTTCAGAATTTCCTAGAGCATGGAACATTTGAGAAGCACAGGTATTGCAAAGCTTGATCTATAGGGTACGTCTAAACTACAGCCCTCTTTCGAAAGAGGGATGTAAATTAGACTTATCAAAATTGCAAATGAAGCCAGGATTTGAATTTCCTGCACTTCATTTGCATAATCGAGTTACGGTGTTTTTTTCAAAAAACGTTATTTCGAAAGTGAAACCACAGTCTAGACGTGGTTCTTTCAAAAAGAAAAGCCTTTTTCAAAGGATCCTGTTAACTCTGAGGAGTACAGGATCTTTTGAAAAAGGCTTTTCTTTTAGAAAAAACCGCGTCTAGACCGCAGTTTCATTTTCGAAATAGTGTTTTTTGAAAAAAACGCCATGACGCAATTATGCAAATGAAGCACAGGAAATTCAAATCCTGGCTTCATTTGCAATTTTGATATGTCTAATTTACATCCCACTTTTGAAAGAGGGAAGTATTCTAGACAGAGCCTTGATGTTCATCCTGAACTGTAATTCCCTTTATTATTATCTAGTATTCACATTTATGACTGTCTCTGGGTACGTCTACACTGCCACCCTGCTACACTGATTATATGATCCTATGAACAAAAAAATGAATCCACATGTAAAAATGTGATCAAGCAGTGTGGAAATGATCCAAGAACAACTTGAGTTATAACATTGTAAATTACAAAGGTAACACAATCAAGGACAATGAAATTTTAAAGAAAAAAATCAACAATACAATAAACAAGATGAAAGCCTTTTCTGGAATGAATCCACCATCAGACTATCCAGTTATTTAAAAAAAAAATCTAAAAAAAAAGGATTATGTTAATGCCAGTGTTATGTGGCCAGAACTGTTACTTGGTTGTTTTTAATCCGAGGGTATATCTACACTGCCACCCTACTTCGAACTAGGGTGGCTAATGTAGGCATTCGAAGTTGCAAATGAAGCCCGGGATTTAAATATCCCGGGCTTCATTTGCATCTTGCCGTGCGCCGCCATTTTTAAATCCCCGTTAGCGCGGACTCCGTGCCCGCGGCTACATGCGGCTACATGTGGCACGGAGTAGGTAGTTCGAATTAGGCTCTCTAATTCGAACTACCGGTACACCTCGTTCCACTAGTTTTTTCCAGAAAAACTATACTGCTCCCGTTCGGGCAAAAGTCCTTTTCCGGAAAAACTGTTCCGGAAAAGGTCTAGCGTAGACAGCACAGTAGTCTTTTCTGCAAAAAAACCCCTGATCACGAAAATGACGATCGGGGCTTTTTTCCGGAAAAGCGCGTCTACATTGGCTATGGACGCTTTTCCGGAAAAAGTGCTTTTCCAGAAAAGCATCCTGCCAATGTAGATGCGCTTTTTCCGGAAATACTTATAATGGAAAACTGTTCCATTTTAAGCATTTCCGGAAAAGGGTGCCAGTGTAGACGTAGCCTGGGGGACTGTATGCAGGGACTATGAAAAAGATTTGGGGATTGTGATGAATAATCAGCTGAACTTGAGACCCCAAAGAGATAGAAGGGGTCAAAAGGGCTAATGTAATCCTCAGATACACAAATAGGGGATCTTAAGTAGGAAAGAGATATGATTTTACCTATTTAGCTCTGGTGCAACCACTGCTGGACTACTGTGTCCAGCTGTGGTCCCATAATTTATAAAGATGTTCATAAATTGAAAGGGTTCAGAGAAGAGCCATAAGAATGATTATAAGTCATGCTTTATAGTGATATGCTCAAACAATTCAAACTATACACTTAACAAAAGAGAAGGTTAAGGTTAAGGAGTGGCTTTATTATGGGCACTGCTTGCCACAATACTCATTGGCCAGGAACAGAGAACTGCAGTCATTGGCAGCTCTGGGAGAGGTGCCAAAGGATGGTAAGCTTAGTTCAAGTCCTTAGTTCGAATTAACGTTTGACTGCTACATGTAGCCGCGGGCAGTTAGTTTGGACTAAGGGGATTTAAAAATGGCGCCCGGATAGAAAGATGCAAATAAAGCCCTGGATATTTAAATCCCGGGCTTCATTTGCAATTTCAAATGCCTACCTTAGCTTCCCTAGTTTGAACTAGGGGGCTCGTGTAGACATACCCAAACTCTCTTTATTTAACAAAACCGAGGGGGAGGGAATGAAACTCTGGTGAGACTGGGGAAAAAGGCGGGAGAGGGGAAAAGAGAGGGTGGTAGGCGGAGGGGGAAACCTGGGAGGAGGGAGCTGGAAGGGGGAAGCAAGGGGAAGAAGGGGGAGGGGAAGCTCAGGGCTCAGAGTTGGGGGTCCCACTGGACCAACTTGATTTTCATGTGAACCTGCTCCTGGGTTCACATGTGGCCTTTGGTGGCCAGGCTGGCAGCTATCCTGCGATAGACAGCAACGTTCCTCTGTCTAGTGTGGATATCATGGACGTTGTGGGCATCCCCCCCAAACCTGAATAAGATCCATGATCTCCATCCTGGACTAGGAAGGCACCCACCTTCTCTAGGCCCTGGCAGGCTGCTCCTGGGGACCAGGGCCGGCCTTAAGCCAATTCAGCCGATTTGTCTGAATCAGGCCCCGCGCCCCTACACCTGGAAGTTGGCTCCCTTGGCTTTCCTCAGATCCCCCCTGCCCTTACCTGCTTATGCTGCCGGCTGCTCTTGCCATGTGTGCCATTCGCAGGTGGGCGGGGAGATGCCCAGGTGTGACGTGACATCACACCCAGGATTTAAAAACTGAAAAGTGCCATGCTGCTGCCGGTGCAGTTCATGCAGTTCGCAAACCGTCCCCGCAGAAGGCAGAAGGTAGGGGAGCGGGAGCGGAGGCAGGGGCTTGGATGGGGTGGGAGAGGAAGCGGCTTGTACGGAGGCAGGGTGGAGGTGAGACACATGCCAGGGGGCCAAGTGCAGACAATGAGGAAAAGGTCAGGAGGGAGGTGTCAGTGGGAGGGGAACAAGGTGATGTGGGGAGGGGTGAGAGAAGGGCACTGGGGGCTGGAGGGGGAGGTTCTGGGAGAAGGCTTGAAAGAAGGGGTGGGCATGAGAAAGGTGGGGATGGAGCAAGACGTGTGAGGGCACAGGGGGCAGGAGGGGAATGGGGCAGAGGGTGGTGAGGGAGTGGGCATCAGGGAAAAAGAGGGCAAAGGGGGCAGGGGCAGTGAGGGAAGGGGGAGCACCAGGAGGGTGCAGGGCTAAGGGAAGGTGCAGGTGCCAGGGGATTCTGGGTATGGGGCAGACACCGGCAGGGGAGGGACCAGTACCAGGGGAGAGAGGCAGAGCAGGTGTGGAGAGGGAGGTATTAGAAGAGGGGATGAGGAAGGGTAATTCACCTGATCAAAGTGGGGTTACTGGAGGAGTGGGCACAGTGGGGAGAGAAGGGCTGGTGGAGGGGGGGCAGGTTGCAGGAGGGCTGAGGGCAGTGAGAAGGGCAGGAGTCAGGACAGCAGAGGAGGGTGAAGAGTTGGGGGGCAGCAGGCACCAGGGGAGATGATGGAGCAAGAAGAGGAGACATGGCAGTGGAGAGAAAAGGTAAAGGTTTATAAAATATTTATTAACAACATAGTATGCTGCCCACGGCCAGTTTGTTTGCGCCCCATGCTGCAATTTGGGTTTATGTGGGGATCAACACGTGGCTGGCGAGTGGGAGCCAAAACAAAAGTAGTCAGTGTAATGATCTTCTGTTGATATGTGTTTTAGTAGTTAAATTCTTGGACTGTCATTGCTCATGAAAAGTGCTGTCACATGAGTAGAAATTGGGTAAATATTGCATTTTATTAATATCAGCAGAACTGACTTAAATGGGGCCTATGTGTTGTGTAGTCTTGCCTTAATCTTTGTATTCATGCCTGTCAGTGTAAGAGAAGCTATTTGTATATATTTGCTTGCATATGCAACCACACTTAAGTTGAGGCCCTCAGCATGTTCTGTAAGTATCAGTGTGGCCCCTGGAACTTCTAAAGTTGAGTTGCCCTAACTCATCCCTGACAGGTGTCTGTCTAATCTGGTCTTAAATATCTGCAATTTAAGCCCATTGCTTCTCATCCTAACCTGAGAGGCCAAGCAGAACAATTTTTCTTCCTCCTTCTTATGATACTCTTTTAGATACTTGAAAGCTGCTCTCATGTCCCTGTTCGATCTTCTATTTTCCAACGTAACAAGGCCAATTTCTTCAGCCTTGCCTCATATCTCATGTTCTCTAGGCCTTTCATCATTTGTGTTGATTTTCTCTGGACTTTCTCTAGTTTCTCCACATTTCCTGAAATGTGATGCCCAGAACTGGACATGATATTTCAGCTGGGGCCTAATGTAGATGGCTCATTTCCTGCCTAGGGGATGTGAGACTGGGTGGGTTAATTTCCAATCCTCCTAACTTAGGAAAAGAATAAATAGGAGGGCATAGTAGTTCAGATGGGGGTTGGAGAGGGGATGGAAGCCAGATCCAAGATCAATGAGCCCTGGGAAGTGGGCCCATTGAAAGGAGACTGGACCTGTGGATACCTTGGGGGTCTGCAACAAGTGCCTGCTTTGGGAAACCCCCTCTTTGGAGGTGAATGTGGCAGCATTGAGACACCACCCAAAAGCAGGCACCACAGACACTAACTGCAGATTCATGGGATGGCTCTCACAGATCTTGCACATGCATAAGATGATAGATCTGCAGGAGGGGGGGGGGGGGCAGTGGCCTAGTGAGGAGGGTCATTTTCCCCGGGAGAAAAATAATATAAAATTTAGTTAAAAATAGATGTCACACGTTTTTAAAAGGAATACCATATCTCCTGCCTTTTGTCTATTTTTGTCTCTTTAGGCCCCCAGTAAAAATTTTCAAAAGCACTTGAATGACTAAAGTCATTTTTGAAAATTGGATTTGGAAATCTAAGCTCAGATTTTCAAAGGTAATTAAGTTTCTAAAGAGACAGTTGCCAACTCGGCTCTTCAAAGATATCTATCTGATCTTTACACACCTTTGAAAATCTGGTCATTAGTGTCCTAGTCAGTTCTGACCATGAGACGTAGGAGCCCAGTCCTAATTCCTTCAGGCTTTTTATTTTTTAAATTTGAACATTTATCTATACTAATTCCCCTCTTTTCTCTTTCACTATCCAATAAATGAATGGATCAAAATTATAGGTGCTTTGTGAATATGCTGACTTGAGAGCAGAAAGATTCCCTATTGTCATGTATGATTTCTGGTAACCCATCTCAAATATGAAAAACTAGGTTGATACCTGTTCATATCAGGAGCTGTTGAATTCAGTTCACCATTTGCAGTATCTCATTAGGATGTTTCGTGGAGAAGATATTGTTTGTTTTTTTTATTATTTATACTGTGGGCAAAGCACGGGCTCACAAGAATTCCTCCATTGTTTAACCATGAGTTTCAAAACATTTGGTGATTTTCTAAAGGCCTGGAGTAAATTGGTTATGTAGGAATCTCGGCTTTCATTTTAAAAAAAAGTTCTCTATATTTCTGGGCCTTACAGCTAAGGAGGAAAGCTTTAAAACATGAACCCTAAATACTCAAGAAACAAAAGGCCAATAAAAATCCAACATGTTTTATTTTTAAAAAATCTTATGATTTGTAATCCATTCTCATAACTTTGTGTAGGAGTTCCTTGTGATTTATGGGTTGGCAATACTGCTCTTTGATTGGTGAATTTAGAGTGGTCTCTCCCTTCAGTTTCCCTTTCCACCCTTCTTTTTTGTCACAGTTCATCAGAGAATCATAGAGACAATGGAGAATAGGATGAGTCCATGACTATGGTTAATGACTGATCAGGGTGACTAACTATTATCAGCCAGTGGTCTGAATGAGCTATCTACTGCCATCTGTTAATCAACTGTAGGAAAAGGCTTCACGAGCAGACCTTATTTATATAGACAACTTACTTTGCCACAGAGATCAGTAGACACACTTGCTGTCTCAAGGTGATCAATTTTGGCTCTTTTGGGCTGAAATTCACTTAAGACTTGGAGCTGGGAGAATGAAATGTTGTTATCCATATTGTAGGATTAAAAGACCTGAACTTAATATGACCTGGCTTATGGTCTACCATAACTTGAACACTAAGCAGAGGATAGTGAGTCACATCTAACTGAAAGTCACAGAAGATGGAAACAGGTTTTATTTCTGGTGGTGTAGTCTATTTGGGAGTCCTCAATTATATCTGACACTTTACATCCAGGCTGTGTCTACACTGGCCAGTTTTTCTGGAAAATCAGCCGCTTTTCCGGAAAAACTTGCCAGCTGTCTACACTGTCCGCTTGAATTTCCGCAAAAGCACTGACTTCCTACTGTAAGAAATCAGCTTTTGCGCAAAAGGGCCAGTGTAGACAGCTCAGATTTGTTTTCCGCAAAAAAGCCCCAATCGCAAAAATGGCGATCGGGGCTTTTTTACGGAAAAGCGCATCTAGATTGGCATGGACGCTTTTCCGCAAAAAGTGCTTTTGCGGAAAAGCGTCCATGCCAATCTAGATGCTCTGTTCTGAAAATGCTTTTAACAGAAAACTTTTCCGTTAAAAGCATTCTGGAAAATCATGCCAATCTGGACGCAGCCCCAGTGCTGAATAGAATCAATTGAGAGTCCTTGTCTCAGTGATCGCTTGAGCAAAAATCATTGATAAAATCTTGTTTAGATTGAGTTTGGACTCAACATTCAGGCAGTATGTTGAAGGGCAATGCAAAGGAGGCAATGGTTGTGAGGTACCATATTACCTAATGAAATCATTGGTGCTGAAATCACTAAGGACTGGAATTTGACCACAGAACTGACACTTTCTTAACAAAGACTCCATTTTTGCTATTTAAAAAGTAAATCTATGTAACAGAAAACTGCAATGCTCTCTGGTAACTTTTTAAAAATCAAACTTTAAACTTTATTGAAAAAATTGGATAATTTTCAATTGAAAATATTTGACCTACACTTAAGGTACCTGATTTAATGTTGTGTGAAATTTTGCATAATAAAGGATGGCATTTTGTTTGAAAATGTTCAATTATATAGATATACATTTTGATCAGATCTACTTGTTGTGATATTTGGTTGTGGTTGTGTGGTTTTTTTGGGGTTTTTTTATGCGCAACAAAAAAATCCGGGGGGAGGGGGGGTAAGACTTGTCTTACAGGATCTGCCGACAAAAGGTTCTGGGGTCGGCAGATCCCCATTTAGACTACCACACTGAGCCAACAATCAGTTGATCGGCACAGCGCGGTGGCCATTTTGATTTAAATGAACCCACGATTATTTAAATTGCGGCTTCATTTCCCTTTGCTGTCCTGACTAACCTACATGGCTCTGTCGACGGAGCCATGTAGTTTAGACACACCCTAAGGTGCTGCAAGACTATTCATTGTTTTTTAACTTTTTACAAACAAAATAGTTTGTAGAAAGATGAGTAATGTAGGAAAATAATGTTATCCATCTTATCCATATATGTTATCTCTATAGATACTATAAGGTTGCTGTGGAAGAAGTGGGGGCAAGTTGCCTGGTAGTTGGGGATTGGAAATACTTCCATTCCTCAGACAATGGTGGGTCTCTGAATTCAACCTTTCTTGCTTTATATTCTGCCCATTCGATCTTCATAGTAACTTCTGCTTGAGGTCCTATCAATCCTAGCGGATTCTGACTGGTGAGTCTTTCCAAGGCAGATAGTGATGTGGATCTGTTGGCACTGTATTGTGTACTGGGTGCAGAGACAGGTTTCCAGGTTGTCATATCTGAGCCTCAGTGGCAAAATGGTCCTGAACTGATGTAGGAGGTGGGGCATATTATGAGACCAGTTGATATCCCTTCTGTACATAAGAATGGGCTATGAGCAGACAGCAGATATGAATATAATTACCCTCAGAAAAAATAATTTGGGAACATGTAAAGAGGTGGATTTAATGATCATACCTAAGAGAGACTTTGGGCAGATACTAAGAATTATCCCAGGAGAAAACATTATTTGGCCAAACATGTGACAATGCAGGGTGAGGCAGGGAGATATGACGACTCCCTTTGGTAACAGTGGTAGGAAAAATGTGAATATGGAGGTGGCTAAATTCATAGGTGAAAGAATAGGGTTGATATTTAATCATATGGATATAAAATACAGGATAGCAGTGTTATCCTGAGAGGATGCAGTCCATGTCAAACTTGGGAGATAACACATTTTTGGCCAATTAGGGGGAATTTGTAGATATCTATGGAATTTGTAGATGGTTCACAGACATTTAGAAATTCCTCCTTAGATGTTGGCCAAAAACGAGTCATCTCCCAAGTTTGACATGGACCCCATCCTCCCAGAATAACACTGCTGTTCTGTATTTTATGTGCATATGATCATGGGAGGGTGGGGTACGAAGCCAGGCTAACTGCTGGCATCTCCTGGTGGCAGATATCCAGTGCAGGTACTCTATAGGGAAGCAATATGGAGATCAGATTAAATGGACTAGGAAAGATTTAAAAGAGTTGTTTGTTAAAGGAACAGAAACAGGGTGGGTTCAGGATTCTCATGAATGGTGTAGGAGGGATCCAACCCCCAACCCACCTTTATAGCCTTCCTGAACCCTCATTTGAGGGGACGGGTCCTAGCTGCATACAATGCAGAAAGTAAAAAAGGACACAAGGAGGAACATATGGACCAGTATCCTGAATACTTGGAGAGAGAAGTGCACATTGTATCATGTATAGTTCCTATGTCCATCTTAAACTCTTCAGAGTGAGAGAATGTTTTCACACTGCTCCTGAAACAGATTTAACAAATTGACCCTCACTCAGGTTTAACAAAAAAGGAACAAAGATTCCAATGTTCAAGTGTAAAATAGAACAATGCTAATTGGAAAAAGGTACTACAGGAAAGATCAGGGACCATAAACAGAGCAGAACATAAACTCAGTAGGAGAATTCAGTGTGATGTGCTGTAAGAACATGAAATAACATGCTGGGAATGTACAATATAAAAAGAAGAATTAGGTCAGGAGAAGGGAGGAAGGTAATTAATTTTTTATCTCTATGCAGAACTGACGAGGCCACATTTGAGTATTATGTGCAGTTTTGGACTCCACTCTCTAAAGAGATCTTGCTGAATTGGAAAGGATCCACACACAAAAAAAAGGATAACAAAATAATAAAAAGTTTATTAAAAGAACAGAATTTGCAAAGCCGGGGAAAAGGACTAGTAAGGCACAACAAGAAAGCTAATTATAAATACCTGTAAGGGATTAACAAAAAATGATATTGGTGTGGCAGGAGAAGATGAAATACATTTCAGCAGGTCACGTACAGGAAGAAAATAATCACCTCAGATTAAAAGAAAAATGTTAAGAGTCTAACTGGCTCACAGTCTAACAAAGTAGCCTATTAACCTTAACCATAGGGAAACCCAATTCTGCAGTCATGTGGCAGGTTGAATCAGGATGTGCTTTCCAACCCAAGCATCTGTGGAATTAGGAAGGTGAGGTAAAGGAATTAATCACTTTTATTACTTTGGCTATGTCTAGACTACAACCCTCTTTTGAAAGAGAGAATCTAGACTGCAGCCAGTATTTTGGAAAAGGCGAGCCATTTTTTCGAAAGAGCACCCAGGCAGTCTGGATGCTCTGTTTCAAAAAGCACTGTTTGCATTACATAGCGCCTTTTTTCGAAAGAGCACTTTCAAAAAAAGGCATTCTTCCTCATAAAATGAGGTTTACCACGGTCAAAAAAAATTCTGCATTTTTTTTTATTTAATTTTGAAAGAACACAGAGCCAGTCTAGACACAAGGGAAGTTTTTTTTTTCTTAAAAAGGCCATTTTTTTCAAAAAAACCCTGTCGTCTAGGCACACCCTTTGAAGTGTCTGCCTGCCTTTTAATATTAAAACAAAGATGAAATAAATATCTTCATAAAAATCAAGAAAATCAGCTTAATTTTCAAACCTATGAATAGTTTATTCAGACATATATACTTGAAATGACTATTTCAAATTGACTATTTGTGTATAAAAATACCTGATTGCTGTGAATGTTCATATACTTACACTTACAAATTCTGCAGGTTATTTCAGGGACAGCTTTACTTCCATTTAAATAGAAAGTTTATACTTTTAATACATTTAAATACAAAAACAATGTAAAGATAAAACATCTCTAGATTCATGAAATTTTAAAAGAAAGATTGTTTAAATATAGACATTTGGCAGTCTGGTGTGCATCTCTGATTTTGTAGTACCAAAGATCTATTTATGGAAGAAAATTAAGGAATGATGATTTAATCCACTATAACAAAAGCAATCAACTCTTTCTTAGTTCCCAGTTACCTAGTGTAGTGCAGAAACACAGAGAAATAGATCAGATTTGCTTACTTTTAGCACTTGAAGTTATAACTGCATTTTCCATAACAACTCCAGAGTGAAAATGTATGAAACACTGCTCAATGAATGTCAAAGCAAGTCTTTTGAAGCACTGTGAGTCCTTCCTATGTCACTGTTACACAGAACTGTGTGTTAATAAGTGTCTAAACTCAGAAACCTTTCTTAATGACTGAGCTTAAAACCAGAAATATAAATACCATCCCCCAAAGACAATGTTTTCTTGAAAGAAGAACATTAAGTCAATGAGCTATGTCTGTCATTTTCAACTGAATTTCAAGTGGCCTGGGATGTAGTCTTGTTTAGTGGGAAAGGAATTTAGAATTGTGATAATCCTGTCTCCAGGATCCTAGCTTCAAGGAGGAAATAGCTTAATTACAATAAATAAATTTACACTAATAAACAGATGCAAATTGAAACAATACATACTATGAAAATATGTTTTGTGGAGTATGATTCATACATAAGGGCCACATCTACATTGCGCATTCAACATCCCCATGCCTCATTTACATATCTTCTTGTGCAGGAATGAGCAATGTCAAACTTGGGAGATAACACCACTCGTCTAAACTAGGGAGTTATTTCAAAATAACGCCCCTTATTTTGAAATAACAAGTGGAGCATCCACACTACCACGCCCATTATTTTGAAATGAGGGACTGGTTATTTCAAAATAATAACTCCTGCTTTCCACAAGGAATAATGCTTAATTCAAAAGAGTTATTTTGAAATAGCAGTAGTGTGGACACTACTGCTGCCATTTCAAAATAACTACTCCCCAGATTCATTCAAAGTAATTACTCTCCAGTGCTTCCTGGGGCTCTAAATTGAGGCAGTGTGCCCACATTAAGGGAGTGTACTTTGGGCTAATTTCAAGACTTCCCTGTAGTGGGGACATGCTATTTTGAAATAGCGATTTCAAGTGTTATTTCTTCAAAATACAGTGAAACCTTTTTTATCCGGCACTCTGTTAACCAGAAAACTTTGTTAATCAGCATTGCCCACAGCCACAATACTGTCACATCTTCAAGTGCACAGGCTTGGCTTGGTTTACTATGGTTGGATTAACAATTTTTAATTTAAGAAGTACTAATCATCTTTAACTCAAAATAGAAATGTGAGACCAACTGCCTCACACTACAAAACTACCAATATTAAAAACTTGAGTTTTACTATTATTGTCCATTGGTTTTTCCTGGATTGATGGGACCTCAGATAACCGGAATTCTTATATAACCAGAACACCCTAATCCCCGAACGTGCTGGATAACATAGGTTTTACTATAAGTTATTTCAAAATAATTTCATGACCTTAGGCTTCTGATCTGTCACCTCCTTCTGGCAAAGACCTGAATCTCCCTCCCAATGGACTGGGGTATTGCCAGGATGCACAGTTGCCCCAGCAAGGCAGACTGACTAGGCAGGTCAGTTTCTGTACAGGGTTGGTCCACAACATTTTGGCACCTGAGGCGGGGAGCTCAAATGACGCCCCCATGTCCTCTCGCTTGGGACAAAACTTTGAAAGGTCTCAATTCTGCCTTCTTCCTGTTCTTCTCCTCTCATGGTACTGTGCATCTAGAGCAGAGAGAATACATATGTACCAGCAGCAGACACAATTTTCTGCACTCTGGTTCCTAGTGGCTCCCCCCACAGTCTAGCTCCTGAGGCGGCCACCTCAGTTTGCCTCATGGCAAGGACAGCCCTGTTTCTGTATTTTGTTTTCTCCTCAGAATGTAGGCAATGACAAAATGTATATTTAGGGCACAGAGGTGAAATATAAGAATTAATGACATAATATACACCTCACACCTTTAAAGGTATTTCTACACTGCAAACATCTGTGGCTAGCACACATCAGCTAAGCTGAACTCACAGGATTTGGACTGTTGGGCTACAAAATTGCAGTGAAGATATTCAGGCTCAGGTTGGAGCCTGGGCTATGGGACCGTCCCTTCTCCTAGGCGCCTCTCTCAGAACTCAGGCTCTCTAGCCCAAGCCAGGATGTATATCCTGCAATTTTACAGCCCTGAAGACAGAGCCCATGACCCTGAATCAGCTGACATGAGTCAACCAGAGGTATTTCATTGCAGTAGAGCTGTACCGTAAAATATTTAGCTTAGTCAAATTAGGCTTTAGATTTGGGATAAATTAGTTGTATAATAAAGGTAAGCTAGCCTAAGTAAGTTAATAATAAAGTTGTTGTGCTTGTGATCTATGCTTATGATACATGGATGTTTTGACCATAACGGCCGAGTTTAGCTAATCATACGTAAGAGAGTAATAGACACCACACAGAGATCATTATTAGACAGGGTGAAATGTTAGAGACTTCCTTAAGGTAACTGCCTGTTACTATGGTGATACGGTAAAGTAAATGTTAATTACTATAAGGGAAACTAACGAGTTAGCCTATGAAAAATGGGCCACCCAAAAAATAGTAGCGTGTGGAAGTTCATAAAAGGAAAAAGTGTAAAATATGTGTGAGGCTGACTGTTAGTGTAGCACATTATAAAAGCTGCATCACGCAATGGTGAGGGGGAGGGAAGGAATGGAGATACCAGGATAACTACTACTGCTGGTGAGGATGATGACTAACACTTTGGATTTTTCTACAAGGCATGGTATGAATAATGCTAATACTATGTGTTCTGTATTGTTCACTTTCTACTTTACCCAAATGCACTGTCTATGCTGTTGCTTGGTTAGCTAATAGAAATAATTATAGAAATAGCACTACCTAGTAGTCTCCATTATGAGCCAATGGGTCTCTCTTCCTTTGACAACCCCTCTACTGCAATTGATTTTGAGGACTGAACTCTCACAGATTATAGCCCTCCTTTGTGTGTGTAATTGGTTGAAATAACCCTTAACTATAAATAAAGCTATGGGAGGCTATAAAAAGCACAACTGCTCTTGGTTTTAATTTACCATATAGCTTTTTCCAAACAAACAAATTTAATCTTAAAATAAAAGCATTGCAGAAAAAACATTAATATGATAGAATAAGCTACATGCATCCTGACTAGCTCACCAGAGATCCATTTTCCCCCTAATCTCCTACTATTGCTCTGGTCTGCGTCAGTCCTTCTGACTCTTCCCTAAAGATTTTCCCTTGATAGAAAAGTCTTGTCCATGTGCTGGATCAGAAAGGAGGTTTTGAGTCAATTTAAAATCAGGTTACTTATCCAAAAATCTCTTCTTTATCTGTTGGCCTGTAGAGAATCAAATTAGAACTAGCATGTGAACCTCCCCAAGGGCTGGTGCTCTTCTAGAAGTGTTACTGGCTGAGTGAATTTACTAATCACACCTCACTGTTCTTAGGCCCCGAAGGTGTGTAGTAAGCTTCACCATGGAATTATATGCAGTCCGTGGCCCACGCTGATCCATAAACTTAATACAGAAAGATCTTTCAGATAGATATTGCAGGAAATTGCCATATCTGTCAAGATAAGAATTTACAAAATTACACTCCCATGAGTGGGGATAACTTAGAGAATGCCCTGTAATCTTCTCTATGCTGTAAGGAATTTAGCTGTGTGATTTTCATTGACTATAATGGGGATCATATGGCTATATCTCATGCGTCCGTTCAAAATTTTGGAGGCTAAATACCAGTTTCAGTCCACATCTCTACATGTTTAATTATATACAGTAAGTTTAAAGATACACTGTAGTTCTACCAAGAGAAGAAAACTGTACACGTTTTAGTTGATGAAAATATGCTGTTGGCACTTACTTAACTGACAATATTTATAATAACAAATTGAAATACATGGTCCAGTCTTTAAATTAGCTATGTTTATTAAGGATGAAAGAATTTTTGTGACTTCTTGGAAGTGCACAGTTAAATTCCACATCACTTGCAGCTAATTGTTAAACTAGGTCAGAGAATTTGGATCCTTTAGGTAATTCTGATCCTTGTTTGGTACTTTCCTGAATTGTATTCTTTAAGCAACCTGAGCTCAAGAATGAATTTACAAATTAAATTTACTACCTGTAGTCCCAATGAAATATTTTTTTTTATTTTGGAACAAAATATTTTTGTTACAGATTTTTCCTCTGTATTTAGTTCTGTTATTTTCTCCCCACTCAATGGATGAAAGATTAGGATCATAGGTACTTAAAATTTATTAACTAATTTCTTAGGTTTCACAGCATTTGTGAAAATTGTCTATGTGAGATCAGCTACGGAGCATTATGCCAAATAGCATGTCTGGCTAGAACCTTTATGTGGTAGTATAAGACTGCCACAGCACAGATACAAATCTTTGTTCACCTAGAAAAGCCCACAGAATTGAATACTCTGTGCTGCAGTTGTTCTGTTACTTTCATTTATCATTTCAAGCTGTGTTATTCTGATAGTTTTGCAGTTGCAGGACTACCAGTGCTGATGCAGAGATAATGAAATACTGAAAGCATCAAACAACAGGGATGTCTGTAACTGGTAATGGGCATCCTTCCTCAGTTTATTAACTCCAGCTGTGCTGTTTGACAGTTTTTTGTGAAGAGGTGCAGCACAATGTAAGAATGCTGAACAGAGAATAAAGAAGCTAGTGTTAAGAAGTAAATTGTATCGCACATAATCCTTAGTACAATGTTGCAATACGTGGAAATCACCATCCGGTTTTTAAACTCCAGTGTCTCGTATATCTCCAGCTTCAGCAGACCATAAAATGACCAGTATACAACCAACTCTTAAAAGTCTCTGCATGTACTCTACAATGGCCACTGAAATGCAAGATGTTACAATTCACAGATACTTCTTGATATGAGATTTGTTGCCAAGACTTTTCATAACATTAGTCAGAAGAGGGAATATTAAAATAGTTTCAGATTATCTTAGGTGGAATTGCTGTGGTGAATGGTGACTTCTGATGCAGTTCTAAAGTATTCATTTTTAAAATGGCTTACATATATTAAGTATTAGTAGGTCCTTCTCCTTAGTATCATATATAACAATATGATTATTAATGTTACTATGCTGTTGAGAACAAGCAGTGGTGGGGGATGTCTCAATAACCTAGTATCAAAGGTATTTTTCATCTCCAATTTCTATATATCCTGGGATCTCCAGCTGCTTAGCACCTTGAGTTGAATATACTTTAGGTCCCTAGGAAACTAACTGCCCAAAAAGAAAATTCAGTGGAATGTATATCAGATGAGTGTTTTTTTTCAGGATGTGCATGAATAACCACACAAGATCATGGTGGTTAAGATGAAGTGATTTTAGAGGTATGAACTGACCTAATAATGGGCTTAATCCTGTGAAGTGCTCAGCATCTCCTGTGAGTTGCTGAATACTCTGAAAGTTCACTGATTTCAGTGGGAATGGTGGAGGTTACACAGTACTGTATAGGGAATGTTCTGCATTTCACAGTATTGGTGCTGATGTCTGCTATAGCCTCTCAGACCAGCATTATAAAGTATCACTTTGCTAACCAGAAAGGCAAGATTATGGCTTTGAGCTGCTATCTGCAGCGGGGTGGGGGACAAAGGAGAAGGGAGGGAGAATCAAAGAATTTTTTTTTTGAAAAATTCCTTGGAATACTGAACTGTTTGTCAACTATAACAAATAAATACATTGCAATTGTTTTGCTTGATCAGCCATTCATATGAGTTGGCACAGCAGTACCAAATGAAGGAAGATAACAGTGACATTGTTGTCAGCTTTCTTACAGAATGATCTTTTAATGCTTAAGTCAGCATAATTGTTTGGATGGCATCTGATGGCTCTGTGGTACAAAACTCCTTTCATTCATAGCCTGAGGCTTTATGAAACTAGCTCTTCCTGCCAACTCCTTTGAGGGCTGACATCTCATCAGAAAGTTCATCTGAAATTCTTTCCCTTTAGTGTAGCCAATCAAATGTAGTCAGCTTCCCTACAGCATGGGTAACCAAACAAACCATTAGGTGAAGACATGGGTTGAAGAAGAGGAGAAACCAAAGAAAGATTCCAACATGCCTACCAATTGTGCCAGTAAGCACTAAAATATAGTGGATTAGAAAGGAATGCTATTTGCTGTGTCATAGCTAAAATTAACATTTCATGAAGGTCCAGAGTGAGTCATAATTTTGCATTTGCCATTTTATGGAAATATTTTTGTTAAAGCCCACTGAATACTTCTGTAAAGTGTATAGCTATTAAAAAAATAATGCCCAAGAGCAAACTCCTCCATATTCAGGGATTACCCTACCTAGCACAATGAAGGGGTTAGGAGTTGGTCAGAGATAGAAGCAGATGTATCCTCTGCTATCTGCTCTTATCTGACAGGGCATCAGTAGGAGGCTATAGAGTTGTACAAATGTTACAGCTCATTACAAGATTTTCCTATGACTACCACATCTTGGATGGTGGTTGCTGCTACAGAACATGAACTAGCTAGAAAAGATAAGTCCAGCCTAACAAACACATCATGCCACTTTGTGAAAATCATAACAGGCTAAGTCTCCAGTTAGTCATCTCTCTTAGTGCTATTGAATTCTGTGGAGAGCTTCTAGCCACCTGCTTGATGAAAAAAGATTTTTTTTTCTGTGTTTGAATGGAGCCTAGCATCACAGTCCCTTGACCTATGAGTAGGGCTTTGAGATTCTACAATAATACAAATATTAAATCATATGTCCTTCTACTCCCATTGATCATGATAAAGTGTACAGGGTTGGCTCGTCACAGCTGGCTATAATTGTAGAAAAGAGACAGAGAGTCATACCTTCACTGGGCCAACCAGAGTGACCACCAGCCAATGGTAGTCCTTCCTTTGTTGGAGTGCTTACAGTTGGTTAATTCCTAGCCCTTCCTTCAAATGGTTGATGAGTGGTCTTATTATAAAACAAGAGCAGTGGGTTGAGGTGGCCTTCTTTGGAGCCATTCTCAACTGATGCTGTGGGCAAATTTAAATATAAAATGGGCTTGATAGGTCAGTTAATGTTAGGATTTTATGAACATCATAAAGTGAGGAAGTTGTGGCCTAGGAGTCTTTTCTCGGTATTGCCGACAAAAGGTTGCTGTTAGGAGGTATTTTCAAGTTGAGTAAAATTAAGGCCACTTGCCCTCCCTTCCCCCAAAAGATCATTCTTAGCAGGTGGTGGAATCTCCATCTGCTGAGGTTTTTAAGGCCCAACTTGACAAAACCCTGGATGGGATGATTTAATTAGGGTTGATCCTGCTTATAATAGGGAGTTGAACTAAATATTCTCCTCAGTTTCTTTCCACCCTCATCTTCTATGATTCTATGATCTCTGTCCTTAGTGGACTCTACCATTAGTAATGGTTGCACTATAAGGGTATGTCTAAACTACATGCCTCCGTCGACGGAGGCATGTAGATTAGCCAGATCGGCAGAGGGAAATGAAGCCGCGATTAAAATAATCACGGCTTCATTTAAATTTAAATGGCTGCCCCGCTCTGCCGATCAGCTGTTTGTCGGCAGATCGGGGCAGTATGGACGCGCCGCGCCGACAAAGAAGCCTTTCTTGATCGGCACAGGTAAACCTGGTTTCACGAGGCATACCTGTGCCGATCAAGAAAGGCTTCTTTGTCGGCGCGTCGCGTCCAGACTGCCCCGATCTGCCGACAAACAGCTGATCGGCAGAGCGGGGCAGCCATTTAAATTTAAATGAAGCCGCGATTATTTTAATCGCGGCTTCATTTCCCTCTGCCGATCTGGCTAATCTACATGCCTCCGTCGACGGAGGCATGTAGTCTAGACACACCCTAAAAGCTTAGTGAAAGAAGCCACACACCAACACAGTACAGGTCACACTCTAGCCAGAACTGGTTATTGTCGAAAGGCACCAGATTCTGCTGAGTCAGGGACAGAACTTTTGTCTGGGCAAATCAGCATGACTTCATTGGCTTCAATGGACCCATGCTGATTTACACCATTTGTGAGAAGTTGCTTCATTCACTGATTTCTTTGTTTGAATTGCTCATGGTTGGTGATCGTTTTACAGTTTGCCTTTAAATGTCAGTCAAGTGATTTCATTTTCAGTGACTTTTTTAAAATTTGTGTGAATTTAGAGCTTGTGAAAGATGCCAGATTGACAGGCCTGGAGCCAGCTGGCTTTTATTTATCCATAAAACAGGTACAAACACTGGGAGATGTATACCACTGCACCACTCAATGTCACACTTCTCATACATATCAAACCTTACTCTGAAGGACTATCTATCATATAGAAATGATAATTCAGTCTTTAAACTTATTCATTCATTTGCCCCTCCGCTACTACTTCCAAGTGGGCAGATTCACCTTTGCATTAAATGGAACAACTCCATTAAAGTCAACAGAATTGTGCTGGCTCATACATGGAATGAATTTGGCATGAATTTGTCAATTAGGGCCATTTGATGTGATACAGAAAACTGTCCACTGGGTGCTGGATTGAGACAATCCATTCTGGGTAAATGGGTGGATTTTCAAAAGTGCTAAAGGCAGGATAACTCTGTTCTCTCAGAAGTCAGTGGGAATTTTAACAGGGAGCATTTAAAAAACTCACACAATATTTTCATTAAAAGCACTACTTAAGGAAATACAACCTAGATGGGGCTACTATAAGGTGGGTGCATAACTGGCTGGATAAATGTTCTCAGGGTATGTTTACACAGCAAAGTTATTATGAAATAACAGTAGTTTCCTAGCATCTACACAGCCATTCCATTATTTTGAAATTAATTCAAAATAGTGGAGGGCTTATTTTGAAATTGGTAAACCTCATTCCATGAGCAATAGTGCCAATTTCAAAACTGCTATTTTGAAATAAGTGCTATGTAGACGCTTATTTTGAAATAGGGGGCCTCCAGCCCTTCCCAGGGTGTCCTGCTGGCCACCCTGGCCACAAGGCAGCTTCTGACCTGATGCCCTGGTGGAACTGGTTCCAACCAGACTTAAATGCTATTCAACATACACTCAGTATGGACGTGCTATCTCGAAATAGAAAAATGGTATTTTGAAATGCATTTTGTGTATAGACATGTTATTTCGAAATAAGCTATTTCAAATTAACTATTTCGAAATAGCTTATTTCAAAATAATGCTGTAGTGTAGACATACCCTCAGAGAGTAAGTATTAATGGTTCAAAGTCATGCTGGAAGGGCATAACAAGTGGGGTTTTGCAGGGGTCTGTTTTGGGATCAGTTCTGTTCAATATCTTCATCAATGATTTAGATATTGTCATAGAGAATACGCTTATAAAGTTTGCAGATGATACCAAGTTGGGAGAGGTTGGAAGTGTTTTAGAGGATAAAGTCATAATTCAAAATCATAGAATCATAAAATCATAGGGTTGGAAGAGACCTCAGGAGGTCATTGAGTCCTATTCTCTGCCCAAAGCAGTACCAACTCTAATTAAATCATCACAGCCAAGGCTTTGTCAAGCCAGGACTTAAAAACCTCTAGGAATGGAGAGTCTACCACTTCCCCAGGTAACCCATTCTAGTGATTCACTACCCTCCCAGTAAAACAGTGTTTCCTAATATCCAACATAGACCTCTCCTACTGCCCCTTGTGACCATTCTACCTCATTCTGCTGTCTGTCACTACTGAGAAAACCTCTCTCCATCTTCTTTGGAACCTCCCTTAGGGAGTTAAAGGCTATCATCAAATCCCCCCTTACACTTCTCTTCTGTAGACTAAACAAACCCAAATCCCTTAGTCTCTCCTCAGAAGTTATGTGCTCTAGCTCCCTAATAATTTTTGTTGACCTCTCCTGGACCCTCTCCAATGCATCCACATCCTTTCTGTAACGAGGGCCCCAAAACTGGATGCAATACTCCAGATGTAGCCTCACCAGTGTTGAATAAAGGGGTATAATCATTTCTCTTGATCTGCTGGCAATGCTCCTCCTAATGCACTCTAATATGGCATTATCCTTCTTAGCAATGAGTTGGACAAACTGGGGAAATGGTCCGAGATAAATAGAATGAAATTTAATAAAGACAAATGCAAATAATTCTACTTAGAAAGGAATAATCAGTTTCACACATACAAAATGGAAAGTGATTGTCTAGGAAGGAGTATAGCAGAAAGTTACATAGGGGTCATAATGGACCACAAGCTAAATATGAATCAACAGTTGATGCTATTGCAAAAAAAGCAAACATGATTCTGGAATTCATTAACAGGTGTGTTGTGAGCAAGACACAAGAAACAATTATTCTATTCTACTCTTCTCTGATTAGGCCTCAATTGAAGTACTGTGTCCAGTTCTGGGCACCACATTTCAAGAAAGATGTGGAGAAACTGGAGAAGGTCCAGACAAGGGCAATAAAAATGATTAAAATTGAAAGAACTGGGTTTAGTTTGGAAAAGAGAAGACTAAGAGGGGACAAGATAGCAGCTTTCAAGTACTTAAAAGGTTGTTACAAAGAAGAGGAAGAAAAAATTGTTCTCCTTGACCTCTGATGATAGGACAAGAATCAATGGGCTTAAATTGCAGAAAAGGAGATTTAGGATGGGCATTAGGAAAATCTTCCTAACTGCCAGGATGATTAATCGCTACAATACATTACCTAAGAAGGTTGTGGAATCTCTGCCATTGAGATATTTAAGAGCAGGGTAGATAAACTTCTATCAGGGATGGTCTAGATGGTGCTTATTCCTGTTGTGAGTGCAGGATGCTGGACATGACCTCTTGAGGTCCGTTCCAGTTGTAATATTCTATGATTCTACATCATCCTTTTCTCTATCAGTATTCATATTTAGTATGGATTCACATTTAGCTCTTCTTAGGGGACACTTTTCCTTGTCTGTTTTTGTCCTCTGTACCAAAAGAAGGCCTTTTTCTCTTTTTTCAACTTCCTGAGGAATGTCACTAAAATGTCCTGCAGAAAAAAACAACAATACTCCCTCAGAAGTGAAGCTACCCTCTCTGTGCACAGAACAACCAAAATGGCTATGTTTGATAAAAAAAGAGGGAAAATTAGTTATTAAAAAAGACACATTTCTTCTTGGCTTCCCACACATTGTTCTGCTTAAGCCTGTGTGCCAACTCTCTCTCACTCTCTCAAAGCTTGCACAATGAAAAAAAAAGAAACTTGAAAAATGTATTATATACTGCCATTCCACTTGCAAAACTCAACAGAACTTGATTCAAAGGCTGGCATACCTGTTAAAGTATCCTGTGCTATTTAAGAGCCACATATATCATGTAGCATAGCAGCCCATTCTGAAGCAACTGTTTTCTCCTTTCAAAGCTGTTAAAAATGGGTCAATTTTTCTATGTCTTGGAGCACCCTTCCAAATGGTGCATGATGAAAAGTCGCAGATAGCCCTGTTACTGTTGTAAGTCCACTGAACTAAATTGTATTGCTCTTGGTGGGTCACTCACCACAAGGGCAAGACTCTCAGAAGACTATTTATTTTTCCTTTTGGTAACTTTCTTTTTTATTCCTGAATATTGTTGTTAGTGTTTTAGAAGTCCTTTGCAGAACCTTGGAATGAATTAATTTTTATATACAGTCTTGTGAGAGACTTTAGCTTTGACAGTAAAGCATGGCAAAAGGCTCTACTACAAAACCAGTCAGAACTAATTCAAAGTCCATTATTCATTTAATATGCAGAACAGGCTTTTCCTTCTCTTCCCCCTCAGTCTATTGGAGATTGTTAAAAAATATAACACTCTTTTCAAACTAAGTGTGAACATTGGGGATTTGTAAATTAAATATATTTACCCAATCTGACATGATAGAGCACAGAAAATTATTCACAAAAAAAGGTCCTTTATGTTTGATTAGATTCTTGACAGTTCTAGAGTTCAGGGGACTTATATCAGCTGAGTCTCTCATCTATACTGTTCAGGATCTAAATATAATATCCTTAAAAGAATTGTTTGTTATTTCAGATTATATTTTCTGGAATCAAAAATGGTATACAGCTGAGTTGTACATTTTCCACCATTTCTACAATTTTTCTCACTCTAGATTTATGGTTCAAGGCATTTTAGGTAGTAATTCTACTGTTTATTTCTAAAATCACTGCTTGAAAAAAGGTTGTAGGCTCTTTAAATGTTTGTGATTTCCAGAAGTAACCTTACATTGTACATATTTCACAGATATCGACAATTCAAGTCAGGAATTCAGTTTTGTGTCCAATTAATTTATTATTCTGATAAATTATTTTAAATTTCTATGTATGCCAAAATAAAAAGAATTAAAACATAATTAGCCATCATAGTGAAAATATAGCCACATGTAACTCAAATAAATACAATATTTATATAAGAAATAAGTATGCATTTATCTAAATCATCCCTAATACTGTAGATGAAGGACAGATATTCATTATACCCTTTTATAATCAAAGGAACTTGAATTTTAGTAACAGATTGTAGTTGCATTTTACATCAATAGGTGTGATTTAATTAAAATTAAATCTACACACTTAACTGCCATTACCAGTTATAGCTACTTGTTTGTAGATAAATTATATTCAGTTAGATTATAGTTTGCTGCAAGCTTTTGTTTTAAATAACAACAAATTACCAACTCACCTCTGAGTTTTTAGAAGCTTATTACTGTTACCAGTGGTATGCATTTTCTGACAGTGCCTTTCACAAAACCAGTGCTTTCCGAATTATTTCAGGCTATGCTGTTTCTGAATGACATGATAGCATCTTACCCAGGAACTCACAATCAGTTTCTGCACATCTGGAGGGGGCTGTGAAATTCTTAATAATGCAGAAATAAATACCATGTGGGGAATACGGAAACCTGTGTAGCAAGAGTAATAAAAAACCCTCTAACAGGAGAATAGATAGTTGAAAACAGAAGGAGCCCTAGCCAAGGAGAGAGATTGGAAATACTCTCTACCTGTACATAGCTAGCCTAATGGGCATATCCTACTTTCCTCAGTAATTCTCACTAATTATCTTCAAAATATGTTTCTATCTTGTAATTATTTAGGTCTCCAGGCAATGTGTATGTGAATATATGTGTATGCAAAGGTAGGGCTGAGAATATAAAAATATCTTAACCAGTCTCCCTCTGCAAGTGCAGTCCACTCTTCCCTATAGATGCTGAAGATGGTACTATGCCTTGTAAGGAGGGAAGTTAATATGGGAGAAAAAGAGAGAAAGGAAAGGGCTGACAGGGGAATCTGGAGGAAAAGGAGGAAGGGGGGAAAAAAGGGAAATAAAAAAATGGTTTAAAGAAAATAAAGACAGATAAACTGAAAAAAACAAGCTGTTTGTTTGTTTACCTAAATTATCTAAGCAACACAAGAAGAAACAGCAATAGGAAAATAGTATAACTGGGGAAAAAAGGAGAGAAATTCAGAGACAAGGATGTGGCCAAGATTGAAGGAGTAACTATTGGAATACACTGTCCTTTAGGCTACGTCTAAACTATACCCCTCTGTTGGCAGAGGGATGTAAATGAAGCACTTCGAAAGTGCAAATGAAGCGGAGATTTAAATATCCCGCGCTTTATTTGCATAATCGTGTCATGGCTCTGTTTCGAACAAGCACCATTTTGAAACTGAAACCGCGGTTTAGATGCAGTTTTGTCGACAAAGGTGCACTTTCTCAAAAGATCCTGTACTCCACAAAAAAATGCCCCATTGTTGAAAAAAATCGTGTCTAAACCACAGTTTCAGTTTCTAAATGGAGCTTGTTCAAAACAGTGCCATGATGTGATTATACAAATGAAGCTTGGGATATTTAAATCCCCACTTCATTTGCACTTTCAAAGTGTTTCATTTACATCCCTCCGCTGACAGAGAGGTGTACTTTAGACCAAGCCTTAGGGTATGTCTACACTGCCACCCTAGTTCGAATTAGGCATTTGAACTTGCAAAGGAATGTAGGCTAATCGAACTTGCAAAGGAAGCCTGGGATTTAAATATCCCGGGCTTCATTTGCATGTTCCCAGGTGCCGCCATTTTTAAATGCCCCATAGTTCGAACTACTTGCCCATGGCTACACGCAGCACTGTTCGAATCAAAGTTCGACTAAGTAGTTCAAATCAAAGCTCCTAATTTGAACTACCGTTATTTCTCCTGCAAGGAGGTTTAATGGTAGGTTGAATTAGGAGCTTTAATTCGAACTACGTAGCTGTGGGCAGGTAGTTCGAACTATGGGGCATTTAAAAATGGTGGCGCCCGGGAACATGCAAATGAAACCTGGGATATTTAAATCCCCGGCTTCATTTGCCGGTTCAAATGCCTACATTATCCACCCTAGTTTGAACTAGGGTGGCTGTGTAGACATACCCTAATTGTTTTCCCAGTGAAAATTATATAGAAAACCAAACATTTAGAGGAGTAATTCCTTAAATTGATGCTATTGTGACCCACTAAAGGATCTGATCCTCTAATTGGATTTTGTGTGAGTATGCTCCTTTGCTTGAATGGAGCACCTTTGATTTCTTACTTGTCATCCTCACTGCTCTGATTGCATTATAGCCTTTAAACTAGCATGCACAAAATCAATTTGTCTTCAACTGCTGAATAATTTTATAGTTCTGTATTAAGGGAGCATTATCATTTTAAAAATTCAAGAAGGAATCCTTCCCAATGATACGTCTTATTCTAGTGGTGCTCAGATAACATTTACCATCACACTGTCTCTCCTCTTAGAAGAAAAAACTACTCTAAGCCAGTTTACACATGGAATGATTATCTAAAGAAAATGCCAGCTCAAATCTCTCAATGTCCAAACCTGCAGGTATGTGACACAAGTCATTGAAAATGTATGATAAATGACCAAAATGTGCAATACCCCCATGTTGTTGTGCATCTTCCTGTAATTGATGGATTATAATGATTTTTAACAAAACATCCTTTATACAGGTTCTCACATTGTCTGAAATGGATAAACCACTTTTGCAAGTTGTAACAAGTTAATTGTTCATATGTGTGTCAGGGAGTAGGGGAATGGAGATATAAGGACTGTTGCAGACTGCAAAATTAATGTGAGACCTTGAGAAAACAAAATAGCTTTTAAATTTAAAACACCATCATAATCCATCAGTTATGGAGATGCATGCAGCAATACACAGCTGCTGGGTATTTTGAGGCTAGGTATGAGTTGGGAGGGGGAATCCTGCACAGGCTGTTACTGCTGCCCAATCCACCACAATTAATATTGTTACCCTCCCCCATGCACAGTGCTGCCACTCACAAATCCCTCCCTACCTTGTTGCTGCAAGCAGTGTTGTCAGATTATCTTGGGATTTTCCATAAAGCCCAAGTTCTGCTTTTTCTTTGAGTCAAACCTGACCATTTTAATAGCTAAAAGCCATCTGGAGAAGAGCTTTTCCCCTCATTTTCCCTGTCCATCAAGCCTTCTCGCCAACTCCCAAAAGATCCTCATTTTGGTCAACACTTGACACTTGCTTAGTTTATGTATTGTATTAGTTGTTATTGATTGTGTAAATGCTGTTTAAAATTAATATTGTTGATATGCCTCATAGAATATGAGTAGTAACAGCGAGGTAGCTGTGCTAGTCTGATCTTGGCAAAACAAAAAAAGCAGTCATGTAGCACTTTAAAGACTAACAAGATAATTTATTAGGTGATGACCTTTCGTGATCTAAAGAAGTGGGTCTGCCCCACAAAAGTTCACCACCTTATAAACTATCCTGTTAGTCTTTAAAGTGCTACATGACTGCTTTTTTTGTTTTGCCCTAAAATATGAGATTCTCCACAGTTCAGTAAAGTCTGCTAGGCTAGCTGATCTTTTCATATCTCGCAAGCTCCAAGGTTCAAACAGGGACATGCAAGGGGTTCTTACACATCTGCAAGCAAAGGACATGGAGCAGACAAAGCAGCAGGTCTGGCAAAGACCTGGTAGCTGGCTTAGAGCCTCTAATCATTGTTTTGAAAAAATATGAGGGGTGAATGTGCAGCCATTTGTGCAAAGGGAATAGAAACCTCCTGAAAATAGGAAGAGGAAATGGTGTCACTCACTAAATTTGAGGGATTGTGAAGCTGCCTAAATTGAAGGATAAATTTTTTAAAAATCTGAAAGATTTGTCTTGGAAGGGAAGAGAAAGGTAAATAGTTCGAAGATACAGAACAGAACAGTGAAGGGGATGGATGAATACTGAATGTTCAGATTCGTTTGCATAAGTTTGGGGAGTTGTCAAAGCTATGGGGAGATATCTTGTACCTCCTAAGGCTTACCCAAATTAATTAGTATGGGATGGCATAAGCAAGAACTGTCATCACATTTTTGTGCTCAGAGAGTTCCATTTACAGTACCTGCTGACTTTAGAGGCATTAAAGAGAAATTGTTCTTCATTACAATTTTTCTTCAGTTGAAATGCACTAAAATACTCTAATGCCATTATTTAAATCAATAGTATGTCTTCATCTGGCATACAGTATTCAATTCTACTCAACTCGTCTAAAAAAGGTTATAACTAAAATAGAATTGGTTGAAATTTGAGCAAACAATGGGAGTTAGAAGTACAGAGGAAATTCCATATGAGAAAAGGTTGAAAAAGCACAAATACAATGAGACTGACAAACTGGATAGACTGAATCCAATACTCTTTCTCTGACAGTGACCAATACCAGATGATTCAGAAGAAGATGCAAGAAACCCTGCAGTCACCATGCCTCAGTGAGCACTGTTGAAGATTTCAAATTCAGGATGAACTGCTGAGAAATAAGGCTGATTCACCCTCAAACTGTTGGTTATTCTATTATTAAATATACTAGCCAATTAGCCCGTCATAAAACGGGATTTTCAGGTCTCTCCTCCACATTGGTCTTCTCTCAAGAGCCTCTGGTCTCTCGTTATGTCTCTCTCTCTCTCTCTCTCCTCCTTCTACTGCCTCCCTCCTCCCCTCAGCTTGTCTCTTCCTCCTGCCTCTCTCTCTGTCTCTCTCTTTCTCTTCTCCTCCCCGTCCTGCCTCTCACTCGGGGGATCACGGAACCCAAATGACCGTTTGGGCTTCACACTCCCCGTGCTGCATGGGGGGCACGGAGCCCAAATGGTCTCTTGCGCCACTTGCTCCCATGTGGCAGCCCTGCTGAACGGTGTAGAAGTCAGCCGAGCGCCACAGCGGGAGGCGAAGGGGGGCAGGGTGGTTATGTTCATGGCCAGGGGGTGGGGCCTGGAGCCACTGTCACGCCACACATCACTGCCCCGCCCCCCCTTTGCTTCCCGCCGTGGTGCTTGGCTGACTTCTGTGCCGCTCAGCTGGGCCGCCACAGGGGAGCAAGCATCTGTTTGGGCTCCCCCGCGGCGGCCCGGCCGAGCGGTGCAGAAGTCAGCCAAGCGCCATGGCAGGAGGCGAAGGGGGATGGGGCAGTGACGTACACAGCCAGGCCCCGTCTCCTGGCCATGTATGTCACTGCCCCGCCCCTCTTCCCCTCCCACCGTGGCACTCAGCTGACTTCTGCACCGCTCAGCCGGGCCGCCGCGGGGGAGCAAGCAGCACAAGTGGCCGTTTGGGACCCGCACTCCCCAGGCAGCACAGGCCGCCCAGAGGGAACAGCCAGCATTTCAGCGTTACAGACTCACAGCCATTGAGCTACTATATATATGATGAAGCTAGAACCAAACTTCTATTTCACCACACTGGTTAACAAGGAGTTCAAACTGCAGTCTTCTTAGACACTAGAGGAAAAGGGTCTGGCCCATGGAAGCTCTCACCTAATAAACCATGTTGTTAGTCTTTAAAGTGCTACATAGTTCTGTCTTTTGTTTCAGCTAGACCAGACTAACACGGCTGCATCTCTATCACTAATGATGAGTAGTTACTGAAAACAAGTTTCATTAAAGCGCTCTTTTGATTTTAAAAGACCAGTCAGATAACCAAGTCAACATATAATTCAGATCTTACTCAGGTACATCTATAATACAGCGTTTTTCTGGAATAAAGGCCGTTATTCTGGAAAAACAATACTTGCGTCCATACTGCAATTGCATTATTTTGACAAAACGTTGAAATAATGGAGGGCTTTCCCTGACTGCGGTAAACCTCATTCTGTGTGGAATAATACTTTTTCAGAAAAAGCTTTTTCGTAAAAAGGCATGTGTGGATGTGGAAGAGGGAATTATGTTGAAAAAAGAGGCCTCAGGAAATAACACAGGTACCCTGCTGGCCACTCTGTCCACACTCATCACAACTCTATAGTTCCTGTCTTCTGGCAGCTCTTAAAGCACCCAGGAAAAGGCTTGTGGCAGGAAGTTGGCCTTGGGAACTGCATCTCACCACGCAGCTACCACTGCCACACTTCTGGGCACCCATGGCCCAGCCTCAAACCCCCCAAGTGCCCCCTACCCATCCCAGGGAGCATGCAGAGGGATCCCAGGAGCCTGCCAGGGCAGGAAAAGTCGTGCACTGTCCTGGTCTGAGGCAGAGATCCTGGCCCTCCTGGAAGCATGGGGTAAGGAGGAGACCCTCCAGGATTTACGCTCCAGACACAGGGAACAGACATATGTGATGCTGGCCATGAGGGTCCACCACCACCAGACTCTGGAGCAAGTGAGGAGCAAAGTGAAGGAGCTGGGGTAGGTGTATGCCAGGGCCAGAGAGAACAGCTCTTGCTCCAGGGAAGAACGTTACTCCTGCCTCTATTATAATGAACTACACCGCATGCTGGTGCATGAACTTGGAGCTGGAGATGCCTGTCATCATCTGCCCAGGATTCCCAGCCCAGAAGGAGGAGGAGGACAACGAGGTGGAAGAGGAAGAAGAGATGGCCAGCATGGTGACCATAAGCCTGGAGCCAGTACCCTAGGGCCTGGATGTCTCCCAGGCATCCGCCGAGGCTGGGGAGGGATCAGCAGGTGAGTGCTCTTAGGTTTTCACACACACAGGGTGGGAGGACAGGTACTGAGGGGATGGGATGCAATTGTCGGTCAGCCTTCTTGGCCTGGCCCTTGCGCTGCAGTCTGTTCACATGGATGCATGTGCAGTGCCAGTCTGCACCACACAGGACCAAGAGGCAGCCCCAGAGCACCCCCAGGCTCCTGCTCACAGGCTCTGAGGAGGCCAAACATACTTCTGACCCCCTGGATGGACACCCTCCCACCACAAGCCACCATTGGAAGGAGGGAACAAGGGCACATGCAGGCCCGCAGACACACTCTGGAGTGCCTCTCATGGGCATGCCTGCACACTCGAGGCACCAAACCACTCCCGGGGATAGCACTGCCAGGTGCACGTGTGTTTGTGGCCCTGATGGAAGCCCAGGCTGCTCCAGGTCCCTCTCCTGGCCATGGGAACCCAGTGTGGCTGGACACTTCCCTTGCCACGAGACAGGGTCGGGGGCGGGGGGAAAGGAGGGAAGTGAGGGAGGGCAGGAAGCATGGTCCTCTGGGCACCTCTGGGCCTCTATGAGGGAGGGGGCCTACTGTCCAGGCCACACATGGACTTGCTCCCAGGACATCACCATCCTCTGGCCCAAGGACTGTTGCTCTCAGCTCACTGAGGAAGGCAATGCCTCAGGGACACTGTCTTCAGGGATGACTAACCACCTCTCTCTCTTTATTCTCCCCTGCAGGACCAGTCATGACTGTGGGGCAATCACCACCAGGAGAGCCAGCTGCCCAACCCCAGCAGAGCCACAAGCACCAGAGGTTCCACAAGGACCTCATGAGGGAGCATGTGGCCATCCTCCAGGACATGCATCAGACTTAGCCCAGAAGTTCCATGATGATGCTCACCGGTGGGCCCAAATGTGGACTGAGCTAGTGCAGCAGGGCTACAACATCTGTGCCACCGTCTGGGAGATGATGGTGTACCCAGCACCAGTCTCAATCCTTGCTCCAGGTCCTGCTCCAGCCACTGCCCTCCCTGCCATACTGTCCTCCACCATGCCAGCCCCTACCCTCTCTACCATGCCTGACCCCATTCCAGCCCCCACCATCTGCCAATCCTTCTGTTCTCTCTGGCCTCCCTCCAGCCTCACGGTCGCCGAGTTCCCTAGATCCAAGGTGGAACTTCCAGCTGCACCACATGCCACTCTCAGTCCCAACTCTGAACCTCTCCTTCCTCCCCATCTGGGTTCTCATCCTCCCTCCCCCCCAGTTACTGTCACTGAAAAAAGTACAAAGATTTTTTTTCAACACAAACTGTTGTTTTTATTGAGCCTGTAACTTGCCCCTCTGCCTTTCCCACAACAACCCCTCCCTCTTCCCTTTACACTGCTAAAGCTTTGCTGTCCCTTGGAGAGGTAGGCAAGCATGCAGCAGAAGCTGAGAAATGGCTATCCAGGGGGTCCCTTTAAGCATGCGCCTCAGCTAGCCTTAGGCAACAGCTCCCGAAAGCAAATGCTGACCTAATTCCCTGCCTGAATTGATTCTGGGTGGCCTCAAATGTGAGATAGCATCCAATTAGCGTGGACACTATCTTTTGAAGTAACAAATCGCTATGTCATTGCGCTTTTTGCATGTGGACACGCTATTTTGAAATAAGCTTTTCCAGAAGTTCTCTTCAGGAAAATCTTATTCCAAAAGAAGCTTGCAGTCTAGACATAGCCTCAATAATGACACTGTTGCCAGTCCTTTAGCATCTAATATCTAAAGGTTTATTGATAAGATAAGAAAAAAGAATGAGAGAATTAAATGATTAAGGAAATCAAATACATGGAATCATTGCAGAGTTCTTATATCAGGTTTGAAGTGGTAATGGAATTAATTGCTGGCTTGTGAAATCTCTGGTAATGACCAAAAGATTGGAAGGTTCTCAGTCAATTGATTGGAATGATCCTTTGGGTGTCAGTCCAGAAATCATAACAGGAAAGGGGCAAAATAGACATGCTTCTAAGTGTTTTATACCTTTTCCCATGTTGCGGAACATTCTCAGTCTTAATTTGTGGAATATTACAGGCACAAAATGAAGTCACATGAGAAAATAATATACACTTGCATGCTTTGATGAATCATAGGTGCAACCATTACCCATACTTTGGCTAACGGAGCCACTCAAAGGCTCACTAAGTGGTGACAAATTTCTTCTATGACATGTAACAGCTAAGGCTATGTCTACACAACAGTGTTATATTGGAATAATGTTAGTTATTCGGATATAATGTAGTACGTGTCTACACAGCAAACTGATTATTTCAAAATAAATTTGTAATAATGGGCTTCTTTCTCTGACTTCTGTAAACCTCATTTTATGAGGAATAAGAGAAGTCGGGGGAAGAGTGCTCTATTTCGAAATAACTACTGTGTAGACAGCTCCAAAAGTCAAAATAAGCTATTTCGACTTAAGCTATGCCATTAGCATAGCTCAAGTTGTATAGCTTATTTTGAGTTTAGTCCTGATGTGTAGATGTGCCTTAAGTGTTCTTTAATGGGTCATTAATTTGAATGATCCATTCACAATATACTGACTAGACAGGATGCTATCTACGTAAATCAGCAGTTTCCAACCACTGGTCCATTCACTGGTGCTGGGCCATGAACCACTGGCTCCCAAGCCACAGTGGCTGACAGAGCTGAAGCCAGCTGTTTGTGGCAGCTCTTGGGGCTGAGGCTGAGGTACACCTCAGCCTCCTGAGCCACCACACAGCAGCCGACTTCAGCTTCGACAAGCACCACGTCACAGGCAGCTGCTGCAGCTGAAGCCAACTGTTCACAGAGGCCCCTTTGCAGAATGGAAACATTTTATTTGCATATTTGCGTATTCATTATTTGCATAATGAATATTCAAATGTGTAAATAAAATGCTGTCGGTCGGTCAAAAGTTTGAGAATGGGTTTGCCGGTCTGTGATATAAAAAAATTGGGAACCACTTACCTAAATAACACTTCTCATAATTAAATGTAATTAAAGGTAAAAACATATTCTGTCAGCTAAAATGGTAAAACTTTGCCTAACCACGTATCAGTTGTGGGGGTTTAATTGCAAGCTTTCAACTTTGGATCAGATTCTACTATCTTTGAAGTACATTTTGGGGAAAAAATGTATTTTAAAGTGTCTAATGTATCTTCTCTATATCACCCATTATACTGTGTACCTTGGTGAAGTCCCCTCCTGTTTGTGTTTCCCCAAAATTCCACAGTGCCAATCTTTTCAGGTTATTACAAAGACACTTGCCATATAACACAGATAAAATATCACCAAGGATTGTGGTGCCAAGAGGAGAGGCTGCAGAATAAACTGATAAATTAAAGAGCAGTAAGTCACCTGACCTAGATGGACTGTATAAAAAAATTCTGAAGGAAAATAAAGAATGAAATGGCTGATCGGCTAACAAAAATATGTAATCACTCACTACAAGGTATCCACGGTATCATAGGAAAGCAAGTGTTGGGCTCATTTTTTAAAAAGGCAAGAGGGGTGACCCTGGTAGCTATGGACTGGTTAGCTTGACTTCAGTACCGGATAAATAACTTTAAAATAGATTAATTAAACAGCTAGGGGATATTTTAAGAGAGATTAACCATCATAGACTTTGCAAAGTAAAATTTTACCTCCCTGATTCATTAGAATTCTTGAAGATGTTGATCAAATAGTAGATAATATAGAAGCAGATGACATAATTTATTTGGACTTTCAAAAAGCCTTTGACAAAGTCTCTTACAATTAATGAAACTATACATTCCTGGAGTAAGAGACAAAGTACTGTTCTGGATCAGAGACAGAAAGCAAATAGCAGGCAGAAACAATCAGTTTTAATATTGACAAATGGTTAATATACAGGAGCAGTAAAGATTTCTAGTAGCAGCAGTGTTCTTTAATATATCTCTTTATGATAGGGTAAAGGGAATAAACAGTAAATACCAAAACTTGCAGAAGACACAATTGTGTTTAGATTAGACAAGACCAAAGAATTTGTGAAGAACAAGTCTCCCAGAACATTGTAACATTATTATGTAAATAAGTGGTGTCTTATCTTTAAAATGTTGTGTCAGTTCTAACTATTCTCCTTCAAAAAGATTTAGTAAGAGGTAAAGGAGGTTCAGAGATTTGTGATGAGTTTTATTAGAGGCCTGACAAAATGTTGACTTGAAGGGAGAGTGAAAGCATCAGGACTGTTTATTTTGCAGACGAGATGAAAAAGACAAGAGATGATCAAGATATATTAAATAATAGATGGCAAAGGGAAGGTAGGTCAGCAACTTCATGAAATTTAAATGTGGAAATTAGGAAATATTTTACACATAATGCAAAACTAGCTTGGGGATATACTGAATCCGAGGGCTTAACAGGACTCAAATATGGTTAGAAACATAAATGGATAATGAAAAAGCTCACAGTTACAACAGGTAGGTGGGAAAATATATATTGGGCTGTGTTAACACTTTGCAGTCTGCTTTCAAGGGCAGTGAGTGGTTTCAATTCCATAAGACCACAGCTGGGACTGAATTCTGATTTTGCTCCTTATTTCCCACGTACTCCATGGAATAAGAAATTGTACTGGCACTTCAGCTAGCACAATTTACTTGCTCCTCAGTGCTAGCTCAGCTGTGGTGGGCAGAGCCCATAAGGCTTACTGACCTTCACGATTCAGGGCATAACCCAATTCAACTTCTGTGAATGAATACAAGAAACTTCTATTCTACTAAGGTTCTTACTCTGTTCCTAGAGTCATGGAGTCTGCGCGTCACTGGACAAATTATTCCTTAATTGCCCTCTATGGGATTTCTTGCGTCTTTTGTGAAAGTATCTGATACTGACCACTAGTCTAGGAGTATGTCTACACTACAGCATTTAGTTGGAAAAACGGCCGTTTTTCTGACAAAACCTGAGTTACATCCACACTACAATAGCATTCTTCTGAAAGTAAATAGAAAGAACAGAGGGGGGTTTCTGGCATTAGTAATCCTCTTTCTATGAGGAAGAAGCCTTTTTCTGAATGCTCTTTCGAAAAAAGGATAGGGAAGAGGGAGTTCTTCCAGAAAAAGAGAGAAGAGGTAAAAGCACAGGTGCCCTAGTGGCCACTCTGTCTATAGTAATCACAGTGAAATGTGAGATAGCATCCATTCAGAGTGGATGCTATCTTACAAAAAAGCAGATAGTTTTTTGATGTGCTTTTGTGTATAGACGCTCTCTTTTGAAAGAAGTTTTCTTGGAAGATCTGTTCCGAAAAAAGGTTCTTCTGAAAGAAGCCTGCAGTCTAGACATAGCCTAGGTCAAATGGTAATTCCTCTGTGTCTGTGTTCCTGCTACTTTAACATAATCTGGAAATCTCAGAAAAACTCCACTGGGAAGAAACTAAATGACAGAAAGAGTGTAAGGAGCTTTCAAAACTTTGTCAATTCTACAGAACTACTAATGAATGAGTGGGACCTGTACCAATACACATTTTCAATGTACTTATTTCATTGTGCAACATTGTGACACTTAACTGAACTGTTTGAAATGCAGTTGTGAATACAAGTCCCTTAATGCTTTTCATTTCAAGACTATTGATCAGCACTCTAAAAATGTCTAAAAATCTACCCGGATTCTGATTCCCTTAGTAGCCTTACTATTTCATAAACTGTTGACAGAAATAGTAAATAGTCTAATAGTTTCCCTTGGTTTTAAGGAAAGTTAATACCAGCTCTTTGAAGAAAATATGTTTTTACATATGACTATTGTCCTTTTAAATGTCATAATGTAGGAGGAGCAAACTTTCACATCAAACAAACACATCAGAGTCAAATGTAAATCATGCTTACATTCCCCTCTGCACTGATTTTGAACAGATAACACAAGGAGGACTAGAATGCCTGGAATACAGCAAGCTATTTGAGATACCAACAGGGAGCAATATAAACAGAATATGAATATCATGAATATAAAGCAGTGATCTGAATAAAAGAGCAAATGTCCCAGTGAGATGTGTAGACAGTATAGAAAGAGGAAAACAAAGGAGTTGGGTGAATTATTCACTGAGAATAGATCTGGTCGAACACCAAATTATGCATTCATGATTGTGTTCAAATGCATTAGAATCTTAATTGGACCATATTCCAGCCTATTAGTATGCATGAATCCAATCAAAAAATAGGAACAAGAGTGTATGACTTGGGTGACCCATTTCAAATTTGAATGCAGAATATCAAATACCCACACTGGACACTTTGCAAATGCTCCAGGCCTGTTGTTTACTGTCTGAAATAACTGTCAAACCTTTTGAATACTGCATATAATCACAAAATCTGGGACTGATTTACAAATACTATTTTGGGGAAAAGTGGCAATATACCCTGATCTTAATATTTGTTGCATACAGCTCTCGCTGTGAGCAGTTTATCTGTTATTTTATGCCTTTTTGCTCTTTGAAAATGTCCATGAATACATAAGAATCCATATAAGGCTGCTGTCATTTATAAAGGTTTCACAAACTATGTGAACAAATTTCAGCCTATAGATTGCCTGTTTGATATGTGAGGTTTGCTATTTGAGCTTTGTAAGTGTATGAACAGGAGTTGTTCCTCCACAAACTATTTAGGTTTTGATACTTTCTGAGAGAGGATGGAGATCATTTTAGTGAGAGACATATAGCAGGAAATAAGCAGAACTAGGGAATTTCAGAAACATTTAAATCTTTTGATTTCATTTTGTACTAAGAAAGAGAATTATATCTGCACCCCGGTGGGTTCATGATAAAACATCTGATACTGAAAAGCATCTGATACTGACCACTTCTGATACTGATTTTGAACAGATAACACAAGGAGGACTAGAATGCCTGGAATACAGCAAGCTATTTGAGATACCAACAGGGAGCAATATAAAACAGAGAAATTAGAAAAAATATCCATGATAGAATGTTGCAATATAACTTTATTTCTTCAAGATCCATAACCTTAACACACAAGAACTAAAAACACAAAGAGAGAAAGCAGGCTGCTTTTAAGGCAGAGGCACACCTTATCCCACCTTGCTGTAGGCTTTCTGTTTTCAAAGGGTACGTCTGCACTGCACTCTTAGCCCGAAATAAGCTATGTAAATTTCATAGCTTATTTCGAGATCGCCTATTTCAAAATTTCAAAATAAAATTTTGAAATAAACCGCTATTCCAAAATGTCCCTTAATCCTCATGGAATGAGGTTTACAAGGGACATCGGAATAATCTGCCCAATATTTCAAAAGACATTTCAAAATAATGGGTGCCCTGTCAAGACACAGAATAGCTATTTTGGGATACCAGAAGCATCCCAAAATAGCAGTGCAGAGTAGATGTACCCAAACTGACTTCAGCTAGTGTGCTTTTCTCAAAGCCTCCTAGAATCTTCACGAAGGACCAGGAAATACCTTAGGATTTTAAGTGACAGCTTGTAATTTTTATATATGTTTCAATACACAACAGACCCCTATGATTCCATACATTGGCTTAGTGATTTGTGATTGAACTATGAAAGTAGCATATATATTGCTTACAGTTTGAGCTGCTCAAATTGTGTTTTGTAGATCACTGTATGTGGACAAAACACTCCTAGTTTTTGTGAGTCTATTTGATGAATGTTGCTAACAAATAATTAGCCATCTCTGGAGAATTTCTGAAGTATCTGATTTTGGTATGTGATTTTAAATGTCAAAAAATCTCTTAGCTCTGCTTACTCACAAGCAACCAAATGTTTCTGAATTGTCAATATCCATTTGTGATTTTCTATATGTGTGATTTCTCTGCGGCCCAAAGTCGAGTTGTACATTAAGGAAAATATAAGCCAAGTCTAGTACTGGCACAGAACACACTGGACATACTGGCAGACAGCCACCTCCGCAGAGAAAAACATGAGCAAGAGCATTTTATTATGGTGTCATACATGGATTCCAGTGATTATTGTAAAAGATATCATGCCTAAGGCAGAGACAGACAAGCCACTGGAAACAAAGACTAATTGACACAATGGCTGGGTATTTTCAGCAGGGATATGAAGGCAAGCCAGGATAATGCAGCTCACAGAGGAGTTCAGCAATGGCAGTATAACAATGGCAGTTCAGAGGTGAACAGGTCCCTGTGGGAAACACTGGAGGACTTTGGCCTTGTCAGCATCATGCCCCAGCTAGAGGATGTTTCATCTGAAGTTAGAGCTACATAAATGGCCATTGATATCTGCGAAGTCCAATTGCTACAGACCCTTCACTGGTAAATCAGGATTGATCTATAGTTAGCCCTGTTTCAAATAATTGTATAAACACCTTTAGTATCCTCTCTGCTGCTCAGTTAAATATTACATACAATTTTATAGGTGAATACAGTTACTGACTGATCTATCTGCCTCACTAGAGACATTGTAACTAGTCTGACATGACCTCCCTCTCTTCTCTTCACTGGTATGTAGCTGGCTAAACATCCCCCTCTGCTTTTCTCCTTTTCCTTGACCCTGGCTTTCTTAGATACAGTTTGTTAGTTGTCAAGCAATACGATTTAGGTTAGGCTTTTTACTATGGTTTCTTGTTACTCAAGGCCCTGAGGCCAAACTTTGCCTAGAAACCATATTGTGTAGTGTTTGCTTATGAATATGTATGTAACCTGTGGAATGTGTGTGAGGTATGAATGAGAAATACCCAACCAAAGGCAGTTTAGGAACTGTAACCTTTTAAGGCAAACAAAGACCCTGCAAAGTGTATAAATCAACTGATGAGTGGCCAGGAAAATCTCTCTCTCGGACAAGATGTAACAACACAGCAGAAACCTAGGACAGGCCCAGAGAAAGTAAAACTTCCTGGAGATCTGAAGGGATCTCCCAAGGAACCTCATGGCCGAGTCTCCGGGAAGCTGACACCTGGCCAGCACTCCAGCCACCTGCGAAATCAAAAGTAATCTACATTGCATTTGCAGCTTGCCTCCAAACTGCCAGCATGAATGATATGTGTGTGTGTGTGTGTGTGTGTGTGTGTGTGTGTGTCTGGGGGGAGGGAGGGTATCATCTTACTCTTAAGAATCTTTATCAATAAACAACCCCAAAAGCAATACTCCTCCAGCCCACTCTTTGTCCGGGTTTGTTCCTCAGCAGGTCTGAGGAAGTTCAACACAGGCAGGCTGATCTTTAGACAAATAAGTGAATACCTTTTTAAATGGGAATATTGACTGCCAGAGACTAGGCTACTCATAGTAGTAAAAAAAGAAGATAATCAGAAGAAGAGGAGACTAAAGCATCATTTTTTGAGCAGGAATACTAAATATGTATTTCAAAATAATCTGTGCTCTGCATAATTTAATATTTGTACACAAAGATTTGTCCATATAGCGTGTAACACTGCTAATTCCATTGTGCAGGGCATAGCTGTCAATCACCTGTGCTTTACATTGGTGTGTTACTACACATATGATCCTCTGTGTAGGGGAGAGAGGCAAATAACAGTCCTTACTTCTTAAGGGTGAAGGAATGAAAAGACATTTTGGAAAGTAGAATTTCCTCACACTATCCCTTTGGAAGTTTGGCTCCACAGGATGCTGATAGAAAGTCCCTACTTTGACAGATGCACAAAGATGTCTCTTACTTTAAAAATAGCTAATTCTTAGTAAAGCTGAAGCTGTGATATTGTCCAGTGAGTTTTCAGACCATGGTGCAGCTCATAATCTGGCTACAAATGTTCATCGCAGGGGAACTGTCTGCTGGGAGTAGCTGTCAGATTCAGGTTTTCACTCTGCTCTCCTTGTTATACCTTGTTTAGGACAAAAAGAGTTTGACAGTAAAAGGGAAAGTGTGTAGTTCTGCACTGCAATGCCTCCGCTGATGGTTACGCTCAATCACCATGTCTGGCTTTATAATCTAAGTCACTGATGTAGGCTCTTTAATGGACCCTAAAGTTGTCCAGGAGCCGCTCTGAATTATGTGAAGGCCAGCAACTCGCCCTCGTCATCTGACTCTGATGTGCTGCCCCTGTACAAACCAGAGATCTGACCCACCTCTGTGTCTAACCTGAACATACCAGTGATTATTGTAAAAGATATTGTGCACCCTACAATTAAATGGCAGTGTTCATGATTCTAATTCTGAGAATATTGTGCTACTTGCACCATTTATTTCAGTTTCAACAGCAATCCCCCTTATCTCACTGCTGAATGAAAAGGACATTGTTCCTTTTGTCATAGATGTAACTATTCATTATAATGGAAAGAGAACTCTTTTGGAGAGTTTTGGAAGGCCAGCTGAAGTAAGCAGTGCCTTCATCTTGCTTTGTCTTCTGACTCAGGACTTTCTCTCTCTTCCTGTGAAGAAAGGAGAGAGAGAGCTGAAAGTTACCATTGTAACAATTGCTGTAGAGGCAAAAGATGCAGCAAACTCCCTTATAACTTTTAGCCCAGAGTTTAGGGCAATTGCCCGAGAAGAGGAAAATCCAACTTCAAATCCCAGCTCCGCATTAGGCCATTGATATGTGTGGGCTTTGATGTTCTCTGGAAACTGGCCCCTTGGGAAACATAAGCAAAGGAATACCTAGTTTGAGTATTCTTCTGAGATTTAAGAACGGAGTAGGAATTGAGGCATAAGACTCAATGGCAGAAACTAACATGCCGAGGAACTTTAATAGTGGCAATCCATGTACATAGGGATTTGAGGCATCTGCATAGTCAAATGGCAGCTTAAGAAAGGGTTTTGAAAATCTCAGTGATGGACTTAGGCACATCAAGTCTTTTAAGGATCTAGCCCTTCATAAATACGAGTTCATTGCAGGGAGGTTAAAATGTAGAGACTGTATGCTTAAATGGGCTAGAGCAATTATGTGAATCCAGGATTTTACCAGAAAGAAAAGAGAAAAGCTATTGTTTTAAGCCCGGTAGAATTTTGAATCAAGTCCCTGGGTATGTCTACACTACCCCGCTAGTTCGAACTAGCGGGGTAATGTAGGCATACCGCACTTGCAAATGAAGCCCGGGATTTGAATTTCCCGGGCTTCATTTGCATAAGCGGGGCGCCACCATTTTTAAATCCCCGCTCGTTCGAACCCCGTGCAGCGCGGCTACACGGGGCACGAACTAGGTAGTTCGAACT
Source organism: Pelodiscus sinensis (assembly GCF_049634645.1). Lineage (NCBI taxonomy): Eukaryota > Metazoa > Chordata > Testudines > Trionychidae > Pelodiscus > Pelodiscus sinensis. The sequence goes on along the minus strand of NC_134715.1, from coordinate 100,475,431 downwards.
AGGAACTCGTGGAATGAGGAGTAACGGTAGTTCGAACTAGGAAGCCTAGTTCGAACTACCTAGTTCGTGCCCCGTGTAGCCGCGCTCCATGGGGTTCGAACAAGCGGGGATTTAAAAATGGCGGCGCCCCGCTTATGCAAATAAAGCCCGGGAAATTCAAATCCCGGGCTTCATTTGCAAGTGCGGTATGCCTACATTACCCTCCTAGTTCAAACTAGGAGGGTAGTGTAGACATACCCCCTGTTATTATAACTCCAAATTTGACTAAGAGGAAGATCTGGCCCTTGTTGAGAAAAATGTTTAATTAAAAAATGTGACATGTTACTGATCGGTAATTGCTACATAATGGTAAGAAAATGTCAGATGGAGGAGTACAGCTCCTTTGTACAGAACAGAGCCAAAGGAAATACAAATATTTGCTCTTTGGAAGCAAAATATTGTTAAATATGAATTAAGCCATGTTTTTTCTAGGATAAAGTTGAATCCAAGTGAACTTCCTAATTGCTATGATAATTAAATACTGTTACTAAATGTTGAAATGAAACAAATATTTCTATTAAGAAACAAGACATTTTCAGCATTACCCCTCTCCCCCCATTTGAACACATCATTTGCTAGTACATGTGGCAGGTGTATGGATGTTTATTATATTATACCTCAATCCATAAAGAGAAGGAGTAAAAGATACATATTTAAAGGCTCAATCTTTAAAGGTTTTTCAACTCCCACTGGCTCAACTGGCAGAGTGTGCTTAGCAGATTGCAGGAGTGCTCAGTGCATATAATATTTTCCTTTCTAGCCTTCACAATACTTGGCTAAGAGCTAATTTAGCTAGGAAAGCCAGTGTTCATGCCAAGGTTGATCTGTCAATGGTGACACATAAGTAAACTGATTCTGCAAGAAATGTCATGCCAACTTTGTTCTCAAAGCCAGTTCTTCACCATGTCCCTCAGAGTGCTTTGTGAAACACTATCTATACATGTATGAAGAATTCATTTACTGAGAAGCCTTAATCTGTTCATAGAGCTGACTCATAGGCTTTGGGGGGGTCATATGGCAGGTTCTGCAAGGTGTACAACTTGCCATATTAAATTAAATGTATTTGTTGGCTAGTGCTCTGCAAAGTATTCTAAACAAATGCAGGTAGAACAGCTAGGTCAGCAGAGGATCTGTCACTGCTGTTCAATTGGATCTTATTATTTCTAGTTTTTTACTTATTAAAATATACAAAGCATTTTGTTGCCTTAAAATGAGTTATTGGAACACAAAACAAAATCCCCTCATAACCTCTGTATGTGGGATATAAATTACGTGAATCTTATTTGCTCATCCAGGAACATTCAACAAGCAATGAAGTATAGGAGGCATCCAACTACACTAAAGGTTTGCAGGAAAGTCTATTCAATCTGGAACATAGACCATGGCATCTGCCCTAAAAGGACTGAGTCATGCATGGACTTGTGACCTTCTCATGTGACAAACTCCATCTTGGGACATATTTTTTCATTAAGAGAACAATGAGAAGCCTTTCACACTGACCAGGTTATAAAGAGGGCCCTTTTTGTCTTCAGTCCAGCTCATCACCTCGGAAGGATCTCTGCTATAAACTGAAGAAACATCCTAAGAAAAGATGTATTTCAGAGATTTGTTTTAAGACAACAGATTATTCCAACTCTACTACAAGCCTGCAACAGGAACTTTGTTGTTGGTGTATGTAATTTGATTCCTTTAACTAACTAACTAACTAACTAACTAACTAACTAACTAACTAACTATTTTAGATTCTAAAAGACTGGCTAACATCTTGCCTTTGGGTACGTCTACACTTGCTCCCTATTTTGAGATAGGGATGCAAATGTAGCTGACCAAAATTGCTAATAAAGTGGGGATTTAAATATCCTGTGCTTCATTAGCATAATCTCACCCGCGCGCTATTCTGATCGCCAGCTGATTCGAACCATGAAGTGCGCTCCAAGCCGTGTTAGTTCTAATCAAACCCTTTGGTTCGAACTAACTTTACTCCTAAAAAAAATGAGCTACCCCACATCTTAACAAGCTTCCTGTTTTTCAAAATATTTTTTGAAATAATAGGCGTGCTATTTCAGCATCCCTGTAATCCTCATTCCACGAGGGTTAAGGGATGTCTTGAAATAGGGCATTATTTCAAAATTTGGTGCTGTGTAAATGCGCCAAATTTCAAAATAAGCTATTTTGAAATAGAATTGAAATAAGATACACAAATTGAGTAGCACAAATGGCGTATCTTATTTCTACTTTAGGGTGCTGTGTAGATGCATCCTAAGCATTTTTTCCCTCAATTGATCCTGCCAGCAGTTCCCCCAGAAACTCTGCTTTATTACACAAGCAAAATCAAATTCATTAGGGAAATACAAAGTAGTTTGGTTCGATTTAACTCTTGTTTCATACCCTGTTCAAGTGGGTGGAGTTCACCAAACAAACAAATAAACCTTATTCCACTTCCACTTTTCATAGAGCAGATGTCCTAACAATGAAATCCATAATGATGTCTACAACCTTCAAAAATTAGGTTTACAGGATCTTTCGAAAAAGGCTTCCATTTTCAAAAGAACCGCATCTAGACTGTGGTTTCAATTTCGAAATAGTGCTTTTTTGAAAGAGTGCCATGACGTGATTATGTAAATGAGGCATGGGAAATTAAAATCTCAGCTTCATTTACAATGTCGAAGTGTCTAATTTACATCCCTCTGATGAAACAGGGATGTAGTCTAGACACATCCATACTCTATTTATAATACCTTTCCCTACAAAACAGATTTCCATTGAAGGGTGACAATTATCAGTCTATTGAATTTGTTTATATGCAGCCGGTAAGATATTTAAGGCCAGGGTACCAAATTCCAAAAGTTCTTCTTTCTCTTCAGGAAAGAAGGAATGTAATTTGAAACAATCCTATACATAAGCATTGGAAGGAAAGATGTTTGGCCTTTCATTCAGACTTCAACAGTATGTTCCTCATAGGTACTATTGGAAAGATTTTAAATACAGTGCCTAGTTTCAAAACACATTTGCCAGCAGGAAGTCTCCTCAGGAATGTCAAATAGCAGTTCCTGCAGGGCCACTTGGCCTAGTAAGAAAAGTAGGTCAGATGAGAAAAAGCTGTTCTTTGTCTGCAGCATCTGTTTTCTTAAGATTTTCCCAGTAATCAACGTTTTTGAGGCAAAATGAGCAAATTTCTTTCAGAAAGTTTGAATCCACTTGAAGTGTAAACAAACCTGAATACAACTGGTTAGCAATGAGAATGTGAGAAAGCAAGCATAGAGGGAACACAAAGAAAAAGACCCAACAGTGGAAAAATGGGGTTAAAATTGTGTAGAATGGGCAGAAGGAAAAGCTCTGTTTTGCTGAAGTTTCTGTAGCTGACCAGACAAGGTCCAAAAGTGGGCACGGATGGCTTAGAAGAGGATGTGGTCAGATTATATTCTAACTTGATATATTCCTACACATGCTGAGGTTCATACCTATATTAAATTTTATACCTCTGACAGTCATCTAAACTCAAATATATGGTGCCCTGGATGCATTTAAAAGCTGCTTTCTTGACAGTATCTGAGGGAGATTGCTGGTGCAAAAACCAAACAAACAAAAAAACCTTGTTAATGCTGCAACAGTTTGCAATTAGAAGCATCTTCTGACTGTGAGTATGAAGCAAACCCAGTCCTGTATATTGTGAACTATGGGTGTACGTATCTACAACCTATATAGATAGTGCAAGTTTTTATTGCGCTAGAACAAACATGCCTTCATAAAATGGAAAAATCCTGGGGAAATTCAATATATGGTTGCACAAAGGGTTGGAAACAATTTTGCAAAAAGTGTAAAAAGAGATAACAGGATACCATCCACAAATCTGACTTAGGTTCTTGCTTTGTTTTTCAAATAATTATTATTACACTTAAACAATCTTAATGATCTCTTGTCTTTCGTATTCTAAGTAAAGAAAGCCAGGGGATAATAGAAACTAGAGTAACGATAGGAATAACAGATAAGAGATAAGAAGCCACCAGCTAGGTGGGATGACCAAGCAAACAGTCAAGAGATACCAATCAAAGTATTAGAATAATTTGGATGTCTGAAGAAAGGCAGATTAAAGTAAAGTAAAGGCATATCCTTCCCCACTCCACCCCACCCCACCCAATGAAATAAAAGTGGAACTAGAAAGGCAAGATATGTGTTATGGAAACTCCCAGAAACAATCAAAATGATGCTCATTGGAGGCAACCTTGACTACTTTGTAATTTATGACTCCAGCGTGACACAGCAAGTTCCCATAAGCTTGCAAGAGAACTTATTGCTGTAAAGGAGGGTTGTATTGTCATGGAACTTTGGGGCTATTCTGCAAAAATATCAGAGCTTCAAATGCGTTGACAGAGGCCCCAGCTCCCCCTCCTCTGTGTGCAGTTTCAGCTCACAACAGCAGCTGACTAAGCAATACTAAAAACTGGTAATTATAAAATCTAGCTGCAGAACTTCTCTCTCTCTCTCTCTCTCTCTCTCTCTCTCTCTCTCTCTCTCTCTCTCTCTGTGTGTGTGTGTATGTGTGTGTGTGTGTGTGTGTGTGAGAGACTGTGTCTAGACTGGCAAGTTTTTCCGCAAAAGCATGTGCTTTTGTGGAAAAACTTGCAAGCTGTCTACACTAGCCACTTGAATTTCTGCAAGAACACTGACTTCTTACTGTCTGAAATCAGTGCTTCTTGCGGAAATACTATGCTGCTCCCATTCGGGCAAAAGTCCCTTTGCGAAAATGGCGATTGGGGCTTTTTTGCAGAAAAGCGCGTCTAGATTGGCACGGATGCTTTTCCGCAAAAAGTGCTTTTGCGGAAAAGTGTCCGTGCCAATCAAGACTCTCTTTTCCGCAAATGCTTTTAACGAAAAACTTTTCTGTTAAAAGCATTTGCAGAAAATCATGCCAGTCTAGACGTAGCCTGTGTGTATAAATAGAAGCACATGATGATTCTAATGTATAAATTGTATTCTTAATAGAAGTGGTGTATATCTTTATCCCCAGAAAAAAAATAGTATGCTTCTTATTAGAATAAGCAAGTGACAAGACTAGGGGAAGAGAAAGATGGCACTCTGGAAATTAGTGGGCTGCTTTCCACCAGATCAAAAAGTTTGTTTTGAAGATTTGGTTTGCCTAAATGAACTGACAACTGCAGAGGAGGAGGATGTAGAGGTGGAGGATTTTGTGACTTTTGGCCTTCTTTCTTAACAGGTCCTGGCTCTGAGACAGAAAGGCTGAAACCATTGGTAATGTTGTGGGCAGAATGGTTTTCTTTTTGTTGCTGATGTATAAATCCCCAATGACTTAAAGGTTGCCTGTGATCCCTAAGACTATGAAGCCTCTCATCTGTCTTTTCTGGCCAGAGTTAGGAGCCTTCAAATGGGAGATTTTGTATGGTTTGTAGTAGCACCAGGGAAAAACCTGACAATTATGGGCAAGATGAATGGCATACAGTGATAACGGAAGATATAGTTCAAGTCACAGAATCTGCTGCATCTAACTCACTTGCAAAGTTATTCTGGAAACTTATTTGTCCTCCTCTCCCATAGCAGTGAACTTCTGCTTTGCCTTACCTGGAAGGCTGTACAGGATATCCCACAGGCCAAAATCATACCAACCCAGGAAAGGTTGCTAGTTCATGATCATCAGCTGAAAACCTTCTGTAGAATTCCACCCCACCATCAGCTTGAGCCTGGAGCAGTCCACACACGAGATCCACTTCCTTGACACTACAGTATAATTACAGAACGGACACATTTCCAATATCTTATACTGGAAACCTACTGACCGTTACACTTACCTACATGCCTCCAGCTACCATCCAAGACACATCTCCCAATCAATTGTTTACAGTCAGACCTAAAGATATAACTGGATTTGCTTCAATCCCACAGACAGACAAACACCTACAAGATCTCTATTAGGCATTCTTAAAGCTTATCCACCTGGAGAAGTAAAAAAACAGATTGGCAGAGCAGGATGAGTACCCAGACATCAGCTACTTCAAGATAGGCCCTACATAGAAAACAACAGGATAACACTTGTCATCACCTAGGGTGTGTATAGATTACATGCCTCCGTCGACGGAGGCATGTAGATTAGCCAGATCGGCAGAGGGAAATGAAGCCGCGATTAAAATAATCGCGGCTTCATTTAAATTTAAATGGCTGCCCCGCTCTGCCGATCAGCTGTTTGTTGGCAGATCGGGGCAGTCTGGACGCGACGCGCCGACAAAGAAGCCTTTCTTGATCGGCACAGGTAAACCTGGTTTCACGAGGCTTACCTGTGCCGATCAAGAAAGGCTTCTTTGTCGGCGCGTCGCGTCCAGACTGCCCCGATCTGCCGACAAACAGCTGATCGGCAGAGCGGGGCAGCCATTTAAATTTAAATGAAGCCGCAATTATTTTAATCGCGGCTTCATTTCCCTCTGCCGATCTGGCTAATCTACATGCCTCCGTCGACGGAGGCATGTAGTTTAGATGTACCCCTACAGCCCACAACTTAAACCCCTCCAACACATTTTCCACTTATCCTGGAAAATGACCCCTCACTCTTCCCTTGGGGAACAGACCAATCCTCAACTACAGACAATGCCTAACCTCAAACAAATTCTTTCCAATAACCACACAGCACACCTCCATCATACTCAACCAGGAATCCACTTCTGCAATCAACCCCGATGCCAACTCTGTCTACAAATCTATGTAGACAATATCATTACAGGACCCAAGCACATAAACCACCACATCAGAAGCTTGTACTACTGCTCATCCACTAATGTGATATATGCCATCAAGTGCCAGTAATGCCCCTCTGCCATGTATATTGGACAAACTGGACAGTCTCTATGAGAAAGAATTAATGGACACAAATCAGATATCCAAAAAGTCAATACGCAGAAACCTGTTGGGGAACATTTTAACTTGCCTGGCATTCATTACTGGATCTCAGAGTCACCGTATTATCTCAAATGAATTTCAAAAGCCAGCTTGACAGAGAAACTACAGAACTTAATTTCATTTACAAGTTTGATTCCTACAACAGAAGTTTAAACAAACAAGCTGGATGCCCCACTACATTCCACATCCTAATGACATTAAAAAACCAAACAAAGGGTACTTAAAGTGGGTACTAAGTACCCTATCAGCTTTATTTAGCATGGATACTCTAATTGACAATTTCTTTCACCACCTTTTTTTTCTTCTTTTTCTCCTCTTCCTCCCACCATACCTGTTCTGTCCTATTTATTTGAAAACTGGACTGACCCCTTAAACTCCATTCATCTTAAGAAGTAGTTTGTGCCCATGAAAGCTCACGATACCATCTACATTTTCTTTGTTAGTCTCTAAGGTGTTGCAAGACTATTTGTTGTTTCTTAAGTTTTGCTAAAGATATGGAGCTTTTACTCTTCCTTTCCTTTTGGGGCTGAGGCCTAGTTACTTCTTCTCTCCTTCTCATTTACAGCAGAAACTCTTAGGGGGAAGGGACCAAATATCATCTCTCCCCACTTTCAGTAGGAAGAGAAAGGGAAGATGTATCTTCATAAACTCTTGGTAGGCTCTAGGATAGCCTCATTAATAGAGAAAAAATGTCAACTGGCTATCCAAGGCTTTCACCAACCATCTGGAGGTGGGGAAGCAAAATCAATGACTACCTCCTAATCACATGAATTGCATACTTTACATCAATTTTCTTGGGGTGGCCCCACATCAGAAGGTCAATGGGAGAAATGCTACCGTTGACATCCCTTACTCCTCACAACACCAAGAGTACTGGTACCTCCAGTATCTGATTTAGTGGGTCTTTACTACCTGGAGTTGTGCATTTAAAACCATCCTTGCAGGTCCAGTGTAGACCTGGATTTAGAGGGGTGCACAATTCTTTCCAGAGCTGCTTTGCATCACATCCTGCGTGGATTGTGGTCAAATACAACAATGTAGCTCATACTAGGCATTTGGTTTTGGGTAAATAATACCTAACTGGGGCAGAACAAAAGGAAAGAATATTTCCTCAGTGGTGTTTGCTCTAACTACTCGCAGAATGACAAACTTTTTCCTATTTTTTTCCTACTTTCATACCCTGAAAAATCTTTTAAGTCCTTTGTCCTCTCTATAGAGGAGAGTTGAATGTGACTATTTTTGGAGATGTCATAAAAGAGGAACAGTAAAGATGGACTGATGCTCTCCCAGTCACACTAAAGAACCTGAGATCATGTTTCTGAATCTGAATCCTGAAGCTGGAATCCAGATGAGCCAGAAAATGTCTGCAATCATTGGGAGAAAAATCAGCAGAAGATGAGAGGAAAAAAATTGAGCTATTATGGAGTTATAGTTCTGTTGAACTCAGCAGTCATTTGACTGAAAATAGCTAGGAGAAATCCTTAATTTCTAATATAAATATGCATAATATTTGAACATACATATCTAATATATATTTGAGAGCATGTCTGTATGTGAGCAAATGAGTCTGTCTGTCTGTCTGTTTGGACAAGAATTCCACCTAAACAGTAAAAGCTAGGACCATCAAATTTGATATGTAGCTTCCTCTTATCTTAACTTAGAGCAAGATCAGGGTTTGGTTGTGCCAGGACAATGGGATGTGCATGGAATGTAATTGTTTCTCATAACATATATTGGGAGGGTTCTGCTTGCAGGGACAGTCACACTATATAATGACCACGGGGGGAAGGTGGGGAAGGGGAGCAAGGGGCCAGAGATGGGGATTGGTACAATTATAATCTCATTGGGCCAGCAGGGGGCAGAGGAAGAGAAAGGGACAGCTATCAACTATGTATTTGAGAGATTTTGTCCATTTGTGTGCCTGTCCCTGTGTGTGTGTGTGTGTGTGTGTGTGTGTGTGTGTGTGTGTGTGTGTATCCCCTAGGCCAGGGACATGCACCCCTCTCTTGTCTGTGCCTACTGCAGATGCAGCAGCCATGGACAGGTGCTTATGACCTGGCCCCAAGCTGCTGTGGTGATAAAGAGGGTTGGGGTTGTCTTCTCTCCTCAGGGCATCCTGCATACTGAACCCCTCATCCCCACCCCCACTTAAGCCTTCTATCCCCCAGGCACCTTTCAGGGAGGGTGGGAGGGACTGAAACTCCCTCCTGATTCACACAGGGATGTGGCTGGCTATTTCTCTTAGTCAGGGAACCAGGGGACAACTTACAGTTTGCTGCATTCCTCATTCTGGCTAGGAAGCACAGGGGACAGATGAACCTGGCCCTGGCCATGCCGGGGAGATGCATCCCTTGCTGAGCAGTGGCCACTGCAGATGCAGAGGCCATGGAGAGGTGCTTCTCAACTGACCCCAAGCTGCTGCAGTGAGAGAGGGCTGGGGTAGTTTTCCCGATGCAGCCTGCATACTGAACCCCTCATCCCCAGCCCCACCTGAGCCTCTCCCTGAGCACATTTATGAACTAAATCCTACTTCATAAACTCAAATGATTTGAATAACAATGATAGAAAAGACTTAATCAGCGAAAGTCCTCTTATTGAATTTACTCTCTTTGTATAGTTTTTATATTATGGAAGGATTATTCATGGACTGACTGGGTTCAGTTATGCTTCTGGTATTTAAATGTATGGTGTAACTCTGCAATCCAGTATCCTTATTCTAACAGTTTATAAAGCTTTCAGGGATAATTGAAAGGCCTATGTCATTTCAGCTTGCATTTTTCAATACCAAGGGGCTTTAACATGCCAAAGGAAATTACAAAGCAATTTTTAAGTGCTTTTAATTAGTATCCATTGCCAGGTCTAGTCTGAGTGTTTAAAGACACTTTTGTGAAGCATTCTTGAAAATTCTTGACTACCAGTCAAGTGACAAGTACCTCACACAAAGGAAAATGGAGCTTTGGTGGAGACAAATCCTCACCCTTTAAGGCTATGTAGTGCTATTTTGGGATACTTCACACTAGTCACCAGCCTGCAAAGTTTATAGAGTTGCCATATTTTTAGCTATCTGATGGTATGCGTGATTATTCTTAGTACTTTTCCTAAAGTCCACAGTTTTACTGGTCTCCCACCAGAAATTTACCAAAACTAGGTTGTATTCTTGTGAGCATGAAACAGCACATTTTGCAGAAAACTTGATCTGTTCAGTCTCCATTGCAAACCCAGGAAGCACTCCAATGGCATGTCTGCAGCTTGGTGAATCAGAAGACAATGGATTAACATTGACTCATTGATCTGCTGCTGGATGTCAAGGAGGGATACCTTCCTTTTCAACTGTGTCAGCTGGAGATTATTGGGACACAGAACACAAAGGAAGTTGGCCCATGGGATTGTGGGTTACTTCTGGTGAGCTGTGTTAACATGGCAAAGTAATAGGGCTTGAACATTCTGTCCCATCTGGTCTTGGACTTGGACTGCTGGATCCTAGGACCTTGGGTCTGAGTCCTGAATTTAACTTCAATTTCAGTGTAGATGGAAGGGATGAGGGTAGGTTTGAGCCAGACAAATATACCCTTAGGCTACATCTAGACTGGCTTGATTTTCCAGAAATGCTTTTAACAGAAAAGTTTTCCGTTAAAAGCATTTTTGGAAAAGAGCGTCTAGATTGTTATGGATGCTTTTCCGCAAAAGCACATTTTGCGGAAAAGCATCCATGGCCAATCTAGACGTGCTTTTGCGCAAAAAAGCCCTGAAAGCTATTTTTGCGATCGGGGCTTTTTTGTGCAAAACAAATCTCAGCTGTCTACACTGGCCCTTTTACGCAAAAATTTTGCGCAAAAGGGACTTTTGCCTGAACGGGAGCAACATAGTATTTCTGAAAAAAGCACTGATTTCTTACAGTAGGAAGTCCGTGCTTTTGCGGAAATTCAAGTGGCCAGTGTAGACAGCTGGCAAGTTTTTCCAGAAAAGCGGCTGATTTTCCAGAAAAACTGGCCAGACTAGACACAGCCTTAGAAAATATATTTAATCACAACTTGACTAGGCACAATATTCTCTCTGTGCACTTGGGATAGAGGAAAATATGTGGCCTATACTATCCCTTGAGATGGTGCAAATCTTTCTCAGTTCATCTACATCAGGCAGCTCCTTACAACATTGTAGAGAATTGGCATGGCCATGACCCTGCCACTTTCCTAACTTTTTTGAGATGCTTTTTGTGCCCCAGGGGCTAGAATGGAAGCAATGACTTCCCTCCCATGAGTGCAGGAACTGCCACTGTCCTTGACCCTTGTGTGGGAATGAAAGCTTCTCACAGGGGCTACAACCCAACCTATAGCTGGGCCAGGCACAATCTGTCAGGGCCAAATTAGAAAGAAAGAAAGAGAAAATGAACTAGTGCTGTCTTGGAAAGGGGATGCTTCAGTGCAATAACAATGGCACAACTCTGCCAATGGCACAAGCCACTATGAGATACAGCATTCCTGAAAAGGTTAATCTGAAACAAATCTCAGGAGTTTCTGATGAATTCAGGGATCTATATGGGATGAAACTTGCTTTCAGTTATAGGCACATGCCCCCAATAAAATGTTGCTAGGTTGAATGGATGAAAGGAAAGCAGAAGGTTCAGGTTAGGTTTAGTTTATGTAATATGGAATCTCATTAACAGGGACAATTATGTCAACATTTCTCGACTCTTATCATTGTGGTTAACTGGATGATATACCAGAATAATAATGATGACCAGCAATGCATGGAAGTGTCCAGTATGGGGAATGGTACACAGATTGGTCTTTTGTCCTGTCCTTGGTTTTATGCCCATGTCATAGAGACGTGGAAGAACAAAATGAGATTAGGTCCAAAAAAATGCATGCTAACATATTTGGAGAAAAAGAATCTGAAACACATGTACACAATGGTAGGAAGAGATATGGATAGCAGTTATGTTAAAAAGAGACTAATAGACCACTACATACGGTAATCAACTCTGAAACGATAAACAGCATAAAAAAACTAATACTATTTTGGGTCTCAAATATAGACACGTCCTGTCTAGGGGCAAGGAAGCAACATGATCTCTATGTAGCTTTTACACCATGTAGTCGGCAAGAGTAAGTCTCAGGTCTGACACTGGGTTCCCAAAGTACAAAGGATGCCACACAGGTATCTGTCGATCACAAACAGTTTATTTCTTGACAGCTAACAGCTGTGCCCCATAAATGGAAGAACAATATAACAAAGAAGTGGCATATCTTATGTCTCTTCCTGCAAGCCTGGAACCCCGGGTAGGCTGCGGATGAAGTGAGAGGTTGTCTCAGTTTCCGAGGCGCTGGTACCCAAAGCCCATTGGCGAAGTCCGATTTGCTAGGCTCTGAGGCAGCCTTAAATACAGTTTTCCTGCCGTTTAGCAGTTTGGAAATTTCCAGGGCTTACTCATTAGTGCTGATGTAGAGCTTAGTTGTTAGTTATCGATCTGGTTCTTATAAGGATCTTCTTGTTCTTTGGCCCTGTTTACATGATCAGTACATTAGGGTAAACAGAATTGTTTATGCATTCTTGCCCTTTACCGTTATCTCATACTTGTTCCTGCTATACTGGCAACAATGCTTATCTTAAGTGGCATATGTTCCCAAAGACTTGCTTCTGGCTCATCAGATATAGGGAAAAGGAAAAGGGGGGAAGGAATGCAGGTCTCACCACCCCTAAGCTAGCACATACAAAGTTCTTCCGCAATTGACCACTACACACCAAATATACCTATGTGTTTTGCATGTCTGTCCATCAGTTACCTTTATGGGTGTAATCATACAGTCCTTTAGCCCTGGTGAACACTAGAGAGTTAGACTTTCCTTACTCTCCCGATTTCGAAATAACAAGCAGACCATCCACACTACCAAGCCTAGTATTTTGAAATAACAGACTGGTTATTCCAAAGTAATAACTCCAGCTTTCTATGAGGAATAACACTAATTTTGAAATAGTTATTTCAAAATAGTGGTAGTGTGGATGCTCCAGCGCCACTATTTCAAAATAACTACTCCTCAGAGCCATTCAGACTCATGACTCTCCAGTGCTTCCTGGGGCTCTTAGACAAATTGCACATCCACATTAATGGAGCCTGCCTCAGACTAATTTTGAGGCTTCCCCGTAGCATGGACACGCTATTTTGAAATTATTATTTTGGGAGTTATTATTTTGAAATAAGTTATTTCAAAATAATTTCCTAGTGTAGACATGCTCTTACTCAGAGAGTGCATGTACTGGATTCAAATGAGAGTTTTGCTTGAGAAAGGTCAGAACAGATGCTTTAGATCTAGAGCTTTTAAAAATAGCCCTGTGTTCAACAGAAGGTGACACACTTGTAAAAATCTGTTTCTGGAAGATATTATTCAACAGAGATATTCTGTTGAATTTGTTGTGGTAGATTAGACTGACAGCTCGAATACAATGCATTATTTTTACTAGAGGCACTATACATAGGCAAAATTTATTTGAGCAGCCTTAGAAGTAAGCACACATATAGTTGCCTTGTCATTAAATACTGAGCAGTGCCCATTTACAGCAATTACCAAATTAGTACATATTTATTTCCATCATACACAATAAATGAAAGCTAAAATCCTTTTAAGCTCATAAAATTTACAGTCCAATAGGTAAGCTATTTTCTGGCCCATATGTGACTATGAAGAATTTCTCATTTAAGAAAAATAAGCAGCCTCAAATTTGATTTAGTCACATATAGCTGCAGCCAATCGGTAATTTGTGGATGAAATATCAGTTTCTTGAAATGCATGTTCCTCTTTAATGTAATTTCCAGAAAACATCCCTGACAATTTGTGCATGGCTTTCAGGTCACTAAAACTCAGATTGTAAAATCCCTTGTTCCTCTAAGGAAAACTTGCCTCTTTGTCTTCCTATTTCAAAGAATACATAAAAATGGTCATTCAGCCTACAGTTTCCTGAGATGCATCAGTAGTTTATGTAGCAAATCAGTATAATTTTGTCCTGAGTTAAATATATGATGGCACATATGAGCAGTATTTAATTGCCATTTATTTGTGTGGGGGAGAGGGGAGGACATAAATGGGGAAAATTTGGATGTAACATTCTATTTAACACAATAATAATCAGAAGACTTGAAGAAATAATTGGACAATGCTTGATGCATAAGGTCTGATTACCTCTCTAAGATCATCAAATTTGAATCCCAATTGTCCATCATAACAAAACTCCTTAGAACATTGGAAAGATGTCTAATCAAAACATCCTTAAAGCCCCACTGTATGATGATTTCTTTCTATTTCAGCTCGTCTTGGTCATTATAATCATCATTGTCCCTTTTGTAAGTAGAAGCAGTGGCAAACCAGATTTGTTTGAGGGATGTACAAAAACTGTTGCATGCAGAGAACAGTTGGTTCTTTTGTTATTTAAAGTCTTTTTTGCCCCATATTCCTTTCAGCAATGTTCCCTGCACTTTGTGGTACTTTCTGCACCATGGGGGAGTACCCAGTATTGCACAAAACAGGGATCGATTCAATGAATTCAGGTAAAGTAAAAGACAAGAAAAAAATCTGTACTTTTTTATAATTGATAAGTGGTGCAATTAACTGGAAACTGCAATCTGTGTTGAGCTGAACTCTGTTTACACTTTTGATGTATTTTTCATAAAAAAAATTCCTCAAATCAAAGAAGAAAATAACTTGTGGACAAATCTTGCTCACCTTATCGCACTACCCATGTGAATAAGAAAAGCAGGATTTGGTTCTAAATTTATGATCAGCAAGAGACAACACTAACTTCATAGTGGAGAAACTTAGAGTTCTATAGATATATAGATATTTATTTCTCCTTTTTAAAGGTATTGTTTTTAGAATAATTTCTTCAGAGTTGTATTCCCTCCTATGGCTTCTTTTTACATTCGATGGGACTTTTTCAGATAGAATATTTCCAATTTTCTTTGCAAAATATTAGTGGATTAGACCACATGTTCTGAAAGTTGGGACAACAGCTTCAGGGAGGTATTGACAGTGTCATTGGCAATCCACACATCTAAGCTGTGACTTTCAGGCTAGAAAAATGCTTGCTCTGAATAAAGTAGAATCAATTCTCCAATTCCACAATTGCTGCAACTGTTTGGATAGAAGTGTTTTATACTTAAAAGAAGTGCATGGGATCTTTTTCAGGGGGATAAGGCAACATGCCACATTTACTGATAACATAACAAAGTGGCATATGCCACACACACATACACATCCTGCTGATACAATAGTTACCAGTCTGTTGCTCTGTCCAACCCATTGGCCAGATAGGTCAGGTGCAAGGAAGGAGCTAGGTCCTTGTCAGTCTGGACTGATGCTCCATTTGGTCTTTGCAGGACAGAACCCGAAGAACCATACAAGACACCCCATACTTTATAGGACTTTTCTTCAATGCAAGACTATGCATTTTGCCTTGTCAGGCCTTAATCAGCCATTTAGCATCACAATCAATCTTCCTACAACATGTGCTTATTGGGAAGATGTTGGTCCCACAGTCATTTGATATATTTGATATCCATATGCTGACGACCCCTCGGGGGAAGAAGTTGTTCTCACAGTCATAGATTGACGACCCCTCAGGGGTGTTGTCCTTCTGGAGAAAATTATTATCGGTTCCCTATCAAGTGTTGCTTGCCACTAACTTCAGGGTTTGTCAATCTGCCCTGGTCAAATTTCCGTCTTCAAAGTATTCAGCTTAATTGATTACTCATTTCCGACTGACTCTCTGGTCCCTCCTCTGACCATTTGGGCATACAATAACTTTCACACTTATCTTTCCCCAAACAGTCTTTCTCTCATTCACACAAGCAATACATTTAGCATCATTTCAGCATGGGACAAAAAAGAATACTTATTCCAACATACCATAAACCCCGTTGCATAAGGATTAAGAAACTCATCAGAATAGCACTCTATTTAGATATTAATGATGTTTAGACAGCGCCAAATTTTGAAATAGACTATCTTGAAATAAGGTAGTCATACATTAAAAAGCTGTTCTTTTTATAGAGAGGAAGGGTTCTGGGCTTTTTTTTAATCTATTCTTAGTCTTAATTTTGTTTCGTGTATTTTACTAAGATAATATCATAATAATTAGGCTTAAAATAAAATTAAGGTGCCTGTTTAAAGCAGTGAAAAATTAACATTAAAACTACAAATATTTGTTGCAAATAGAGTATGATAAAGAATATTAATCTAATAAAAATGGTAAATACTAGTTACACTTGCTATAAAAAAGGTGCTAAATGTTTTAATAAATTAACATAAAATTTTGTACTAAATATATTGTTAACATTCTAAATATCTTAATATTCTGTTCTAGTGATTAGATTAACATGAATACTACATCTGGAAATATGCCTTCTGGTGTTTTTGTGCAATACGGTCAAATGTGACTGTTGAAGGGACATATTTTTTCTTATCCTGTGTTTATAAAGGGTTTTTAAGAGAGACTTAAGGAATTATAAACTCATTTTAAAGGATTTATCAGGACCAATTCATCAATATGTGATGTACCTAAATTAACTGTAGTGCAATTAATTTTTAGGGGGTAGGAGGAGATGGGGCTGGCTACCGGAGCTGGAGCCACTACATATGCAATACACATCTGCATAAGGCAATGGTGCCCCAAATTTCCTAGTGCCCTATATAGTTGCATGTTGTATATATGCCTAGGGATGGCCCCAAGTGTGATTAATCACTATAAAGTTATGTAGCACAAATATTTAGTGGAAATCCCATACTTCAATATTGTGAGCACCCATATTCCAAAGTCCGTCTGCTATGTACATTAGACGGACGTCTCAGACACTTCGCCAAAGGATCAATGCCCACAAAACAGATATCAGACAGGATCACAAAGAAAAAACAGTTTCTTTCCATTTCAACCAGAAAGGACATTGTCTCAACGACTTGATTACCTGCATCCTGCTTCAAAGACCTTTTGAGACTTCACTTCAAAGAGAATCCTCTGAACTGTTATTCATGCTTAAATTCGACACTTTACACACAAATTTGAATAAAGACGCTAATTATCGTACCCATTACAAAGATAGCTTCCCCAATTATCACCTCTAATATCATTAGCTCACAGACATTTACCTCCCCTCCTTTCCCTCCCCTCCATCCCCCTTCTGTTCTGAAATTTGATTTGTCCTTTTCATATGTGTTCATTTTTTAAAAATTGTATCCTTTGGGATATATGGTTGTGACTATTTTCTTCCACTATTTGATCTGAGGAAGTGGGTCTGCCCCACGAAAGGTCATCACCTAATAAACCATCTTGTTAGTCTTTAAAGTGCTACACAGTCCTGTTTTTTGTTTCATATTCCAAAGTGGTTATTAATTTCTACTAATCAGTAGATAAAGTGTGAAATAAGATGGCATTCTATATGATAGGAAAACACAGTGCATATAAAACTGTTCCTTGCTTCCAATTATTCATTGCAAGAGAAATTATGTAATACATAATTTCAAATCACTACTGTCTGCCATTGTTTAGATTGGTGATTACTGAGTTCACTCTCATAACTAATCTAAGGATACATACCTGTTTGTACTGCAATCTCATCTTTTTCTACAGCTCCCAATTGGATATTTATTCACTCTGCTGTGTAAATTGTGAGCATTCTGGGACAAGCTCTGTGCTTGTGTTATTTGTTTGTGCAGCATCTACTACAGTGAGACCCTGATTCCCAGGAGATTATAGCAGTGGCAATAAATATAATAATAAATAACTAATAATAAAACTTTTGCTGTGTTTCTGCCTCCCTGATATGGTCCCTTTTTCTATTTCTTCTTCTATTTCTTTTCTTCTTTTTTTTCTATTTTCTGTTTCTGTTTTTCTTTCCTTTGTGCTGGCTAGGGAATATTTATTCAAGCTTCCTTCAAGCTTCATGTACTGTTTTAATAGATTAACAGAACCATTAACAGAACCATAAATCATCTACTCTGACTTCCAGCACAGAATTTTTTCCCAGTTACCTGTGTATTGAGCCCAATAATTTGTCTTTGACTAAAACATACCTTCCTAAAAGGCAACCATTCCTAAAGTGAAGGCATCAAGAGATGGAGAATCCACCTCTTCCCTTGGTAGTTTGTTACAGAGGCTAATAACCTGCAATGATTTTTAAAAAATTGTCTTATTTCTAATTTGAGTTCATCTGAATTTCATTTCCAACCACTGGTTCTTGCTAATTCTCTCACTGACGCAATAAAGAACCTTTGAGTACTCAAGATCTTCTCCTCATGAACATGTTGAAAGGGGGCAAACCCATAGACAATTGCTTTTGTATAGAAAAAACAACTAAGGGAGCAAAATATCTGTCATTCTTTACGTAGGTAACATCTTACAATAGAAAAAAATCAATAGGATATTGAATCTACCAGACCATTAGTTTCTGGATGAAGTGGAAAGCCTTGATCTGCTTTATTCCACACACCACCCATAACTTTTTGAAAAGTCGAGACATGACTTTTAAAGAATGACCTGACAAGATTTCCCTAGGAAAACCTATTTTATTAAAAATGGTTATTAAGGCAATAGCTACAGTTTCATCTTCTATATTAGATAGAGCTGTGGCTTCAGGGTAACTGGTGGCAGAATTCACTGCCACCAGTATATTTTTCTTTCTATTTCTGGCAGGTCTGGTTAGGGGATCCCACGATATCTGCAGATACTCATCTTTTTTTACTGCTCACATGTCAGGTCAATATAAATTCTGTTTGAGCCTTACACTGGTTCTTTCCACCAATAGTCTCTCTAAACTTTTCCATCCACATGAGAAATAAATTTTATGTGCACCGACATGCACAAATGTGAACCACCGTTAGAAATTAAAAAATGTAGCATGTGGGCACTCTGCTAATCAGCTGGGAACCACTTTCCTGAGCGGTTTCACAAGTCACAGCTTACAAGGAACACTGCTCTCCACTCCGAAGTGCCCAGCAAAGAGACAATCCTAAATTACCTGCAGAAACTGTGCATTGTACTTACCATGAATAAGCACTTCTTGCAGACCTCACCACGATGCCTCTTTTCCCTTATGAGAACCTCCATGTACAACAAACTTCCTTCTAGGAAATATATATCCTTTTATTTATTTCTTTAAGCTGCATTCCTCTCCTTGTCCAGGGACAAATCAGCTTGTTGAGCCTCAAACTCTTTTTGAGTTTCACTTAAGTTAAAAGCAGACTCTGGTAAAAGCAATGAACTCTCCAAAGCCTTTCTCTAGTGACAAATTGCTACTTTTAGCTGACAAAGGACTGACAGCATGTCCCTCCTTGCTATTCACAAAGAAGCTAGGTGCAGTAGAGCTACTCTCTTTCTGGCTGTGCGTTGATATTACCTTCTTAGACATCACTGAAATATCATTACTCAGTAAAACATCAGTGAAAATAGATTACTAATGCTCACAATTATATCTCCTTTCAAATCCTCCAATTGGCCAAACAATTACAGGAAGTTTGGCCAAAGCTAATATATTTAAGTTTTTATCAGGAAATTTCTTCCTTCTTTACCAAACTTCCCTTAATCAAAGTAACTTGAAAGACTGTGTCCATCCAGCACTTACAGTCTACGCCATTTATCTTAGAATTTATTCAAAATACTTCAGTACCCTCCCAGTGCTCAGACACAATATAGTTCACTATGATTTTCTTCTGCTCAAGCTCTATCTTCAGAGTAATAGTAGTGGCATTCATAATGACAGATGAACAAGTGGATCATAGTTACAGTGACCATATTTTCTGAACAAAAAATAGGGACACATTCTCCATGCCCCTGGCCTCATTAGCCACATCCCAGCAAGGGAGGTTTAGGTTGGACATTAGGAAAAAGTTCCTAACTGTCAGGGTAGTTAAACACTGGAATAAATTGCCCAGGGAAGTTATGGAATCCACATCTCTGGAGATATTTAAGAGTAGGTTAGATAAATGTCTATCAAGGATGGTCTAGACCTTGGGGCAGGGGACTGGACTCGATGACCTCTCGAGGTTCCTTTGCAGTCCTAATATTCTATGATTCTAGGATCCCCTGATCCCTTAGGCCCCACCTACCTGTCACATAATGTCCCATTCCTGGAGATAGTACTTCTGGAGATAAGATGGATATGTGACTGGAAATAAAGGGTATTATGTGACCCCTCTAAGAACTCCTCCCACCACGCTTTATCAATCAAGATGGGTTTGGGCTCCATAGAAGGTGCTGGGGTGCTGTGTGGAGGTGATATGTTGTGTGTGTAGGGGCAGGGGTTATCTGATAGTACTGTGCCTGTGTGCAGAGTGTGTGTGTGTGTGTATGGATGTGTGCAGAGATGCTGGGGCACTTTGTGTTGGGAGAGGGTGTGTGGGGAGGTGGGTATGCTAATGGTGCTGTGTGTGGGGGTACTGTGCCTAACAGCATGGAGTGAGTGTGCTGGAGAAGCTGCTTGTAGTGGCAGGATGTGTGAAAGTGGCACTATGAGCAGGATATGCGGGGTAGTGTTCTGCATAGGGACAGGATGTGTGAGTAGGCTCTGGTGGCACAACAGGGTGTGAGGAGGACTGGGTGTGGCACCGTGGGCATGGGCAGAGGGTGTGGAGGTGGTGTTATATGCAAGGGGCAAGGCATGTGGTCATGCTGTGTGCAGGGGCAGAGTATGTGCTAGCACTGGTAGCACTGCGTATAGGGACAAGGGGCTGCCGCGGGGAGTTGGTGCTGCCTGCTGGCTGTTGGGGCATTTGTGCCCTATGAATTGGGCTAGTGCCAACAGCTTGGAGCAGAAGGCCCTTCTCACCCACTTGGGCTGGCAGTAGCTCCAAGCAGGTGGCTATGGGCAGGAGCTGAGCAATGCAGAGACAGAGCCACTTGGAGCTGGGTGAGAAGGAAACCCATCCACATCACCTTGTGATGAGCTTTTCCCCTCCTTTTCATCACTGCTGCTGTGTCACTGCCTATTAATCATTCTTTTACATTTGTATTGTTTCATATACATTTTAACTGTGATTTCAAATACCAAAAATACTAAGAATTTACTTCCTTCAAGATTAGTAATGGCTTTCAAATTAATAGAAATTTTATGGAAAGACAGCTGACATTATGACCACAGTTTAATATTGGTTTTGTTAATTTCTCATAGCTACTCCCATCTTGCACTCTGGCAAAGGGTTTTCAACGTAAAGCATGTATCAACTTCTTAAAATATCTTTTCTCTGTTTGGTGTACACAAACAACAGCTAAAGCTAGTAGTTATGTGGCCCAATGAATGAAATTAAATGTTATTGTTTTTTAACAAAAATCTGTTTTGGCTTCTGCCTAAGTAGTGTAACGATTTTGAGAAGAAAAAAAAGGTTAAAATCCAGTTGACCCACCCATCACTTGTGTATATGCAAATGCTGCAGAAATTGTTCTGAGTTTTCCAGCACTTGTTTCATTATTGATTTGAGTCAAGCAGCTAACTGGACAGTCTGTTGTTCCTAGTCCCGGTGGTAATAGTGTGTTGAGAGTTCAGTTGGCCACATACAGAGCAGACCTGCTAATCAACTGCTTAGCAGCTCCCCAAGCCTGGCTGAGGCCAAATCCTACTGACCCATGGCCCCTAGTTACAGGCTGGTCACTATCCGGGCCAGGTTACCCGGAGGGTCCTAAGCTCTGGGGGCGCTCACCTCATGTAGGCATTGGGCACGGGGCGCCTCTTGCCAGGTGGCAGCTCGCTGGGCCCCTCTGAAGTGCGCCCGGGGATGGGCTTGCACTGCAGATATGTCTCCTGCCGCCACACACATCCGGTCACTGCCCTGCCCGCACATCAATGGGCCCTGCGGGGCAAGCCAGCTCCAGCCCTGCCCCTCTGCCCAGGCTCGGACATGTCGCCCCCAGAACCCACAGCAGCCACAGCCTCTCAGCACTTCCTGGAGGATTTCCCCTTTGCCCCCATTGGTCAAACTCCATGCATCACCCTTTCCCTTCCCCCAGCTGAGACAACCTTGCAGGGACTTCCTGGAGGCTTTCCCCTTTGCTTCCATTGGTCAGATTCTGGGGCCTTCTCACCCAGCCCCAACTGCTTCAAAGCATCAGGAGCTTGGACCCCACCCTGCCTGGCTAGGCAGTCCTAGCTGGGGAAAGGGAAATGGCAGCATGCGCAAGCTGCATTGGCGGGGAGCCATGGGGCTTTCTCCCCCACGTGCCGATTTCCAGGATATTTCAATACTCTATAGGGATACTGGGACAGGAGATTTTAAATCATGACTGTCTCAGATTTTCTGGGACATATGGTCAACATAACCGTAGTGTTACCTTAAATTTTGGGCAACTTGATTTTATATGGTCAGTAGCCCCATAGGGATGGCAGATTACTTGCCATCCCTTTAGGTGGTTGGGAGGGCTTAAATCAAGGACTCTCTGGTTTGTTTGCTTTTTAAAATCCACCAATCCCCTTGCAAGCTGGATGGCATTAGTATTCACACCCCCATGGGTCCTTGACAGAACATTCATCAGCACAGTGGGGCTTCCTCCTGAATCATCAGAGCTAATTGTTTTCCATAATCACCTTCAGCCCCCACCCCATTATCCACTTTGTCATAAAATTACACATTTTATGTAAATATGCCACATGGATGATACTGTCAAACATGTGTTGGTTTCTACTTCAATCAGTAGATTTTTGAGGTAATCTTAAATCTTTTCAACACACTTTCTTTACGTTTCTTACATGCTTTATCATCACTCCCTCCATATTATCCAAAACTTGTCTAACTTCCACTTATGCCGGATAAGAGGCCAGGCATCTGTTTGCCTGTTGGTAGATTGTGCCCAGGTGCTTTTCTATACAGTCAATCAATCTCTTTATAAACTGGGCAGACTTTCTCCTATTCCTTTGTGTTGTGAGGAGGTTTAAACCCACTGGATGGGGAAACTGATGCTCCAGTAATTTAAGTTGCATTATTTGAGTATCCTTCTGTCGCCTTTGTGCCCTCTCCCAAACTTTTTGTTAGCTTTTAACAGCTACCTATCCATCTTTGGTGGGCTTTCTCCTCACATATGTTGGTTTCCTTGATCTGAAATTCTGCCATAATTCTCTGGTGGTCATGTACTTAGCTGGCTCTTTTGAAAATATGAGATATTTCCTTCTGCAAACAAAACTTTCAAGGTCTTTTCTCTCAAGACCATTACATGACTGTGAATTACTCACTGTGTGTACTCTTTAACTTTAAAACTTTCAATATTAAGTTTAAACTTTAACTGTGTAGGGATTACAGTGTATAGCCTTAATTGACCTTTAGTATGTGAATCCACTGCTGCCTATGTCCATGTCAAGCTGCCTTTAGAGATTCATGAGCATGGCTACCAACCTCAAGGCAGATTGTCAGGAGGCAGGGCACATACCCCAAATTGATTTTAAATTCTATAGTTAGGTTTCAATAATCAATCATATAAAAACACCCCAGGCGCTACAATAACATTAACGAGGAGTGATGGAGAGTCTTTCTACTTAGATGACCATACCTTTGGGACATTCCTTTACAGCAAAGATCCCAACAATATTTAGATTATTCCCAGTCCCAAAAGAGCAGTCCCTGAAGCCACGTCTCCTCTAGAGGGCAATGCTGAATTAAGTTATGCAAGCACAACTACATGAAGGTATGTCTACACTACAGCACTAATTCGAACTAACTTAATTCGAATTAGTTAATTCGAACTAAGCTAATTCGAACTAGTGCATCTAGACCTAAAAACTAGTTCGAATTAGCATTTTGCTAATTCGAACTAGCATGTCCACATTGAGTGGACCCTGAACAGAGATTAAGGATTGCCGGAAGCAGTGCCCGCAAGGCATCAGATTAGGACTTAGAGCGTGGAGCTGCTGTCTCAGGCTAGCTGAGGGCTGTGCTTAAAGGGACCCAACTCCCACCCTGGACAAACAGTTCTCAGGGGTTCCCCGCTTGCAAAGCAGTCCTGTCTTGGAGTGCCCTGAGTGCTCACACTCGCCACATCACAGCACTCGGCCATCAGCCCGGCTACACTTGCTGCAGGCTGCCATCCGGGGGGGGGGGGGGGGGAGGGGAGGGCACTCAGGGGGCTGCAGGAGAGCTTCCACCCTGAGGAGCCTGCAGAGCCAGCCCAGTCCTCCCCATCGGGGGCTCGTACCCCATTCCTCCCTCACCTCCTTCCACTTACCCCTCTCTAGCCCCCCTCACTGATGTACAAAATAAAGGACACATGTGGTCAAAAATAGAAACTCTCTTATTGAACAAAACTCAGGGAGACTGGGTAAAGGAGGTGGGAGAGGGGAAGAGAGAGGGTGGGAGAGGGGAGGGCAACTAAAATGATCAGGGGTTTGGAGAACAGGTCCCATATTAAGAGAGGCTAAAGAGACTGGGACTTTTCAGCTTAGAAAAGAGGAGACGGAGAGGGGATATGATAGAGGTCTATAAAAACATGAGTGGTGTGGAGAGGGTGCATAAAGAAAGGTTCTTCATTAGTTCCCATAATAGAAGGACTAGAGGACACCAAATGAAATGAATGGGTAGTAGGCTTCAAACTAATAACAGAAAGTTCTTCACAAAGCAAGTAGTCAACCTGTGGAACTCCTTGCTGCAGGAGGCTGTGAAGGCTAGAACTAGAACAGAGTTTAAAGAGAAGTGAGATAAAGTCATGGAGGTTGGGTCCATGGAGTGGTATTAGCCAGAGGGTAGAAATGGTGTCCCTGGCCTCTGTTTGTGGAAGGCTGGAGATGGATGGCACGAGACAAATGGCTTGATCATTGTCTTCGGTCCATCCCCTCCAGGGTACCTAGTGTTGGCCGCTGTTGACAGACAGGCTACTGGGCTCGATGGACCTTTGGTCTGACCCAGTATGGTCATTCTTATGTTTTTATGTTCTAAGCTCAGGGCTCAGGGTCGGGGTCTCACTCGACCACCTTGATTTTCATGCAAACCTGCTCCTGGGTGGCCAGGCTGGCAGCTATCCTGCCCTAGACGGCCACTTTCCTGTGCCTAGTGCAGAAATCGTGGACGTTGGAGGCTTCCCCCCAAACCTCAATGAGGTCCACGATGTCCGCACTAGACCAGGCGGGCGCCTGCCTCTTGCAGCCCCGGGCAGGCTCCAGGGAGCCACCAGCCTGGTTCCGGGAAGAGGCGGAGGGCTGGGTGGCAGCAGGTGGCTGGCTCGTGCCGTGCCAGGTGCAGGGTCTGCTGGCTGGGTCCTGGCAGGCTTGCACCTGGCACGGGCACAGTAGCCAGACTGTGCCCCTTTAAGGGCTCTGGGGCCAGGAGGGGGGCAGAAGAGTTTCCCTGGTGGTGCCCAGAGTGGCCACCAGGGAAAGCTGGGGAGGGCTAGCCTCCCACTAGTTCGAATTAAGTGGCTACACAGCCCTTAATTCGAACTACTTAATTCGAACTAGGCGTTGGTCCTCGTGGAATGAGGTTTACCTAGTTCGAATTAAGTGCTCCGCTAGTTCGAAGTAAGTTCAAACTAGCGGTTTGCATGTGTAGCGCCTATCAAAGTTAATTCGAACTAATGTCTGTTAGGTCAAATTAACTTTGTAGTGTAGACATACCCTGAGTCTTTTATCCATTTATCCATTTAGATGTTCCACCCAATAGTCTGTCTGGCATCAAACAACATTCCCTGTTGGGCAGGACGTAACATCAAACTGTTTGATGATCTACACCTTCACAGAAGCTCTGTTTGCCAGAAGTTGGGAATGGGTGACTGGGAACAGATCATACGATGATTACCTGTTCTGTTCATTCCTTCTAAAGTGTCTGGCATCGACCACTCTTGGAAGAGAAAATGCTGGTCTAGATGGAGTTTTAGTCTAGTCCAGTGTATCTATTATGTTCTTACAATATGGATCACAGATGTTAGAAGTGAGATTAATGTACATAGCGATCCATAAATATTCAATGAAGTCCTAACACTAAACACATTCTTATAATGCTAATACCTATTTTAACAATAGTAACAAACAAGTGAATCACATTGATTCCAGGTATGTATTTATCAGCATTCAGGTGAGACCTAGCACCTCACTTCAATGATTATACCTTCAAGTGTGTGTCCTTGGACAGCATATCGTGCATACCCTGTCTGACCAACTATGCTTCATTAGGGCTGTGATGGGCTGAATATAACTCCCAATAGAGCAGTACAGAGTGATGCTGCACCTCTGCTTCACTCATCCAGGCATTGAGATGTTGAGCGTGTGTGGTAGAAAGCAAGATTTAGTCCTTTGAGGAGAAGTGAAGTGAACAAAAACAATCATTAATGTGGAAAAATAAGTGTAAAAAAAGAAGAAAACAAAGCAGAGATGGGAAAACATTTCCTAAGCAGAGATTAAAGAAAAGGGAGTTGAGAGAATGAAAAATATAGAGTATGTAGTATACATGTTATGAGGTGGGGGGGGGGGGGGGGGCGGGCAGACCACTTATTGCCAGACTGGCATCTTCTCCTGGTCATTCTGTGGATTACCTCCAGGCAGACACCCTCACAAGCACTGTGCCTCTGCTCCTACCTGTGGCTCCTCTCTCAACATCCAAAATGACAGCATCCTCCTCTCGACTCAGCCCTCCAGCTAGCTTGTCATCTGTGTTTCCATTTTCTGGGTCAGTGAGGTCTCTCTCGCCAATGGGCCACTCACTTCCTTCAGTGGCAAGTGTGTGTGGGGGGGGGGGGGGGGGAGAGGAGGGGAGGAAGGACCACCCAGCACTCTGGGCCCCAACCCAATGGCCCTAAAAATATTAGTTTTCCTGTACTCCTCTGTAACCTTTGTCAGTGCTTCTACATTTCCTTAGACCACTTCCCAATGGTCAAAGTACCTTCTGTGTCCTTCTCTCAGGGCCTCAGCTGCTCAATTTCTGGAGCCAGCTAGTGCTCGTCCAAGATGCTTACAGTATTCTCAGCCCTCCAGGAATGCAATCTGTACTCCCTAGGCTCCTAGCTGCAACTGAACTATTTTGCCCCAAAGCTTCCTTTTATACAGATTTGCTGAGCCTTGACGGGCTGGTCCTGGCAGCCTCTCTGCTACTGACTGCTCCTTGCACTGCCCCCTCCAGAGCTCTGTGAATTCTGTCCCTGCTAGTGTGGGATGGATACCCTATCACAGTAGAGACAGAATAACAAATACAGTTCTACACAATAGATCCTAGAGAGAGCTGGATCAGATATAGTGCAATTTAAAAAAAAAATGGAACCAACTAAATACCATTTGTCTCAACAAAAATTCCTTGAAGCTTATTACAGTAATGTAAGTGATCCTGACTCCTTTCCTATTTAACTTAAATATGGTTATAAAAATAGATCTCAGACTGGTAATAATGTGCCTTAAAATCAACCTTGAGCACTGTTACCAGACAAGAGCACAAATTCTGAGCATGTAGTGTAGAAGTCTGTAAAACAGAAGTATTTTGACCTCTTTAAAAGGCTGTGGTAAGTTCATAAATTTCATGCTGAGAAGATCTAATCATGTTTCTACACTGTAGTACTTCCTGACACTTGATTTTTACAACCAGTCTCCATTCATGTCCACATTTTTTGCAAACACATATCACTGTTGGAACACTGAGGCAGACACAGACAATCATGGGTATTACTGCCAGTGTTTGATGTCTTGACAAAACTGCTTGCATCCACAAATCAGAACATCCACTTTGTTACTATTTGTATTATGAATGTTACTTGCATTTTTTTGTGCACAGAATGAACTGCATGTGAAAAACTAAAGGATGTGTAAAAATAAATCCTTACAAATATATTTAATAATAAAAGGGAATACACGCATCTAGAAACACATTCTAAATCTGTCACTGACCTCAGGTGTGGTGAAATAATATTTTCTTGTACTTCCAATGCAAATTTTAATAGTGAATGTTATTTAGGAACACATTTGAAACACTTTTCCTTAGATTATCCAATTTATAAATTCTAGCTTCTGATATATGTAACACAGATGTGTAAATTATTTCAAAAAATATACTGGAAATTTATTTTGAGTTGAAGGGCTCATTGAGTGCAGATGACTCTCATTCCTCAATGAACTGATGTTTCTGCAAGTTGAAAAGATAGCATCATTTAAACTACTGTAAGGTATTCATATTACGTTGGGTATTTACACTATGTTTTCCAGAACACTGATGAGATGAATTCCCTGCTCGGAATAGCTAATAATCTAAATAAGAAAAGACAAAAGTATGCACATGAAAATAAACAAAACAACAGTATAGGAGAGGAAGGATCTGGTTATTTCTAAAGATGAGTAGAAGAAAGAAAATATATCCTAAAGACAAGCACATTATGAAAAACTAATCAGATGGGTCAGCAGCTGACATAAGTGATAAAAATTATGAAATACTTCTGTAGATTGAGAATATATTCCAGAAATAAATCACAGAGAAGCAGCAGATAAAATTGTTAATTACTGGGGATGAAATGAGCTAAGAGTAATATATATAATAAAATGCATATTACCCTCACTATCAATGGGCTAAAGTTTAGAATGGTCACCTACAAAAATTAAAGTAGTAGAATAATCTCTATTTCTATTAACTCATTCCACTGCTTGGCATAGATAGGCACAAGCAATTTTTGCTTCTGTTTCCAGCTTCTGGATAAAGGAGGAGAATTATCCTATTCCAATCAAGACTAATTAAGGAATCACCAGAGACCTAAAATGGCTATGTATATTTTTTGCAATCACTTCCTATTATAGCCAACACAAAGAGTGGATCCTAATAGACTGATGATATTGTATTTAACTCAGGATCATAATGGCAGAGTATGTGCTAATTTGTTAGCAACACAAGAAAAATTACTTTTAATTGGATAAAAGTTAAGCAGTCAGGTGTGACAAGGAGTATGGTTATCATAGGATAATCATACTACAAGACACAGCTGCATACTTTTAATCCTGGAGTGTTCTCATGATTACCAAATATCCTATTTAGATGTGTCTTATTACTCATCACCCGTCACTCTCAAATCTTTATTCTGAGTAAAACACGTATCTGAGGGTTGGAATAAGATGAGGTTAGCAGTTTGAAATATTGAACAGAAGTGCTGAACTTTGTATTTCACATAAATTAATCCATGCTTTAACATTAAGCTACCAGCCAATCACAATTCTACCTTAATCCAAACAGTTTTACAATGCACTTTAAATCATCCAAGTCCAGGCACCTTGTGCTACTTAAATGAAAAATAACAAGGAAATTTAATCTTACAATTATAAAGTATTTATAGCAGTGGCTGGGGTATCACCTAGCAACTACATGGTCCACAGAGTACATCTAATAAATCACAGCTCTTCCTTTCTGCCATCAATGATCAAATAATCAAGACAGGCAAAGCACAAGTAGTGATGACATTGGGAGAATCTAATAAGGTACACGAGCATTTTAGGAGACAAAGAGGAGGGGTTGATAAGAGAACATGGCCTCTACAATTATTAGGATAAAGCAAAGTTGGCCCTCAGCCACAGAAGTAGAATGGAGTGAAGAGATTCAAGCAGGGAGGTGAGGAAAACTGGAGGAAGTATATAAATGATTAAGTGAAGGAAGGATGTGGATGCAGGAAAGAGTAAGCAAAATGAGATGCTGTGGAGGCAGCTTTTCTGGGTGGACACATAAAAAGAAGGGTTGAGATTAAAATTTTATCAGCTATTTAAAGAGATTGTGTTGGTTGTACCTTATAACATAAAAGCTACTTTCCAGGACATCATGCAATGCAGCAGTATGCTATTGGGTCAGAGCTGATATCAGCACTGTGTCGGGGATAATTCTAGATTTCTCACAGTGCCAAATGAAGAATAAGTTTAGACAAGGATTTATAAAGAAATTGAACTGGAATTTGTAATATGCATTTCTGAATCACATCAGGATTATAGATCCAGCCTGAGTTGTACAAACCCACCTCTACCATTCTGCCTCTCATTTGACAGTATCTTATGTCCTATGTAGTCACTCTAAAATCAGTGGAATTACTTTGTATGAGTTCATACATCAGAACTGGACACGTAAGGCCCAATCCAAGTCCCAGTTATTCCAATGGTGCTGGATTGAACCCTTCATCATAACCAACACAAAAGCACAAATTCATATGTGCAGCAAGCTATGTAGTTTGGAGCTCTCCAAAGTCCAGAATTTTGAATTCCATTTCAAAACAAATTAAATGAACTTAGAAAAATAACCTGTGACTAATGATGATGACGAAGAACTACTTGATTTGGCTGAAATCCTTACTAAGATACAAGGGGGTTACTGTAAGGTGGGTTCATAACTGGCTGGATATCCATACTCAGAGAGTAGTTATTAAAGGCTCACAGTCATGCTGGAAGGGCATAAGAAATGGGATTCAACAGGGGTCAGTTTTGGGACCGGTTCCATTCAATATCTTCATCAGCAATTTAGGTATTGGCATAGAGAATACACTTACTAAGTTTGCATATGATTCTAGATTGAGAGAGGTTGCAAGTACTTTGTAGGATAGGGTCTGTAAAGAGTCCACATCAGCAGGAGGCCATGCTGGCTCCCTATACTGCCCAGTTAAAGGACAATTGCATTGTCACAGTACATAAATAGTTAGGGACTCAAGCCTCTCAGTAGGCCAAGAGGCAGTTTATCAGTTCCGGCCTTTATTTAGGCAGAACTGAAGGTGAACAGTTAAGGGCAAGCAGTTTATAAGGCCCAGCCCTGGATCAGGGCAGGGAGGACAGACAAAAGTTTAACACAAGAGGTTCAAAAACAGTTTAAAGTTCTGGCTGGGTCCCAACTGGCCAGGGGTCAGGTCTCATTGTTGGTGGAGAGCCAACAAGCGCAGGGGTTTTGCCCCTCAGAGGGAAGCTTGCCACCCAAGGGGAGAGGTGACAGGGGGGACATAGGCCCACCCACTCCACTGTGTCCCAGTTCACGGCCTTGACAGTGGCAGCATGGCAGCTACTGGATCAGCAGGGATTCGGACCACAACATGCTCACCAGTTCTGTGGGTCAGCAGGGATCCAAGCAGCAACAAGCTGCCCATTCAAACTCCATCTCCTCAGTTGCTCCGGAGTCAACAGTCCCTGGGCTGCTTCCAAGTTCTCCCTGGGAGGCCTGTCTGGCTCGGGTGCTGCTCCTCAGGGTCAACTGGGAACAAAGGTGCTGGCAGCATGTCCATAGGTTCTGGCTCCAGCAGGGGCCTGGGTGGACCGGTCCAGTCATTGAGGCCCAGTGAGGGTCCTGGAGGTCTCAGTGAGTCTTCAGGATATGGCAGCAGTCTCAGTGGCCTAGGCCAGTTGTCAGGGGCAGGCAGGGGTCCTGGTGGCCCAATCTAGTCCTCCTGTTGGGCACCACATAGCTAGGGTTTTTGCTGTGGGAGCTGGCACCAAGGGTGTGTCTAGACTACATGCCTCCTTCGACGGAGGCATGTAGATTAGCCAGATCGGAAGAGGGAAATGAAGCCGCGATTAAAATAATCGCGGCTTCATTTAAATTTAAATGGCTGCCCCGATCTGCCGATCAGCTGTTTGTCGGCAGATCGGGGGAGTCTGGACGCGATGCCCCGACAAAGAAGCCTTTCTTCATCGACACAGGTAAGCCTGGTTTCACGAGGCTTACCTGTGTCGATGAAGAAAGGCTTCTTTGTCGGGGCATCGCGTCCAGACTCCCCCGATCTGCCGACAAACAGCTGATCGGCAGATCGGGGCAGCCATTTAAATTTAAATGAAGCCGCGATTATTTTAATCGCGGCTTCATTTCCCTCTTCCGATCTGGCTAATCTACATGCCTCCGTCGAAGGAGGCATGTAGTCTAGACACACCCCAAGTGTCTGTCTTGTTCAGCTGCTAGGCTCCAACTGAGCTCTGAGCTCCTATACTCCTGGTCCTGCCTTCCTGCTTTCCATGGATGGGGCTGGGTGAGACTGGACCCACCCATTTAGTAGTCTTGGAAGGCCCTTCCTCTTCTGGGTCAGAGGGAGGCCATGTTGCTATCCTAAACTAATTACAGGGTCATAATTCAAAACAATCTGGACAAACTGGAGAAATGGTCTGTGGTAAGAAGGATGAAGTTTAATAAGGACAAATGCGAAGTATTCCACTTAGGAAAGAGTAATCAATTTCATAAATACAGAATGGGAAGTGACTATCCAGGAAGGAGTACTGCAGAAAAGGATCTAGGGGTAGACCACAAGCTAAATACAAGTGAATAATATGACACTGTTGGAAAAAAAAGCAAAGATGTTAATGCAAGACAAAGAAGTAATTATTCTGCTCTACTCTGCATTGATTAGGCTGCGAATGGAGCACTATGTCCAGTTTTGGGTACCACATTTCAAGAAAGATGTGGAAAAATCAAAGAAGGTCCAGAGAAAAGAAACAAAAATGTTTAAAGGTCTGGAAGACATGAACTGTGAAGGAAGACTGAAAGAAATGGGTTAATTTAGTTTGTAAAAGAGAAGACTGAAAGGGAATGTGATAGTAGTTTTCAAGTACCTAAAAAGGTGTTACAAGGAGGAGGGAGAAAAATTGTTCTCCTTGACTTCTGATGATAAGACAAGAAACAATGGGCTTAAATTGCAATAAGGGAGGTTTATCATAGAATCATAGAATACTAGGACTGGAAGGGACCTCGAGAGGTCATCGAGTCTAGTCCCCTGCCCTCATGGCAGGATCAAATACTGTCTAGACCATCCCTGATAGATATTTATCTAACCTACTCTTAAATATCTCCAGAGATGGGGATTCTACAACCTTCCTGGGCAATTTATTCCAGTGTTTGACTACCCCGACAGTTAGGAACTTTTTCCTAATGTCCAACCTAAACCTTCCTTGCTGCAGTTTAAGCCCATTGCTTCTTGTTCTATCCTCAGAGGCCAAGATGAACAAGTTTTATCCCTCCTCCTTATGACACCCTGTTAGATATCTGAAAACTGCTATCATGTCCCCCCTCAATCTTCTCTTTTCTAAACTAAACAAACCCAATTCCTTCAGCCTTCCTTCAGAGGTCATGTTCTCTAGACCTTTAATCATTCTCATTGCTCTTCTCTGGACCCTCTCCAATTTTTCCACATCTTTCTTGAAATGTGATGCCCAGAACTGGACACAATACTCCAACTGAGGCCTAACCAGCTCAGAGTAGAGCAGAAGAATCACCACTCATGTCTTGCTCACAACACACCTGTTAATACATCCCAGAATCATGTTTGCTTTCTTTGCAACAGCATCACACTGCTGACTCATATTTAACTTGTGGTCCACTATAACCCCTAGATCCCTTTCTGCCGTACTCCTTCCCGGACAGTCACTTCCCATTCTGTATGTATGAAACTGATTGTTCCTTCCTAAGTGTAGCACTTTGCGTTTGTCTTTATTAAACTTCATCCTGTTTATCTCAGACCATTTCTCCAATTTGTCCAGATCATTTTGAATTATGACCCTATCCTCCAAAGCAGTCGCAACACCTCCCAGCTTGGTATCACACTTATCTGCAAACTTAATAAGCGTACTTTCTATACCAATATCTAAATCGTTGATGAAGATATTGAACAGAGCCGGTCCCAGAACAGACCCCTGCGGCACTCCACTTGTTATGCCTTTCCAGCAGGAATGTGAACTATTAATAACTACTCTCTGAGTGCGGTCATCCAGCCAGTTGTGCACCCACCTTATAGTAGCCCCATCTAAGTTGTATTTACCTAGTTTATTGATAAGAATATCATGCGAGACCATATCAAACGCCTTACTAAAGTCTAGGTATACCACATCCACCGCTTCTCCCTTATCCACAAGACTCGTTATCCTATTAAAGAAAGCTATCAGATTGGTTTGACATGATTTGTTCTTTACAAATCCATGCTGGCTGTTCCCTATCACTTTGCCACTTTCCAAGTGTCTCCAGATGATTTCCTTAATTACTTGCTCCATTATCTTCCCTGGCACAGAAGTTAAACTAACTGGTCTGTAGTTTCCTGGGTTGTTCTTATTTCCCTTTTTATATATGGGCACTATATTTGCCCTTTTCCAGTCTTCTGGAAATCTCTCCTGTCTCCCATGATTTTCCAAAGATGATAGCTAGAGGCTCAGATACCTCCTCTATCAGCTCCTTGAGTATTCTAGGATGCATTTCATCAGGCCCTGGTGACTTGCAGGAATCTAACTTTTCTAGGTGATTTTTAACTTGTTCTTTTTTTATTTTACCTTCTAAAATTACCCCCTTTCCATTAGCATTCACTGTGTTAGGCGTTCCTACAGACTTCTCAGTAAAG
This sequence comes from Pelodiscus sinensis, assembly GCF_049634645.1. Taxonomy (NCBI): domain Eukaryota; kingdom Metazoa; phylum Chordata; order Testudines; family Trionychidae; genus Pelodiscus; species Pelodiscus sinensis. The sequence continues at coordinate 100,441,246 of NC_134715.1, read as the reverse complement.
GCAGAAACAAATAAGTCATTAAGCATCTCTTAATGTTTAGGATGGTCATTAGGAAAAACTTCCTAATTGTCTCAGGGTGCTTAAACAGTGGAATAAATGACCTAGAGAGGTTGTGGAATCTCAATCACTGGAGATATTTAAGAGCAGGTTAGATATGATTCTACAGGGATGATCTTGATAGAGCTTGGTCTTACTGTGAGGGCAGGGGACTGGACTTAATGACCTCTCAGGGTCCTTTCCAGTTTGAGTATTCTATGATTCTATCAACATTGAAAGAGACTGACCAAGATGAGCCAGAAAAATAGGATGAATATGTAATAGGATTACTTCTCAATGAATCTTACAGAAAAGACATAAAATGGAGAAATTTGGAGTTGTGCTTTGTTTTGACACAGCTAAAGCAATGCTTAAGATTTGAAAACAAGAAGACAATGCTTGGTTTAACAGTGAAACCTTTGGCAAGCTTAACATAAAAAGAAACCTTACAAACACTGCTTAGACCATCCCAGACATGTATCAGGGATGGTCTAGACAGTGCTTGGTGTTGCCATGAGGGCAGGTAAAATTACTACCTTGTAATTTTATAGGTAGTAAGTTAGTAAGTAAGTTATAATGAATGTATGTTATAGCATAAGGTTTCAATTAAACTTAAACACAAGATATAGGCCTCAGACAGGCCAGGAAACTTTGTTAACTTAGCTTCATCTCTGTTTGATGTTAGCATGTTCTGATGTTAAAGCAAAGGGAAGGATTATTGTAATACATAGTGATGTTAATATTAGGTAAGGCCTTGGAATAGATAGAAAGAAGTTTAATGTTGAAAGACTCTGTAACTTTGTTAAAGTGACTAGAAGTTCTGTACTGCAATTGTGTAAATGTACTGTTTATTTGAATGAGAGGGAGAATGTTTTAGGAGAGATAAGTGTGAAGGCCACTGCATGCCCAAAGCAGAGGAGGGGCTGGAGACTGAGAAGCACCAAATAATTATCAACTAAGCTAAAGCACACTGAAGATGCAAATTGGACCGAGGCAGATTGACAAATCCTGAAGTTAGTAGCAAGCACCCATTGATAGGGAACCAATAACAACTTTCACTGGAAGACAGTACACTTGAGGGGTCGTTAGCACACTGATATCAGATGAATGCGAGAACAACTTCCAGATTAACACATGTCACAGAAAGACTGATTGTGATGCTGAATGACTGATTAAGGCCTCACAAGGCAAAATGCATAGACTCGCATGGAAAGAAAATCCTACAAAGGATGGGGTGTCTTGTATGTTTCTTCTGGTTCCATCCTGCTAAGACTGTGTATCAGTCTGGATTGACAAAAACCCAGCTTCTTCCTTGCACCTGACCTATCTGGGTTGGGCCGAGCAACAGATTGGTAACTATTCCATCAGCAGGGGGCACATGCCCGTGTGTTTATGAATGCATATGCTACTTTGTTATATTTTCAATAAATGCAGTGTGTTGCCTTATCCCGCTGAAAAAGATCCGTATGCTTCTTTTAAGCATAACAACTGGACACGATGACTTCTCAAGGTCCCTTCCAGTTTTAGTACTGTATGGTTCTAAGAGTGGAAGCTTGTACAGATGACTATTGAAGAGTATAAATATATTCCTTGAGTATGCAGGGGTATAATCAGGAAGGCCAAAGCACAATTGGAATGGTAGATAGCAAGGGATGTGAAAGGTAACAGGAAAGGTTTCCATAGGCATGTTAGCAATAAGATGTCATCAGGGAATGTTTACTATAATTAACCTTTTTATAATACAGTCATACTAACCTTTTTTTTAATACAGCCATTTCAATAAAGCATGTGCATTTTCTTTATATTTAAAAAAATTAATTGAGTTGAGGACTTGAACAATGCCAGATAAATCTGCTAGTAGACTTATAAAGATATTTAACAGAAGAATATGATAAATGCTGTTTAAAATGCTATTTTTAATTTTCTATATATTAATGCTTAATTATATTTGTATTATAGTAGAGCTAGATCCTCAATTTACAGGTGGGACATGTAGATGTAAATGTGACTTGCCCAAACTATTCAGGAGATGTGTGAAAGAGCTGGGAATGAAACGGAAACCTTTAAAGCTCTCAATCTAGAGCCTTAACCACAAAATTAATTATAGTGGAGGAGTGAGTAGTACTTTTCCAAGCTCTGCCTCCCCAAAATGATTTCTACATCTCCCATGAGATGTCACGGTAGATTGTGTATATGATTGATTATGCATTATCTCTGGGCTAGACTCATCTTCAGCAGAGTCCATATACTTAGAAGAGCTCCAATGGGCTCAGCTTCCCCTCCATTAGGCTTGCATTTCTTGATGGTTTGTCTGAATTTAGCTCCTCCCTTTAGACTCAGAAATCCACTAAACCCTCCAATTCAGTCTATGTTTTTGAAGTTCTCCTGGCAGGTTTAGAACTTAGAAACTTCTCTTTTCTTTGTTTTTTTAAGACTTCAATTCTGGAGAATAAGACGACAGCACCTCCATTTACCACTCTTATATTAGCCCCAAAATTAATCCCCCTCTAATCAACAGTGTCAAATACTTTGTTTGAAGGATTTGAACATCTAAGATTCATTAATAGAACCAAAAGGCACAGTTTTTTTGTAGAGTGACTCTGAATTTGACTATGTGTGATGCTTTCTGACAAGACAGAACACTGGTACCTGCTTCAACAAACAAAAGGATGAAGTATAGAAACAGGATTGTAATGGAAATGATTAGAATTTGCCCCAATATCTCAGAAATGTAAATAGAAAGGTAGTATTAGATTTGCTGACCATTTTTGGAGTACCTACTCTGTTCTAAAATCACACAAACAAACCAAAAACCTAATATAAAATAAGATTCCAATACTGCAAGCATTGAAGCGATATGGACAGGAGAATAGCTCGCTATTGCCTTATTTCAAATAAGGGCCCCACTTGTTAGCCTAGTTTCTGCACTTGGGGAAAGATTTTTATGTTTATGTCACAGATTAATATAACAAAAGCAGTCAAGTGTCAAGGCCACAATATACCTCAGATTTTTACTCTGATTTATATGTGGGATTTATTTTTTATATTCACTACAGTTTCATCTTACATGTTTTAAAGTTTTGTGTATCTTCCAATCTGTTCTCACAAAATATTATATTGTGTTCCATATAACTTATATCCATTGTAAGGTTTTTTCATGGATATATTTCAAATTGTTGTAAATAAGTTCTGTGCTATTTATGTTCTTGGGTTATAACCATGGTAGTTAGAAATATGGGATTTTAGGTAAAGTGTCATGAATGTATTGCACTCCAGCTAGGGGCCCTTTTCTGCTTCCTTTGAATTCAATGGCCAAAGTTCCACATAATTCAATGGACCCTTTCTTAATGCATCTGTTTGCAGGCTAAAATATAAATGAAATACATTACAGTTTCCAAAAGATTGCATTGTTTAATGACAAATATGTGAATCCCTCCCTGTATTGGGAAGTAGGGTCTATGGCTAAGGAATGGGACAGGCAATAAGGACATCTGGGTTCATCTATTAGTTTCACCATAGATTCCTCTGTGTGATGCAAATCCCTTAGCCTCTCATTGCTTCATCTATGCAATTCCTATCCATTCTCTATTTTACCTATTTGGCTAACTCTTTGGGCCAGGGACTATATCATAGTATCTGCCTGTGTACAATGCTTAACACAATCGGCCCCTAATCTTCATTGGGACCTTTAAGTGCTACTATAATACAAATATTAAATAAAAATAACATATGATGGTGGAACTAGCAATATGGTCAACTAGCAATCTAACAGGATAGATCCAAGGGAGAAGAGGTTCCTCCCCCAACCCCCCAAACTTATGATTACATCACAAAAAGGCTAGCATTTATGTAAATGTAGCATTTCACATGTTCACAGCATTTTATAATAATTAATCAGTGGAAAAGAACAGGAAGAGAAAATGTTAGAGGACTCTTTGAATCACACTTATTTCACAAGATGTACTTCTAAATGCAGCATTGCCCTGTATCCTCAAATATGCATATAAATTAGAGAGGAGAACCAAATTCAAGGCCCAGCTTGGTTTTTCAACCTCTAACTCTTGTACCACTTGATGTGAGTATGATCTGGAGACTCAGGCCCCTAGCTATATGTAACTCTAAGATACATTTTTTTAAAAACAACAGAACAGGTACTTCAAAAGGAAAAAAACAAGGAAATATTCTGGTTTTCAGCTATTTTCAATGTTTTTTCCATACCCTGGTCATAAACTGAAAAAAGAAAAAGAATGACCTCACATTACAGCAGATAACACAAGAAGGCCCCTTATTTATGACCTTCCTCTCCCCTCTTCCTCCCCTCCCCCCCACAGTTTCTTTTCCTCTCCATTGCAGAGAACACAGAGTATGGAACAGAGCTATGCCAAATTGCTTGAACAGATACAATTGCTTGGGGTAAATTGTAATTAAAATTCCATAATATGTGATGACATTTTTGTTTAAAATAAACAAACACTTTAATTAATGTTTCATGATTTGCAGTAAAGATTCAAAGGCTATGTCAGAATCCATATAAGGGTCCAGTGCAAGGTTTCTTATGTGGAACAGATGGGGAAAAGAAGCTGCAGTGTATTGGCAATAATGGGAGTTACTGAGTCAATGAAGTGACTGGATTTATGTGCAGGAGTGGCCCTAGATGAGCTGCCAGCAACTGGTGCCCTAGGTGAAATGCGCAATCAGTGCGCGATCGGCGCCCTGACCTCCAAAGCCCTCAATGGCCATTTATCTTGGCGCCCTAGGGGTGTGTCTAGACTACATGCCTCCTTCGACGGAGGCATGTAGATTAGCCAGATCGGAAGAGGGAAATGAAGCCGCGATTAAAATAATCGCGGCTTCATTTAAATTTAAATGGCTGCCCCGATCTGCCGATCAGCTGTTTGTCGGCAGATCGGGGCAGTCTGGACGCGATGCGCCGACAAAGAAGCCTTTCTTCATCGACACAGGTAAGCCTCGTGAAACCAGGTTTACCTGTGCCGATGAAGAAAGGCTTCTTTGTCGGCGCATCGCGTCCAGACTGCCCCGATCTTCCGACAAACAGCTGATCGGCAGATCGGGGCAGCCATTTAAATTTAAATGAAGCCGCGATTATTTTAATCGCGGCTTCATTTCCCTCTTCCGATCTGGCTAATCTACATGCCTCCGTCGAAGGAGGCATGTAGTCTAGACACACCCTAGGTGACCTCCTACTTTGCCTATATTGACAGGCCACCACTGTTGATGTGTTAAAATAAAATACTGAAGGGAACAGAATTCCATGCCAGATCACTCAGTGATCCCTTCTTGGCCATCTCAGATTCCAAGTTTGATTTGAAAGGTTTGCAGATTAGTCCATAAAATAAATACAATAAAGCTCCATTGGTCTGGCATCCAATGCTCCGGCACTCCTGATGGTCCGGCACCATCAGAAACCCGGAAGAGCTCCGGCTGCCAGACAATTGGAGCTGCTCTGCGTCTGGCTTCCCTGATTCAGCTGCTGCTGAAACTGACCTCGGGGCTGCAGGACCAACCTGGCAGCACTCCAGCTGCTTTTGGGGATGCCTGGGGAAGAGCAGCTGGAGTGCTGACGGATTGGTCCTGCAGCACCTCAGTGCCGAGCGGCAGCGCTATGGGACCAACCCGGCAGCACCCCAGCTGCTCTGCTCCCAGGCGTCCTGATTCAATCACTGCTGAAACTGACCAGTGGCTGATTCCAGGAAGTCTGGGGCAGAGCATCTCTTCCTGGAGTCAGCCACTGATCAGTTTCAGCAGAGGCTGAATCGGGGATGTCTGGGGCAGAGCAGCTGGGGCGCTGCGGGACCAAGCTAGCAGCACCCCAGCTGCTCTGTCCCAGGCATCCCCAAAAGCAGCTGGGGTGCTGCTGGGTTGGTCTCGCAGCGCCGAGGAGCGGTGCTACCGGACCAACCTGGCAGCACCCCAGCTGCTCTGCCCCTGGCTTCCCCGATTCAGCCGCTGCTGAAACTGACCAGCAGCGGCTGAATCGGGGACGCCTGGGGCAGAGCCAGACTATTGGAAGGGGGGCTATGAGGGGTCTGGGATGGCATCCCTCCCACCCCACCCCAGGCCCCTTATAGCCCCCCCTTCCGATAGTCTGGCATATCTGATAATCCAGCACCCCTTGGGTCCTAAAGATGCCGAATTATCAGAAGTTTACTGTATTTGACAATTTTCAAATCGAAATGCCTTTCACATTTTAGGTATATCTACCTGGGGAGGTGGCAGGGAGTTGGCCACAATTTATTTTGACACATCAGACTTCATAGTGATGGAGGATCTTTGGGGCAGGAGAGGTGATAGAAGCTTACTGGCAATATGGAGAGTCTCTGAGATGAGAGTTATAGATCTTAGTGATAGTGAAATTGTTACCATGGGGCCAAATCCTGGCAATTTCTTATGGAAAAATCCTGTAGATTTTATCAGGAATCAATAGAACAGTTAAAAACACCAACTGAAAGTGTAAAGTTCCTAACATAAAACTACAAAAAGAGAAAATGGCCTGCATGTCCCCCAGTTCCACATTAAGTATTTGGTTTTTGGATGATTTTGTTTATAGACCTAACCAATCAGGAGGATTGAGGTGAAAAGAATCAGAAAAGAAGGAACTGGAAGTGAAAAGATAGAGCCTACATGAATTGATAGCAACATGAATAGAGTATACAAATGTGTTGGGTTTTTTTAAGCGAATAGATAAAGAATAGGTGAAATATTTTTTTCCAGAGAACAATGGTGTTCAAGCAACACAATTGTTCATAATGAAAACCTGAATACATCTATTGTTTGTGCACCAATCATATCTAAAACTCCCAATATTACAGTGATCTCCTGTTATAATTGTTGAGGTTATTTGTTTTTTTTAACTGTTGAATAAAGTTTTGCGTCTATAGAACAAAGTGTTGCTGTAAGCCTCAACTTTGGCACAAAATATCCCATTTCCTAGTTGCTGTCAAATTCCCCTCCACTCAGAGAATGGCAATATGACAAACACCTGGGAATGGAAGGGTTAAACAAACATCTGTTTAGCAATGGAATGCTGAAGTGATTTTTTTCATGAATTGGCAGACTGGAGCTTTTATCCTCACATATAAATATATTTAAATTCTAAATTTCAGGGCAATTACTACATATAGCACTGAGAATAGGAAACATTGTGAGTACTTTCACCTTGAAGGATTAAGTAAAGGAGGTAAAATATAAAACTACTGGCCCAGAAATAGCAAAGTGAAAATACTTATTCTGCCAAGTTAATAGGGAAATACAAAAGGACTTGCTTTGCTCATTACAACTGACTTCGTACAGTTCCAAAGTGAAGAATTTTCCCCCTCCACTATCTTGAGCCTTCAAACTGCTACTCCTTGCTAAACTCTTCTTTTCAGAACTAACATTATCACTGCACTGAAGAGCAAGATGATACTCATACATGAAAAACAATAATATTTTAGCCTCTTTCTCACTGAAAACTCCATTTTGTCCTAAAATAACCCTTTAAATATAGATTATATCTCTAATGATACTGAGATGTTATCTGCTTATTTAATTCACATTATGCCTTCTACTTATTCTTTTTACTATTCCCTTTCAGCTATTTTGTTCAGTACAAATTGGTAAATTGTGACTTAGCAATTGCTCATTTTTATTGGCATTATTACTTTTATCTTCTTTGTGTAAGTTAGGGGCTTATTCAGAGTTAATCCAGTGAAAATAGCATTGATCACTTCAATGACCTTTGGATTTGGCCCTTAAGATATTGATAAAAAATATACAAGCACAGATGGTGTTTGCAGAGCAATTACTTATGATTATTAAAACAGATTACAGCTATTGTAGCTAACTATTTCTCTTCCCTTTTGACATCTGTTCAATGATGTAATCCTTCATTAAAAGATGTAGCTGTTGATGAATGCTACAAAAATGAACACAGTTGGATGTCTAAGAAGCCCACCTCTGCAGTCTAATTAGTATAAAAGCAAGTTGTTTTCAGAGTAACAGAAACAATAGTGATTAATAATTTGTTTACAGAATTAAACTATTTGCATTCTCTATAATATAACAGCAATGATTATATAATAGCATGATTTATCAACTTAAATGCAGCAAGTAAATTTTTATAGTTACATCATTTGAGTAGCATGTGCTGTGATCCTTCTGAAATACTATACATCACTGGAATCAAAAGAAATAAGCAGTTTGTCGTGAGATAACTGCATTTGCTTCTATGAAATAAAATGCTAATGTAGTTTTTTAAAAATCCTGTGTTATTAGGCTTAATCCCTTGTTTAAGAACATATAGAGTCAAGAAGAACAAATTAGACTATTTCCTTTGCTGAATTTTCAGAGAATATTTTCTTAAACCTCTTGCAGACACTCAATGTCACCTACTATTTTGAAATTTTGATCTTAGTTATTCTAGAGTTGGCAGACCTAGTGTAATTCCACTGAGTACAGTAAGAGTTTCCTCACAATCAGGACTGAGATGAAATCATTTCTGTATCTATGGAAGTATTATGTTGGAAGCTGGCTAACCTATACTACAAATGGAAAACTCCTCAAAACGCCCCCACCTGAAACAAATCTAAATTACTCATGGCTAATATGAATGTAGTAGGTTTCAAGGGAGAATCTGGTATTAGAATAAATCTTTCAGAGTTAAATCTGATTGTCTTCACTGAAGAGATAATATGAACTGTTGCTCCCAAGCCATCTCCAATCCACACACAAACTCTTGCACCTGATCATAATAGTGCTTTCAGCCTAAGTTAGCTGTCTCAAGGGGGGATGAACATGCTAAAACTGGAATGCTACTTACACTCGGTCCTAGTTTGCAGTGTGGATAGTCTTTCAGTGCCATTCCATAATTCCCCCTATGCACCTTGAAAGATAACCAAATTCTCTTTCAATGCAATAGGAAAAGAACATAGAGTATCTCAATTTACCTAGATGCTACAAATTATAGACTATGACCCCATGAGTCCTGGTTCCTTACATGATCATGTATGGTACCAGCATGGAAACAGTCAAATAGACTTTTCCATGTCGCAACTGATATGCATGCAAGACAAATCCAGGTGTTCACACCCACATTAACCCTGCAGTAAAGACATCTCCCTAGTTTCCTAGTCATTAGAAACTTTGCCTTATTGTTTTGGATACATGGTAGAGGAGTAATGCATATGATGCTTGGGGCATACGTTTTCTAAATACAGGGTAAAATTATGAGCTATCCTGCACACCTCCTTAGAGCAATAAAGAGACAGCTATCTCCCCCTTATTCATATGACTCAGGGACCATGGAAAGCTGGGACCTGGAGTGGGCAGAGCCTCTGTCTCATCCCCCATCAATCTGCTCAGTTTACCTGTGCTGCCTCATATTCTGGAGTATGTACACTGTGCCAGGTATAGGGCTGCCAGAAGTTACATTGCTCCCAGAACAAATGGGCTTCCTAGGCAATTCAGTTTGCTTTCCACACTATAGAAACAATAAAAAATCATGGCGTTGGAAGAGAGACTGTAAGCCATATACCATACCTAGAAATTCCAGTTCTTAAAAGGTAGCAGGGAGATGATTGTGTTTTAAACCTTCATCTTTTGTGCAGTTCATACATTTCTCTTGTTTTTCCCTTTGACATCTTTAGGACTAGGATGCTTATCCCACGTTGATAAAATAAGAATGGAAATACTACTTTGCTTACTTCTTCAACCCCAAGCCTGAAACTTTTGTAGTAACCCTCGAGATAATATATATGTATTATTTTCAATATCCAGTGTCAAGATTTTTTTTTTCTTTAGGTATAGTAGAAATTGAATTATATTTGTAATTTGAATAATCATATCTCAGATTATAATCATGGCCTCTCATATATAGTTCTGTATTGTACCGTGGAATCTCAACATCCCACTTACCACTATTGCAACAGAAATGTAGCAAAGCCAAGAGTATCTGATTATGTTCTTGTTATTTTTATAATTGCGGGTAGGAGAGAGGGGCATGAGGTGAAGAAATAGGAACAGAAATTTAGTAACCCTTCCCACATATCTTGTTGAGGTAAGGGGGTCTTCCATAAATTTTGTCTGTACAGAAACTAGTAGTAAATTAGCCGCTCCATCATTATTGACTCTAAGTTCTCCTCATTAAAGACATCAATATGCAATTTTAGTAGCTCTCATTTTTAGGCAATCAGCTTCGATTTAGCATGCTGGGATGAAGGATATATCTGGAGTAATTCCATTGAATTCCATTCCTTATCCATGAAATTGCACTGGATTTGCATGGGTGTAAGAAAGACCACAATTTCCCAATTCAGAAAACAGCATGTGTATGTGGAACAAGAAAAATTGTGCCCTATTTTTTAGCATATAAAGTATAGTAGTTTGAGGCTACAGGGCAAAAAGAAGCTCTCTTAACTAAATAAATCTTTACTTACTAGTCACCAAAAGAAAACAAAAAGAGCTCTTTTTAAAAAGAACACCTCCTTTAATACTTCCTGGTCTTACGGTATCAATTTTGATCAAAAGCAAACAACATCCAACACTGATATAAAGACTTCTATGACATTATCAGAAAGCCACTGTCACTTTAATTTTAAATGTAATAGTGGGGATTACACATCCACAGCATCAGATATATAAGAAATACTATAAGGATCAACAGAGCTTTGCAGGAAAACATTGAGCTACAGTGTTTAGATGATGTCGTGTGGCTGTGTACTATTGATTTTTTTCAGTGTACACATTTAAGGAGGAATAAAAGAATGAAGAAAAAAGGGAAGGACTGGAATGGTGAAAAGATGTGCTTTCAGCATATAAAAGCAAAAAAGATGAATGTTTTTAAAACATCTGACATTTATTATATTAATCCACTGATTAGTTCTATTCCATATTCACTGTTGTCATGAAAACATTTGAACTCTGTTGATCTAATTCATTACACATTGATTTCAATGGAGACCCATGGGAAAGAACAAGGAGAGCTTTTCACTCACAAGTTTTAACGAACAAGTTCTCGTCAAGAATAGGTAGATGTCAAAATGGCATAATTGAAAATGTCACTAGTCTTTATTGTTAGAGGTCTGGGTTGATGTCCTTACTGAGTTAATAAACTAGCATATTTGCTGATCTTGTCTTAATTCTCAATTTAGTGGTATACAAATTCACCCCAGGAATGTCAAAAGGATAAAACAATCATCCTAGAATACTGCAGATTGGGAACCTTAAAAACCTGATCTAAACTGAACCTTATGAGGAATGAATGAAAGAAAAACATGATAGAAATGGAGCTCAAGGAAAGTTCTCTGAAGCTGGTCTTGCAATAGACCAATGTGGGGGAGAGATTGGCAAAAGGGCATGCCAGTCCACACACACTGTCAAGCTGAAATACACTGTCCAAATGACATAGTGGAAATATGAATATTGCTCTAAATCACAGGCAAAGCTAGTGTCTGAAGAGAGTAAGGGGAGACCTATGAAAACCCGTGTCCTAGCCCTAGGTTGAAATGTACCAGAGTTTCAGCTTCCCAACCTGTACGTACATTTGTCGTCATACAGGTAGTTATTTTGGGTGAAATTAACATCACCCTCATAAAGCCTGTAGGATGACTCCAGTCTGGGGCAGACAGTGCATCTGAGAGCAACCATTTTTTCATAAATGAAGAAAACATTATCCTCTTTGTGAAATGTAACGTCTATTTGATTAACAGCAATGTCATTAATCATATCTCATTAATATGCTTTACAGTACTTGCCGTTTCTGAAATGTCTGGATAATTTGCTCCTATACCAAATATGTTTGGACTACAAGTTTATCTGGAACTGCTGTTCACTGTATTCTGTATACCTTATCAAACTTATTTTATACTTTTAGAGGACATATCCTTACTTCATAAGAACTCGATGTTTATTCTAAAGAAGAGGTTCCCCCACCTACAACAACTGTCTTCCATTCTGCATTCCTTCAGCACAAATTAGAACACACTAATATATATGAATCCTGTTGTTTATGTGAAAATTTGTCACAGAAAAAAAACATATATTCAAAACATAATTGGTGAAAAAATTCTATTTCCAGTTGCTGTCTTTTCTAACAGGGGATCAAACTCCTGTTGACATCATAAGCTGTAGCATTGTGATGTGTTGTGGAATCACAAATTCAAAATCAGTCTTTTTAGCATGTTGTATGGAATATCTAATTCCTACAGTACTCTGGCAAAGCCTTTGTTTAGTGTATGTGTAATCCATTATTGGTAAGAGGATCATTCTGAGATACTAGCATTCCGTGAGCTGTATAAGTAGTGAACTTTGTGTTTTACATTGTTTTGTTGGTCTAGGGAAAATTCTGCATTGTTGCATTTGGAGCCAGAGTAAAACTGCAGAATTCCCTCCGGACTGTTACAGAAGGTGAGTCCACAGCTAGCTCGATCAATTATATGTGTCTGTAGGTTGTCCAAGAGATCACTATATCCTTAGCTACTGTCATCCTTCAGAGATGACACAGGAATTCTGGGCAGTTGCAGGGCTGGATTAACCATTTTTGGGCCCCTATGAAGATAATGGAATATGGCATAGGGGGCTGGTCCATAGCACAAAGGGATGCTCAGGATCATAGCATAGTAGAGGTGGCCTTGCTCTGCCCAATCCAGTCAAAAGGTTTTAGCTACAAACCAGCAGTGCCCCATTCCAAGCCACACATCTCCCACCCAACACCAGAACACCCCCCTACATACCCAATTCCCTATGACCAGGCCTTCCCCCAGACCTGCTATGACCAGTGACCTCTAAAAAAACTTTTTTTTTTACAAATTCACAGCTTTCTGCCCAGTGCTCCCATTCCCATAGTACCATCATGACTGCCCAGTACTCTACACAAGTATCCCTACTCCCTAGTGGCCCCACTCACACGGATCTTCCCTGACCCCTCACAGCCCATTATCCCTACTCAGGTCCTCCAGGGACCCTCTCCCTTACACCCTGCCTCACAGCTACACTCACCAGCCCTGCTGAGAGGTGTCTGCCTTCTGGGCGGAGGCACCAATTCATCCAGGGATAGTCTCAGGGCAGGGAATTGCCTCAACTCCTGGAGAGTGTTGTGATTGGCCAAGCCAGGTTCTGCTGTGGCTGGGCTTCCTCAGGGCTCAGTGGTGGAGACCCAGACATGATGGGAAGCAGAGACTGCTCAGGGTTGGAGACATACTAGGGTCAAGCCAGGAGACAGAGAGAAGCTGGTGTATGAGGCCAGGAGTTGGAGAGGAACATTCTGTTGACTAGCAGGCAGGCCAAGAGGCATAAGTGGTGAGTGCTGGACTTGAAGTCAGTGAACTGGATGGATCTTAGGACACAGTGCAAGCAGAGTAGGCCAGGGCTCCTACTGAGCATGGACCTAGCTCTATGGTGCCACCTGGCACTGGTTAAGAGAAAAAAAATCTGCCCCATAATACATGCGTATAAACTGTCACTACAGGCTTCCACAGGATCATGAGAGAGCAAATCATCTCAATCCTCTTGTTTCAGATCACAGCAGTCAATATGCCTGATCAAATACACACTTTGGATTCTATATCTGAAGCTTTATCTGATAGCAAAGCTGTGTGATGTGATTGAAAAGAGATTACATATATTTGTGCCTGTCCAGGGGCCCAACAGGCTCAAGAAGTGCAGGTTCACAAATCTCATAGAATTCAGGTTCACAAATCCCATAGAACATGTGCTCATTTTCTGAAATGTCAGAGTTCTCTGTCACTAGTGGAACTGAAAAGAACCAGACAAGTGTGATGAAATTAACACAGCACCACTGGAATTAATGTAAAATAGGTCTTTGTCCACTGGTGTCAGACAAAAGAAAGTAATTGTTCAGGCTGACAAAATAAAATAATAATAATAATAATAATAATAATAATAATAATAATAATTAATAATAAAACCCTTAAAGAAGCCTTCTAAAGTTCAGTTATTTGAGATTCGTAGATGTAAAGATTTTCAAAAAGAGAGGTCTGACATTGCAGCTCCTGTCACAGTGATGGTCCCTATTAGCATCACCAGTGGTAGTCCTTTCAGTAGAACACTGGCAAACTGTCAATGCTACCTGCTGTTTACAGAATTCTAAAAGTTTCCTTTTGCAGTTCAAATAAGTTTTAAACCATGCCCCATAATCCTCCAAATGATAATGTGGCTGGGTTTCCAAAACCAAATTAGAGTTTCTTGGTCATGGAAGTATGGATTTATGACATTCAAAAAAATATCAAGACTGACATAATAATGGAAGACTCCTAATTTTTAAAAGCTTAGCTTAAAAATACATTGCTAATGAACTTATAATTCCCACATATAAAATGTCAGTGCCATGGAAATAAATGAAAAATTGCAGTAGAAGGTTTATAAGGAAATTTGAATTGGGATGTGGGAGTCAAAATCAAATTCATACTGATTCAAACTATGTAGCATAGTAAGTCAGGGTATGTCTACACTACCCCACTAGTTCGAACTAGCGGGGGTAATGTAGTCATCCACAGTTGCAAATGAAGCCCGGGATTTGAATTTCCCGGGCTTCATTTGCATGAAGCCGGCCGGCGCCATTTTTAAATGCCGGCTAGTTCGGACCCCGTGCCGCGCGGCTACACGCGGCATGGACTAGCTAGTTTGGATTAGGCTTCTAATCCGAACTAGCTGTATGCCTTGTGGAACGTAGAAGCCTAATCCAAACTAGCTAGTCCGTGCCGCGTGTAGCCGCGCGGCATGGGGTCCGAACTAGCTGGCATGTAAAAATGGCGCCGGCCGGCTTCATGCAAATGAAGCCCAGGAAATTCAAATCCCGGGCTTCATTTGCAATTGCGGATGACTACATTACCCCCGCTAGTTCGAACTAGCGGGGTAGTGTAGACATACCCTCACAAGTTTAACTATGAAGATATTGTTTTTGTCTGCAATAATATGTACATTAGAATGTTTTGAGACAGAACTTTATTGTGCTAACAAGAGGGCTTGTCTCTAACTCCTTGTTTGTTACCATGGATTTTAGGAATGATTATTTTATATTATGTCTACAAATAAAAGGATAGCATTTATCTCCTCTGAACACATTGCTCATAATAAAGGCCAATAAAATTCAAATAAAATATCCAGACATATTTCTACACATCAGATTATTGTAGCATTCTTGTCAGTCACGTATTCATTTAGAATTTGCTAATATAGACTTTTATTGTGTGGATGATATTTAGGTGAGATCCATAAACAGCTAAAAATAGAATTAAACCAAAACTTGGTCATGAAAGAAGCTTCATGAAAGTAGATCCAATCAGAAAAAAGGCAGTTCTTTTAAAGGTATAATATTTTGGAATCATATTTAATTCTAATAGTCAAATACAGTTCATGTTGTGTGTGTTCAGAATACTCTGAAACAAGTCCAGAAACTTGCCATTAAAGTAAGAGCCCATTTTTAGTCCCCAGTAATAGTGCAGTACAGCGCCATAACTACATAAGTAGTGGTATAATGGCTTATGAAGCAGCATTTCCTACTTATATAATATTCATTAAGCAGTAACAACTGCTTAGAATACACATTCTGCCAACAACATTTTATGAACAAACAAAATGCTTAAAGAAAATAGGAGGACTCTAGCTAAAATCACTTAATATGAAACTCAAGACCACAATCCCACTGTCTTAATTAGTCAGAGACTGATGTTTTAAATTTCTTACTCTCAAGAACAGCAATAAATCCTTCTGTGCCTGAACTAAAAGGTAATAACTAGTTACTTTAAAAAAATCACAAAAGCAGAGTACAGTATTGTATCAGAGAATTAACCAATCAAATATCTTTGTGCCATAGAGGTATGCCATGGTTTGCTACTCAGTGTGAGAATAACAGTCCATTAGACCTTCAGGGTATGTCTAGACCACATGGCTCTGTCGACGAAGCCATGTAGATTAGGTTTCTAGACATAGGAAAATGAAGCGGCATTTTAAATAATCGCCGCTTCATTTACATCAAAATGGCTGCTGCACTGTGCCGATCAGCTGTTTGGCTGGACGCTCCGCGGTTGACAAGGAAAGCCCTTGTTGACCACCCTGTTATGCCTCATGGAATGTCAACTGCAGAGCATCCAGACTACTGCTCTGTGCCGCCAAACAGCTGATTGACACAGTGCAGCAGCCATTTTGATGTAAATTAAGTGGCGATTCTTTAAATCACCACTTCATTTTCCTATGTCTAGTAAACTAATCTAGATGGCTCTGTCAACGGAACCATGTAGTCTAGACATATCCTCTAGCCCCATACAGACAAAGTGTCTGCTCATTCCACTTTTCATTGCAGGTTTCCTTTGCAGGTTATATCAGAGACTTTGGCAGAGTGTTGTTGAGGAAAAGATTGAAATATAATCTGTTAGCAGCCCTCCAAACTCAGTTTGACCATTGGTCCCCAGGACAGGCTATTAATCTATCTTAAGAGGAGTGAGAGAACAACTTGCACCCAGATGTCTGTGTAGTTTTTTATACAGTTTCGAAGGTTGTTAAGAAACTTGAAGATCATAGATGCCAAGTTGGAAGCTTCCATGCATCTGTAAAGTGTCAGAAAGTCTCCACTGTAGAGGAAACTCATCAAACACTGAGTGGGAAATATAATTATTTAAATCACAATCTGGACAAATGCTAAGCAGCTTTCAGCTGCTCTAATTAAAGATAATGTTGCTCTCAATCACAAGATGAACTTATGGAAAATCAAAAAGTAGAAACTTGAGATTGAGTAAGGAGGGGAGTGCAGAGTGTCGATACTGTTGCTAGGATAAGGGTTATTTAGAACCAATACTTGATACAGAGTTTGAGCCTGTGTCACAAATGAAAATTATATTACACCCAACTGTTTTAAATCATTCTGTTCACTGATCAAGATCACCCTGACAACACACACATAATTAGACTTATATTTTGCTATTTAGGATCATGGTCATGTTTTCCATTTATTTGCTCTCCATTTATATTTCATTTTAAAAATTATACCAATTCAACCCAAATTACAAGTGAAATAAAATTTAACTAAAAGCAGAAAACTTCAGATTGGTCTGTCATCAACATTTGAGTCAAGCAAACTGGCAAAACAAGGAGGACCATTACCCTTTAAAACACTTGCCCTACTCCCCAGTGCATGGCCTTCAGAGAAATAATGAAAACAGATGATCCATGATTTGTACCCTGATAGTCAACCTATTTAGGTTCAGCTTGAACTATGGGGAATAACTATGAAGTCAAAAGCCTGTCACTGAAGTTGTCCATGCTAACATATCTAATATCATCAAGTCAGCTGTTCTGGGATTAAACATAAGAGGAGGCTAACTTGTAGGTACCCAAGAATCCATTTACTTAGGAAATTATAGATTAACATCAGCGACATGAGTTATTCAGAAAATATTCCAAAGCCTAACATAGACCAATAATACTTTCTAAGGGTATGTCTACACTACAACCCTAGTTCGAACTAGGGTGGTAATGTAGGCATACCACACTTGCAAATGAAGCCCGGGATTTGAATTTCCCGGGCTTCATTTGCATAAGCCGGCCGGTGCCATTTTTAAATGCCGGCTTGTTCGAACCCCGTGCCGCGCGGCTACACGCGGCACGCGGCACGGGCTACATAGTTCGAACTAGCAAGCCATTCCACATGAGGCGTACAGATAGTGCGGAATGGCTTGCTAGTTCGAACTATCTAGCCCGTGCCGCGTGTAGCCGCGCGGCACGGGGTTCGAACAAGCTGGCATTTAAAAATGGCGCCGGCCGGCTTATGCAAATGAAGCCCGGGAAATTCAAATCCCGGGCTTCATTTGCAAGTGCGGTATGCCTACATTACCCCGCTAGTTCGAACTAGCGGGGTAGTGTAGACATACCCCCATGGAGTCCATATGTTTCCATATGTTTCCAACCTGGCAAATCAAAGTCCTAATAAAAAACATACACTGAAGTATCATATTCCTGAATCCCTGGAACAAATGATCATACTTCCCTGTTGAGTTCTGCAAATTTCTCAAGTTTGAAAACTACTTGATGCATTTGGCACACTGTCAGAGAGCAAGGAACAGAGCTATACCCCTGGGCAGCAGGTAGAGCGCGAGTGCAGACAATTTTGGAAGGTTTTGAGTAGCCAGAGAGGCTGCCTCTGCAAACTGCAGCAAGCAACCCTGGCCAGTTAAATACCTAGAATGGAGTTACATACCTTGATCAGGAATATTCACCTTCTTCAGTGTAGAAAAGGAAGTGGAGTGTCATAGACTACCAAAGAATTGTCCTCCTAGACTTCATGGAAAATGCTAATTGTCATTGTTCTTGACCTGTGCAATCACCAGACCCAGAAGTGTTAGTGGGCAAGCCAGTGAAATATAAACCAAGAACTTTTAACTACAATGGTATCCATGAAATTATGTTATATTGCAGGAATAGAGAGAAACAAAAGAATAGCCATAAGAAAAACTCAGAAGATATTACTGAATGACTGAATAATCATTTGTTCCAAGATTTCTCTCATACGGGGTATCTAAGGGCCAGGGCCAGCCCGAGGCATTCTAGTGCCCCAGGCATGGGCATGTGGCGCCACCCCCGGGGCGCACGGCGCATGCACAACCCAGCTACAGCCACTGGCGCACAGCCCGGGGCCCGCCCTCGGGGCGCACGGTGCAAGCACGGCCCAGTCTAGTCCGGCCAGTGTAGGGTGCAGCAGCCATGGGGAGAAGGGCATTGCTGGCTGGCTTTCTGTGTAGATGCACATTTTTTAATTTCAAAATTAAGTCAGTTATTCTGAAATAACACTGCTGTGTAGACGTGCTCTTAGACTTTTATTCTGTTTTTTTCCTTCTGTTCTTTCTCTTGCTCTTGAGATTATATATCAATATAAAGCTATTATGTTGGGTATTTAGGACTAAAGAGCTTTAAGTATGCTGATAAGGCTCAGCTGTCTGGGCAGAGCCCTGCATTCTGATAAAGTAGCTTGATGCCAATCTGACAGCACAAAGAGACTTTATATTTGTGTTAACCAGCTACTAAGGGTACGTCTACACTACAGCACTAATTCGAACTAACTTAGTTCGAATTAGTTAATTCGAACTAAGCTAATTCGAACTAACGCATCTAGAACTAAAAACTAGTTCGAATTAGCGTTTTGCTAATTCGAACTAGCGCGTCCACACTGATTGGACGCAGGGGGGCATTTAAGGGCAGCTGAAACCGGTTCTGGCAGGGCATCAGGTCAGTAGTTGCTTTGTGTGGCTGCTGTCTGAGGCTATCTGAGGCTCGAGCTTAAAGGGACCCCCCTGGACAGCCGGTTCTCAGCTTTTCCTGCTTGCTTGCCAACCTCTCCGAGGGACAGCAAAGCGTTGGTCTCTGTGCCCGTCTGTGTCGGTGCTTCCCTTCGGGGGGGCCGCCGCAGGTGGCAACATGGAGCCACAGCTCGCCCTACACCTTCTGGTGCACTTTCTGGACTTGCTGCTGCAAGCCTGCCAGCAATGGCTCAAGGCTGCCTGGCACCACCTGGGGAACATCAGCCCCCTGCCTCTCCGCCTGGCCACCCTGGGGGCCATGGAGGAGCCGCAGCGGTGCCCCGGCACCGGCGTGCCCCGCCACGTCTGGCGTCTGGACACCAGCACCGACTGGTGGGACCGCATCGTCCTGGAGCGCTGGGAGGACCGACAGTGGACCCAGAACTTCAGGATGAGGAGGGACACCTTCCTGGAGCTCTGCGAGTGGCTTGCCCCTGCCCTGCACAGAAGGGACACTCGCATGAGACCCGCCATCCCCCTCCAGAAGCGGGTGGCCATCGCCCTCTGGAAGCTCTCCACGCCGGACAGCTACCGATCCGTCGGGAACCAGTTCGGCGTGGGGAGATCCACCGTCGGAGCGGTGCTCATGCAGGTACGGCATTCGCCGGCCACCGAGCCGGGGGGGAGGGGGGCTGCGAGGAGGGGATGGGCCGCCCCAGGGACAAAGGGGGGGCGGGAGGAGGCGAAAGCGCCCCACACCAGAGGGGTCGGGCTGTCCCGGCCGTACTACATGCCGCCAGGGGAGTTGCTTCCGGGAGTGGGGCGCGGGGCACTGCCAGGGCACGAACGCTCCCAGCCACCCGGGCGCCCCAGTGATTGGCGCTTTGCTGTGTCTCTCTCCGCAGGTGGTCAAGTCCATCAACCGGGTGCTGCTCCGCAGGGTGGTCCGCCTCGCCGACCCGGACGCCGTCATCCGGGGATTTGGCGCCCTCGGCTTCCCCAACTGTGGGGGGGCCATCGACGGGACGCACATCCCCATCCGTGCCCCGGAACACCAGGCGTCCCGGTACGTCAACCGCAAGGGGTACTTCTCCGTGATCCTGCAGGCCGTGTGTGACCACCGGGGCCAGTTCACGGACATTAATGTGGGCTGGTCCGGCAAAGCACACGACGCCCGGGTGTACCGCAACTCCTCCGTGTGCCAGCGGCTGCAGGCCGGGACCTTCTTCCCCGACCGCCACATCAGGGTCGGGGACGTGGACATGCCCGTGTGCCTGGTGGGGGATGCCACCTACCCACTGCAGCCCTGGCTCATGAAGCCCTACACGGGGCACCTCAATCCCTCCCGCCAGGCCTTCAATGCCAGGCTGACCAGGGCCCGCATTGTGGTGGAGGGGGCCTTCGGGTGACTGAAAGCCCGCTTTCGATGCCTCCTCACCCGTCTGGACCTGGCCGAGCACAACATCCCTCCCGTGGTGGCAGCATGTTGTGTGCTCCACAATTTGTGTGAGCGGAAGGGGGAGGCTTTCCTGCCAGCCTGGATGGCTGAGGCTGACCGCATGGCTGGACACTACGGTCAGCCCCGCACCGCCGCCATCCGGGAAGCCCAGCGGGGGGCCGTCCGGATCCGGGAAGCCCTGCGGGAGAGCTTCCTGGTGGAGGAGGAGGACTGACCTCACCCTGCATGCCCCACTGGGGCCTTCTTCCACCCTACCCCCCTTCCCCTTTCCCCTCCCTACCTACTGTCAAATAAAGACACCTGTTTTTGAAACCAAAATGTCTGTTTATTTCACATAAGTGGGTGGTGGAAGGGAGGAATGAGGGTGGGAGAGGGAAGGGGGAAACCTGGGACGAGGGAGCTGGAAGGGGAGGGAAGGGA
Organism: Pelodiscus sinensis; assembly: GCF_049634645.1. NCBI lineage: Eukaryota > Metazoa > Chordata > Testudines > Trionychidae > Pelodiscus > Pelodiscus sinensis. Next base: position 100,420,090 of record NC_134715.1, on the reverse strand, counting down.
GGAAGGGAAAGGAAAGCTCAGGGGTGGGAGTCCGGCTGCCTCTCCCATCTCGCCACACTGCGGGTCCGGGGGCGTCGGTGGGAAATGGTTGTGCGGGGGGGGCAGGAGGGACAGGGGGTGTGGAGGAAGCAGGAGCGGAAGCAGGAGCGGGAGCAGCAGGGGGAGCAGGAGGAGCAGGGGGAGCAGGGGGAGCAGGGGGGAGGAGGAAATGGGAAGCAGTCGAGCAGGCTCTGGAGGTGTCCTCGCAGGGCACGGCCCTGCTCCTCCAGGGCCTCCAGACTCCTCCGGCGCAGCCTCAGGTCCTCCTGGACCCAGTGGTCCTGGGTGCGGAGCTGGTGGTCCATGAACCGGAGGTGCCGCCTTTGGAACTCCTCCTCGTTCCTGGCTCTCCTGCTTGCCCGGGCACGGGCAGCTGCTGCAGGCGGTGTGGTGCGCCCTGCAGGCCCAGGTGCTGCAGCTGTGGTGCAACAAGACCAGGAGTCAATTACCCCAGGGGCCCAGGTGTGTGAAACCCAGCTCCCCTGTGCAAGGTCAGGGCCCCTGCAGGATCCCCAGCTGCTGCTCCTTGGTGGGCAAGGCCCAGGTGCACGCTCCCGGGGCTCCCTCTCGCCCCAGCCCCCCGTACACATAAGGGGAACTCGATGGTACTCACAGGTGGACGCCTCCCCAGCCTCAGACGACACAGGCGAGCGGCTCTGTTGGGTGCCTCGGGGGTCCCGGGTCCCGGGCAGGCTGGCGGCAGGCTCCTGGCTCTCACAGCCCTCCTCCTCCTCCTCCTCCTCCGTCTCCAGGAGCAAGCCCTCTGCCCCGGGGTCAATCACGTCCCGGGGGGCAGGGACGGCATGAGCCCCCAGGAGGCGGTCCAGGGCATGGAATTGGGGCAGGCCTCTGGGTCAGCCCCTGGCTGGCAGGCCCGGGAGTAGGACTGCCGCAGGTCTTTGACCTTGCAGCGGACCTGCTCCCGGCTGCGCTGGTGGCCCCTGGCGGCCAGGCTGGCAGCCATGCGGCCGTAGATGGCCGCGTTCCTGTGGCTAGTGCGGAGATCGTGGACATTGAAGGCTTCCCCCCAAACCTCGATGAGGTCCATGATCTCCGCACTTGACCAAGCGGGCGCCTGCCTTTTGCGCCCCCGGGCAGGCTCTTGGGAGCCGCCAGGCTGGTCCTGGGGAGCAGTGGAGGGCTGGGAGCCCTCGGGTGGCTGGCTCATCGTGTGGCAGTTGCAGGGTCTGCTGGCACGGGTGCTTGCAGCCTTGCAACTGGCACAAACTGTGTAGCCAGCCCGTGGCCCTTTAAGGGCTCCGGGGCCGGGAGGGGGGCAATAGAGTTTCCCTGGTGTTGGCCAGAGTGGCCACCAGGGAAACCTGGGAAGCCTTAGCCTCCCACTAGTTCGAATTAAGGGGCTACACACCCCTTAATTCGAACTAGTAAGTTCGAACTAGGCTTAATCCTCATAAAATGAGGTTTACCTAGTTCGAACTAAGCGCTCCGTTAGTTCGAATTAAGTTCGAACTAACGGAGCGCTAGTGTAGCGCCTAGGAAAGTTAGTTTGAACTAACGTCCGTTAGTTTGAACTAACTTTTTAGTGTAGACATACCCTCAGAGATTCACTGTGCAATCTGGCAAAACCTCAGTTGGCAAATAACTAGTACTATTGTCTGTGAACCACCTCTCCACAGACCTACACCTATGCATTGTAGTGGGGATGGCTAAGGAATATGTCCAAAATGTTCCAGTAATCTTTGGCTGGTAATATAGCTCTCTGGGGAAATCCTGAGAATTAGTCTAGCTTCTGCATGGGATCCTAAATTCTGTCCTTTTCTCTCTCTTTCATCAGCAGTAGCCTTTCCCTGTATCGAGGTGAATTTGGAGTTGGGGGACAGTTGTCAAGATGGGAACAGAAAAGCTCAGAGGTGGAAAAGGAATGTGCTCTGATTCAGCTATACTTGTTAATAGTTTTAATGGTCACTTGTAAATGAGTAATTATGGGGACATAGTTTGAGCAGTGCCCACTGATGACCTTCTGAGAACCCCAACTTGTTGCCAAGTCTCAAGAAGTCTATTTACAGTGTCTCGTGAAGTAGGTTCTGACTCACCAGCTAATTGTCTTAAGTTTTTATCCCAATTTAGATGGGAGTGAGGGGCTCAGTAGTTAACTCAATACTGGGATGTCCCCCGGCCTTCAGAGTGAACATTCCTGCCCTTTCCTTTGTTCTTGGTTCCCAATCAGTCTCTCACTCATAATCACTCTCTCCTGGTATCTATCAGTTCCCTCACATTGACTCCTCACTATCACGATTGACGGGTTGATCGGGAGGGCCCGTCCAGTTAATTGCAAGGTGTTCAGGGCCCTCCCATTTCCCCCCACACCCAAGAAGCTTCACTGCCTACCTCCAGCAACACTGGCTTCCTGTGGGGTGGATGGAAGTCCTGCACCTGCACACCACTTCCAGGGTTTCAGGATGTGCGCTGGATGCTCCCCCTCCCCCAAACAGCTGGTGCAGTACCAGACCCAGGTCTGTGGCATATCGGGGACTTCCTGTGCAGGGGTGTGGGGGGTAGGAGTCCCTGGAGGAGGTTCACGCGGACTTCCCTCCTCTGTGAGGGGGAGGCGGGGGGGGGGGGGGGGGAGAGAAGGAGTAAAAGTCCCCAGAGGAGGTGAGTGCCTGGATGAGCTTCTCCTGAGAGGAGGCATGGGGTAGGAGTCCCTGGAGTTGGCAGAGTGCCAGGACGTACTTCTCCTGCAGAGGAGGGGGGTAGGAGTCCTTGGAGGACTCCCTGTTCCCTGCCCTTACCAACACCCTGTTCCCTGCTGCAGCACCCACTGGCGCCCTGTCCCCTGCCCCGACTGGCACCCCGCCCCTGTCCTGAGCACCCTTCCCCAGTATCATGTCCCCTGCTCCCACCAGCACAGTTGGGGCCACATTAGTGAGGCTTGGAGGGTTTTGGAGGAGGTTTTTGGGTTTTGGAGGAGGTTTTGGGGGTTTGGGGGGTTTTTTTTGCATCTCAATTCTATGGCTCAGTAACCCCTGTCTCAAAACAGGTTCCCCACCCTTCTCTTAAATAAAGACAATGCTGAAACTTTGTGTTTGACATAATATTTTATTTAAAAATGAAGCCTGGCCAACAAACCCCCAATTGGGGCCAAGCCCCCATCTGACCACAGAATTATAACACTCCTGTACCACCCTCCGACCCCAAATCTGAGCCTTTCATACACTGGAACCACCTGTCCTGAGCCTCTCACATCCCCAAACTCCATCCTCAGTCTTCTGCCACAACACTTCTATACCATCCACACACCACCAATCTGTATCCTGAGCCCATCATACTCCAAAACTCCCTGCCCTGAGCCCCTCACATACCTCAACCCAAAATCCTGCACACTCACATCCACAAGGCTATGACTTGCTCAATACCCCAACCTTTCACCTGACCCCAACACTTCTCAGCCTGGAGCTTCCTCCCTGAGCCAGCATCCCCTTCTGCATCTCCTCCTGCATCCAAATTCCCTCCCAGAGATTGCACCTCTCACCCCTACCCACACCCAAATATCTCTTTCCCACCCCAGAGCCCACACCTCCTATCTTAACCTAATGAGAGTATGGCTAGACTGCAGGAGTTTTTTCCAGGATTCCAGAGGTATCCCAGAAAAACTCTTCTGCATCCAGGGACGTGTTTGTTCTTCCACTTTTTTTAGCAGAATAGCAAACACGCTCTTTCGGCAACCTTATATTCCCCATTTTATGAGGAATAAGGGGGCTTCCGAAAGAAGGATGGTTTTCTAACATTTAGCCCAGTCTAGACAGGCCAGATGTTGGAAAAACCTCTTCCTACAGCAGAATCGGAAAAAAGCGGCCGTGTAGCCATACCCTGAGAATGTATAAGGGTCAGGGATAGCAAATGATTGAGTGGAGGAGAACAGAGAGGGCGGGGCTTCAAGGAAGGAGTGGAGTCTTGCGGGAAGGATGGGGGTAGATCTTGGCTTGTTCTGACATTTAAAAAATGATTTTGAGTGTAAAAAGATTGGAGACCACTGGTCTAGATGGACCCATTGGCTCTCCATAATCACTTATCTGCTACAGTGATGCATCTCTGGCTCATTGAACAAAGGTCTTTTTCCCCTTCCCTAACTTGTCTCTATCACCTTCTACCTATTTCATGGTAAAATGAAAGTGGTGATATTTTTGATATTTCCTTTGTTAGAGATGGTTTCTTTATTAGTTATTTTAATCTCTTTAAATACAGCTCTTTGGAATTTATGTTCTGGGGAAAAATAAATAGGTATGTCATGCAAAATTCCATACTACTGCATGCCTGCCTATTTTAAGATTCAGCATAACAAATAATATAAGCAAAATTCAACAGTTAAACTTCATAAGAGATACACAAAGACATAAGAAAAAATCTTAATAGCTCTAGCTCTAGAAAATGTTACATTGCCCATAGTACTTCACTGGCTATTTATCAGCTCCACTTCTAGAATTAATATGGAGTATGCCTATATTAAGAGCTCAGAGTAGGACTGTGCGTGGAGAAGTAAATTAAACTTGCATCTAAAGTCATAATTACAGCAATTTTGGTAAGAGTTTGAAGTTCCCTTTAAAGCTCCAGAAATAAACTAATTAAAAAGCCATTAAATAATATTTGTTTTAGCAGTTCCTTTACCCTAATTGAATGAATTCCATTTAATTTTCAAGGACTTTTAACTGCTGTCCCAGCTGAGAATTTAAAAACAGCTGCTATTGTGCCACAATCTGGAAAGAGATGAGACATACTCTAGTTGATCAGGAAAGCTGTAAATGTGGACAATTTAAATGTACAGACTTATCGCCCTGCTGGAACTAATTGGCTATAATGTTTCCTAGCAGTATTTGAAATTAAACAAATTGGTAAATTAGAGCTGCAGTGAGATGTACTCCAGAGATTCAAACACAAACACATGAGCTCCTCATTCTTTAGCCAGTAGGACTCTGTCTGGCTTGCCTTACTCCTTTGTGCTCTGGCTGTTTCAATCAGGGGCTGGCGGGAGAAAATGTTGCTTTCTGCTGTCAGAATTAGACATTATTCTTAACCAGGCTTCAGAAGTTATCTGAATTTGACATATAGAAGTGGCCTGGCTGCATGCTGAACGATGGTTTGGAGCATGCAATAGTTACAGCATGTGATCTGAGACTGAAAGAGAGATTGGTATGGGACCATAGTGCTGTAGCATTGCAATATTTTGGCTTTTAATTTACCAAATATTAAAATATAATTTGCATGAAGTTTCAGATTGTTTCCCTCCTTATGATTATATCTTACTAATGGTCAAACATTTTTTGATGATTCAGAGTGTTTATGGCTAGAAACAAATTTTACAATTTACAAAGCTCTCAGGATTATTGTAGTGAACTCTGGTGCATGAGTGTGTGTGCCCTCTACACAGAGAATTAAAATTAGCTACAGGACATTTGCATTCTGGGGAAGCAGCGTTGTATGTATGAAACAGGAGAATACAAGTGTTGTCCAACTTTTCCATAAATGGTTGTGGTATCCAGCAACATTTGTCAGGTGGATAGACTATCTGGCCTAACTTCCATCCTTAATATCTAAGGGTATGTCTACACTACAGCGAATTAGTTAATTCGAACTAAGCTAATTCGAACTAACGCGTCTAGAACTAAAAACTAGTTCGAATTAGCGTTTTGCTAATTCGAACGAGCAAGTCCACATTGAGTGGACTCTGAACAGGGCTTAAGGCTGGCCGGAAGCAGTGCCGGCAGGGCATCAGAGGAGGACTTAGAGCGTGGAGATGCTGTCTCAGGCTAGCCGAGGGCTGCGCTTAAAGGGTCCTGACCCCCACCCCGGACAGACAGTTCTAAGGGGTGCCCCGCTTGAAAACCTGTCCTGGCTTGGATTGCCCGGAGTACCCACACTGGGCACATCACACCACTCGGCCATCAGCCCGGCTGCACTTGCCGCAGGCTGCCATCTGGGGAGAGGGGGCAATCGGGGGGCTGTAGGAGAGCTTCCACCCCCAGAAGCCCGCAGAGCCAGCCCAGTCCTCCCCATCGGGGGCTCGTACCCCATTCCTCCCTCACCTCCTTCCACTTGCCCTTCCCTAGCCCCCCTTCTTATTGATGTACAAAATAAAGATAACGTTTCTTCCAACATTGACTCTGTCTTTATTGAACAAAACTGGGGGAGACTGGGAAAAGGAGGTGGGAGAGGGGAAGAGAAAGGCTGGGAGAGGGGAGGGCAACTAACATGATCAGGGGTTGGGAACAGGTCCCATATCAAGAGAGGCTACAGAGACTGGGACTATTCAGCTTAGAAAAGAGGAGATGGAGCGGGGACAGGCTAGAGGTCTCTAAAAGCAGGGGTTGGGTGGAGAGGGTGCATTCAGAAAAGTTCTTCATGAGTTCCCATAAAGAAGGACTAGAGGACACCAAAGGAAAGGAATGGGTAGCAGGCTTGAAACTAGTAAGAGAAAGTTGTTCTTCTTGACAAAGCAAATAGTTAACCTGTGGAACTCCTTGCTGCAGGAGGCTGTGAAGGCTACAACTAGAACAGAGTTTAAAGGAAAGTGAGATCAAGTCATGGAGGTTGGGTCCATGGAGTAGTCTTAGCCAGGGGGTAGGAGTGGTGTCCCTGCCCAAAGTTTGTGGAAGGCTGGAGAGGGATGGCACGAGACAAATGGCTTGGTCACTGTCTTCGGTCCATCGCCTCCAGGGTCCCTAGGGTTGGCCGCTGTCGGCAGACAGGCTACTGGGCTAGATGGACCTTTGGTCTGACCCAGGACGGCCATTGAAAGCTCAGGGCTCAGGGTTGGGGGTCTCAGTGGACCCCCTTGATTTTCATGCACACCTGCTCCTGGGTGGCCAGGCTGGCAGCTCTCCTGCCCTAGCTGGCCACTTTCCTGTGCCTAGTGCGGAGATAGTGGACGAGGTCCACGATGTCCGCACTAGCCCAGGAAGGTGCCTGCCTCTTGCGGTCCCAGGCAAGCTCCCGGGAGCCGCCAGCCTGGTCCCGGGAAGAGGGGGTGGGCTGGGGGACATCAGGTGGGTGGCTCTGTGCCGTGCCAGGTGCAGGGTCTGCTGGCTGGGTGCTGGCAGGCTTGCACCTGGCACGGGCACCGTAGCCAGCCCGTGCCCCTTTAAGGGGTCCGGGACTGGGAGGGGGGCATAGAGTTTCCCTGGTGTTGGCCAGAGTGACCACCAGGGAAAGCTGGGGAGGGCTAGCCTCCCACTAGTTCGAATTAAGGGGCTACACACCCCTTAATTCGAACTAGTAAATTCGAAGTAGGCTTAAGCCTCGTAAAATGAGGTTTTCCTAGTTCGAACTAAAAGTGCTCCGCTAGTTCGATTTAAATTCGAACTAGAGGAGCGCTAGTGTAGCGCCTATGAATGTTAGTTCGAACTAACGTCCGTTAGTTCGAACTAACATTGTAGTGTAGACATACCCTGAGATTCCATAATAGTATAATATTTTATTAATTTGTTGTTATTAGCTATCTGCAACACAGTGGTGCCCAGAAATGCATCTGAGATCAGGACAACTGAGAGTATGGTTTTCTTCTCTTATACCTGGATGCCACCATGCCTTAGATTTCCTCTGTCTAGATCTGCCTCTGGTTTTGATGGTAAGATAGGAGCATTAGTTTTCTGGACAAATAGAAAAGTCCTCGAATGTCAGGGCAAAACAAATATCCAACTAAGCAAAGTCCTCCAGCCCCTTCTAGGCTCAGCAGCCCTTTTCTAGGCTTCTCTGGGCTCTCTGATTCAGCAGTCCATGGCCTCTTCTGGAAAGGGTGTCACCTCCACTGCTGTAGCTGACAAACTGAGCCATAGAGTAGTGGTCCTCAGCCGTTCCAAACTACTAGTACCCCTATCAGGAGTCTGATTTGTTGTGCATGTCCTAAGTTTCACCTCACTTAAAAACTATTTGCTTACAATATCAGACATAAAACTACAGAACTATCACTGCACACTGTTACTGAACAATTGCTTTCTTTCTCATTTTAAATATAGAACTATAAAATAAATCAGTTGGAATATAAATATTATACCTACATATCAGTATAATACTTAATCCTTTTTTCCACTTGCAAGCCTTGTCTAAAATCTGACACTCAGATAGTAGGGCTGAAGCCTGTAACTTAGGTTTATAAGGTCTAGGCAGTTGCCCAGCTTGTCACCCCGTCATGCCGGCCCTGAACTTGAAATCCCCCTAAGCCCCTCCCATGATCTCCCCATCCCCCAGAAGCCATAACCCCCAGGTTAAGGAACACTCCTGTAGAGCTAGATGGTTGACTACCATCTGGAAGACTTCTGTATTCCCCCAGGTTTTCATGTATCTGTGGCTGATACTGGTATAGGGGAGCTCAGTCTTCTCCCACTCCAGATTATTGCCTATGAGTCTTAAATAAGCAAATCACTCAAAAGCTGCCCTGCTTCCTTATTCCCCAGACCATTTTTACACAGCCTTTCCTCCTAGTTCTTTCTCAGTCCCCTTTTACTGAGCCCTGTGGGGGCATATTCTCATTTCCCTATCCATGGGGAACTATCCAGCAAGCTTCTATTCAACCTACCATTGCCCTAAAACACTTGTTTGTCTAATTTCCTGCCAGAAGGGAACAGCACTAGCAGACCTTGGTCACTGGAGCAACTCACAGCTCACTGCTTCTTCTACCAGCCCCCTTCCTGAGAACATCCAAACTTTTAAATATTCTCAGGAAGCCACACTCTTGGTCACCATCACAGTCACAAGATCTCACCCTTCCAATATATGATGAAGGAAGTAAGCCAGTAAGGTGGGAACTTGGTCCTAAACTCCTCTTCCAGGGCATCTCACCTAGGGGCAGGGCCCCATTGTGCCAGGCCACATACAAGTATAGTTAGTAAGAGTATCCGCCCTAACCAGCCCTACAGTCTAAACAAAACTCTAACAGAAAGGGAAACAGAGGCACAGGGCAGAGTAAAGACATTACAAAGGTCACTTAATAGATCTATAACAGAGCCAGGGAGAGGGGTCTCTTTACTTACAGTCCACAGCTGTACTGAAAAGTCCACTCTGCTTCTTATTCCTATAGAGCTGAAGTTGTAGGCTATACTCGTCTCATGTGATTGTTTAATTCAGTGGATTATATACCCATCTTCACTTTAAATGGTGCTCTGTATTTTAATACATAATTTAAATTATTGTATGGCAATATGTTCAAGAGATTGTTTTGCACATATGGCTCACAACCAATCTATAATTTTCTAGCATAAGCATTTCACTATTATGTAGAGCCTATTTTGCTATACATGACTCTAGCAGAAGTGCCACATTGCTTTGTGTAAAGCAGAACTTACACTATTTGATGAGGACATCGGGGCAGCAAGTATTCCTTTCTTTAAGAAGTCCTTGTCAGCTAAGAAGGAGCCTAATAATTATAAATCTATTTTCACTTTATTGTCCTTGACCGAGGTATTTGAAAGGGTTTGCTTATGTAGTCACATTGAAAAAATCATTTATGGGAGAAGTTTTAAGTCTGGTTTCTGGAGATCTGAAGATAGCAGGAAAGTTGTTTGCTAGCACTTCTCATGCTGATTCAATTTTGCTTTAACTTGATTCATCCACAGTTTGATTGGTTTTCTTGAATTTTCATGTAATTGAAATGATGTTTGAACCAATATTTGTGAAAAAGAAAAAAAATATTGCTATTCATGTTGGAAGTGTGTGCACTGCTAATTTGGGGTATGTCTACACTATAGAAGGTTTTTTTGAAAAATAGCTGTTTTTCAAAAAAACCCTTCAATTATGTCCACACTGCAATTGCATTCTTCCAAAAGAAAATCTAAAGAACAGAGGGATTTTTCTGACATTAGTAATCCTCATTCTATGAGGAAGAAGCCTTTTTGTGGATGGGGAAGAGGGAGTTCTTTCAAAAGAAGAGGAAAGATGAAAAAGATGAAAAAGCACAAGTGCCCTGGTGGCCACTCTGTTCATAATAATCACAGCTGAAATGCTAGATAGCATCCACATTGAATGGATGCTATCTTTCAAAAAAGCAGACTGATTTTTCAATGTGCTTTTGCAGTGTGAACGCTCTCTTTTGGAAGAAGTTTTTCCGGAAGATCTCTTCCGGGAAAGCTTCTTCTGAAAGAAGCCTGCAGTCTAGACATAGCCTTGGAAAGTCACTGTTGGTTTGGGTGTTAGAAGAGAGAAGAGCAGCAATAGGAAGGAAGCAATGCTATGTGGTGTGAAGTCAGATTCACTACCAGCACAAGAAGTGGCACCTCTTAAAATCCAGGCTGGAAGAGGTTCAGAAAAGAACCACAAAACTGATTAGAAGATTGGAAAACATGTCTCAGAGTGAGAGACTCAAGAAACTCAATCTATTTAACTAATCAAAGAGAAAGTTTGGGATGATTTTATCACAGTCTATACATGCCTATTTTGGGAACAGAAAATTTTAATAAAGTGTTTTTCAGTCTATCAGACAAAAGATATAATATGAACCAATGGACTGGAAGTTGAAGCCAGACAAATTCAAACTAGAAATAAGATAGATTTTAAAAAAATTAACAATGGGGGTAATTAACATTGGAACAATCTACACTGGCATTTTTTTTAAATCAAGATTTTTTTTTTAAATATATGCTCTAATTAAAAAAGGGATTAATTTGGGGAAATCCTATGGCCTGTGTTATACTGGAGTCAAATGAGATAATCAAAATGTGATTTTCTAGTGTTATAATACATGATTTTAAAGGCTCACCCCTAGGGTAAGGTTTTGGTTTTTTTGTGCCTACGAAAGCCCATGATACCATGTACATGTTTTGTTAGTCTATAAAGTGCTACCAGGCACTTTGTTCTTTTTTTAGTTTATCCTGTACAGACTAACTTGGCTGCCCTCTGAAGAAATTGAAGTAAGTTAGCCTTCACAAACATGTCTCCATAGAAGAGTCTAACTTGCTGCCTGCCTTCCAATCCCATCCATTTTCTGGACTGTACTGACCAGATGTAGAACTCCAGTAGAGGGATCAGGAACTGGAATGTCCATAAATTCTGACCTTTGGCAATTTTCCTGTGTGGTTTGAAATGCAAAGCCAATTTTTAAATGTTTCTCACTACATGGGAAAAATGGTTTCGGAACGGCGATGTCTAAAAGCTGTTCATTTGTGCAGTGACTCAGGAGAAATTCAAATGCTGCCCTCCTAATTAGAAGAGATCTCACAGCTGTTTTTTTGTTGTTGTTTCTATTGGTGGTGCACATTCACACATGCCTCGATGCACACAAAATTTATTCTGTATATGGATGGAAAAAGTAAGAAGGAACATTGGGAGTATGAAAATGCTTAGTTTTGATACTGGTGTTGTGATTAATTTCATTTTTACATGTGTATTATATTACAATGTTATCATTCATCTTTACATATATAAATATAATATTAAATTGTCAAGCTGACCCTCCCACCTCACAAAATTGTTATAATTTACCTGTTTCGATGCAACAATTCAATTTGTCCTAAACTGTAATTATTGAAAATTGTTCCATCCAAAAAATTTGATCAAGCTCAATGTTCTGAAGTCACAATGGTTGTTGGCAGTTTCAGCCACTAAACCTCTTCATCTGTTCTGTTGCTAGGAGTCCACTGTCCAAACTCTGCTGGCTTCTTCCAGGAGAAGATAGAAGATAATAGAAGCTGAAATATATCAGGAAATACCAGTATGAATGTTTAAGTCTAGCTAAATTGACAAAGGAGGAAGTTAACAACGGAATCATGGTAATGGAGAATTACATCAAAATAGTGAATGGTGGGCAGGAGAGGGGGGATCCCAGTTTATTAAGCTGGCAGTTTTGTGGGCATTGTCATACATTCTTGACATATAGTTCCATATTCTTCTTATGCTTGTTAAGAGATTGTGTCTAAATAATACAGCATCCTATCAAGAAATAATACTGGTGTGAATTTAAATCAAAGTGACAACTGAAGTGTTTGGTAGGTTAAGAATGGAGTGAATGAAAACTGCTTGGAGTTTTCACTAGAGAATTAAAATTGAATGTTCATCAATAGAAGGGAAAAAAAGCTAGATCAAATTTGATAACATTTGGCAGTTTTCAGGATAATGACATTCTCTGCTAACACAGCAAATGTGAAGATGATACTTCTGACACTTGCTGAAACACAAGAACATTGCACCAGGAAACATTCAAATGAGTGAAAGTCAACAGGATTTTAGACTCAAATTGACTTGACATCAAAGTGAGTTAAAATCAAAATGAGTTATCATCAGAAAGTCAAAATTGGGTCATGTTCATAAAATGAAAAAGTCTGAAGCAAACTGATGAAACTTGGCAAGTTTCATTATCACAAACATTCTCTGCTAAGATACCGAATTTGACAATAACTTTTCGTGTTGAGCAAGGACATCATGTCTTGTTAGAAAACAGAGTGATGGCACAAATGGACCACAATAAGGCTATGTCTACACAGCAGCATTATTTTGAAATAACTGACATTATTCTGAAATAACAAAACCCGCATCCACACACAAGCACTTATTTCGACATAATCTTAAAATAATGTTGAGCTGGAGGACTGCTTACTCCAACTCCTGTAACCCTCATTGTACAAGGAGTAAGGGAAGTCGAGAAAAGAGTGCTCTCTCTCAAAATAACTGTTGTGTAGACAGTGCCAAAAGTCAAAACAAGCTATTTCAATATAAGCTGCACACTTAGCATAGATCAGGTTGTGTAGACGTTCCCTAAAAGTACAAAATTACTAGGATATTTTAGGATTGACATTTTACTGGGAAACAAGTATATTTTCATTGTCCTATGACTGAGCACATTCTGCTGGCTCTATTACCCTCTTCCTTTAGCATCCACACATTGGCAAAACTTCAAATTTCATGTATGGATTACACAAATATATAATACAGAATGTCTTTAACTAGATAGTATCTATATATAATCCTTAGACTTTGTGTGATATGGCTGTAATTATGGAGATAAAGATATTTGTTAGCATGGGGCATTTCAGTTTTGCTGACAAATGTATAAAAAGACCTAATAGCTGGAAGTTGAAGTTAGATAAATTGAACCTTGAAAAAAGACGTAATTTCATAGATTCTAAGGCCAAAGGGACCATTCTGATCATATAATCTGCCCTTCTGTGTAACAAAGTCATAGCAGTTCCTTGAATTAGTTCCTGTTGGAACTAGATAATCTCTTTTAAAAGGATATCTAACTTGATTTAAAATTATAAGTATGACGAATCCATCAAACCCCTTGATAAATTTTTCTTATACCTCATTCTTTCCTATCAGTAATGGTAATGAGACATTGGAACAGTTCACCAGTGTAGATGGTGGATTCAGCATATGTAGGAATCTTTAGAACAAGATTACAGATCTTTCTAGAAGATATATATTAATGTTATTTCTAAGAGAATTTCTATGGCCTATGAACATAGGGGTTTGAGACAGGATTGTTGTAGTGGTCCTTTCTGGCCTTGGAATATTTGAATTTATAAATCCTTCAGCTGATTTCCTTCCTCTATGGACCAAGGGGAGAGTAATGTGCATTGTGCATTGGTGGGGGAACTCCTTTTTTGATCCATGCAGGAGACTAACTGAACCCTTGAGTCATAAGATATAATTATAGTTAGATTAATAAAGAGCTACAGTTGTTATAGGTATGTTGAGAATGGGATTCACTGAATTATAGAATCATAGAATACTAGCACTGTGATTCAGTGAGGCTGCGAGGTTCAGCATGTCCATTTCTTAAAACTTCCAGGGATTTCAAAGATTTGCAGAAGAGAGGCATATTGCCTTGTGGCTGGAGACCAAACAAAGATTGTCTGGGAAAGTATTGAATGAAATACCAATATATCTTATACCTGTGGGCTTCCCCACTTACGGGACTTTAGGGTGCTTTGCATAACTACAGCCAATCTGGTATGACTTACCAGCTTGAAGGCCTTCTCACCAATGCTTCTGAGGCAGTAGCTGGTATAATTTAGGTCAGAATCACAACCACTATATAAATCTGAGCCGTGTATGTAACATGGTTATGGTGATACTGGTTTGATAAGTGAATGGAAAAGAAATGCAAAACGATAAATGTATTGCTTGGTGTGTCATAATACTTCTCTGTCCTCTATTTAGTTCCTATCTTACTTTATATATTAATGTGGGCACTCACCTTTTGAGCACCTCCTTGTAGCTAGGTGCAGTATTATAGTCCTTTTTCTACTACAGCTGCCCTTGTAGATTGTCAGCTGATATTGATGGGGTCTTCTGTGGTTTGGCCTTCCTTAACCAAGTCACAAGGTACAATCCCCTTGTGTGATGATAAATAGTTCAATGAATGGACAATCTATTTGTCCTCACTATGGCTTCAGCTCCTGATGAAAGTCCTTTAAACCCAGCCCTTAGTTCAGGCTCCTAATTAAGTCCTGTCCCATTCTTGGGATAACACCACTTTATCTCTGGTTGATAAAGGACCACCCACTACTTCTATTTCCAATCTGTTGCTGCTATTTCTCTGGGCCTCCCCACCCAACCTATCACTAATTGACAGTGGCTTCGTATTAGTAACTTCATACAAAAGTAGATGTAACTTAGTGGATACCGATATCTGCTACTCTTGGTGAATTTGGTCACTGTGGCTGCTTTTTTCCTCTCTATTGATGCAAAACAATGACAGTCTCAGATTAAAGAGCTGCTTTGCACTGGGTTTATAGCTACTTTGTATAAGCAAAATGGCAAAAAGCAGACAGTTTACAGTAGTCTGGCTCGATGTATTTAGAATGTCTAGAAATCAGGCTTGTAGACAGAATTCTAATAATGCAAAGAGCATCTAAGTATAGATTTCAATTTATCTACAAACTTCGGGATTGATCTTCCCAAACTTTACACACATAAGTAACCCTTGACTTGAATGGATTACACACCAGAGTCAATCTTACAGAATCAGGAAAATGGTACTATTAGATGTTATATATTGTGGCTTTAAGAATACAGAGACTTGCTGAAATACTTCACAAGAAACATGGTTTAGAAATACTCTCACAGCTATAGACTTTGCCAAGAACTAATTAAAAAGAAGATGTCATGAATAAACTGTATTTCAAGAGTGGTGGACATGGCCACCAAGTTAATTATCTCATCAAGTTGTGATTTTGCAAGTACAGTGATAGCATATGGACAATATTACATTTCAAATTTTTTGAGAAGTATAATTGGACACTATAAACTGTAAATTAGCACTAGCCAGTAGACGGCCAGATGGAGACCAGCCTTTTCTTGAGTGCACTGTGGGCAGGGAGTACACAAGGAGCCTTGCTTCACATCTTGCACAGCCCACATCAGAACCAATCCATAGATGGAGCATCTTCATTTATGGAAGCGCTGGAATTTCTCCCTCTTTGCTTCTCTGAGAACACACTGTATCCAGAAAGGGGCAGGGAGTGATGCAGACGAAGTGGGGTCAGGGGACTGCATCTCCACTATGCCCTAGCCAGTGGTATGAATTAGTTATAAGCTGAGTTTGCTACATATCATGAAAGGGTAAGCAACATTTTTCCTGGCGTCAGTCTTAGGTTTTTGCATAGTGTAGTGTCTAAGCATCCAATAACGCCCAAAGTAAATACTTCTGACCAATAGTCACTCTGCTTATTTTCCTCTGGTGATTCTTAGGCAATGTTGGTATGTAAGTGTTGTTCTTCACCCTGGACACGCTGTATAAACTTTATAGTATGTCCAATGAATTCTTCGACAGAGGCATAAACTTAAATACTATGAGGAAAAATATATTTTTGACCTAAGTGGTATATGAAGTATGATGCTCCATCAACTGCATTTATTGGCTCCTCTCATTTAGAAATGCAGGTATTGTGAAGTGTTTTCAAATTTTATGATAATAAGTACCATGTTAATGCACCTTAATAATAATGTATGCACTTTTCCTGTATTGTTGCTAAGAGTCAAAATAGTCACTTAGATCTTGGCCTGCCCGGGAGCACAAAGAACAATATGTTCCCCTCTCTCCCACACACCTGTCTATGAGGGAGCTACTCAGAGTTCAGAGTCCTCTTGAACAGAGGGGTGGAAAGAGGCAAGGAGTATGCAGTTTTTATCTTCACTCCCTATATATTCATCTGTTTAGCAAAGGCCATCAGCGGATTACAACCCACCTGGGATCAAGAGGAGACATGAAGAAATTATACCTATTGGGGCAACACCTCTTACTCTGGGCACATTGCAAAATAACAGGCTAACTACTTATCCCAATATTCCCCTGTATTACAGAATTCCAAAGTTTAATATTAAATTGTAGAAAAAATCCTTTATTAATTTAAAATGCTTATTAATTTAAATGAATTGTTATTTACATTGTAATATAGGATAAGCAGCATTCTTCAATTGGTCTTATTTGTACTGCAAAAACTCATTAATTCTAGCAGCATACACTGCATTAAATTTCATAGTTCCACATATGTAATTTATGCTTTATTTTGAATTTTTCTAACAAAACATTCCATTATAGTCCAAGAAGGCAGATTAGTAAGTCCATATAACTCTTTTGGTCCTCTTCCAATATTCAATTTGTATTCTATGAAAACAAGTCCCTGTACTCAGATAAACAAATGGTAGTTTGAATGGCTGACTCAGAAAACATGGTCTTGTGTGGTGGAATTAGGAAATCTGTCAATTCTTTTTTAAACATCATAAATCATTCTGTCAGCTGACTCCAAATATTCAAGAGAAAGATTACTGGCTTGGAGATGAATTTAAAGTCTCAGCACCACCCATTTTGAAGAACACAAGTTCTCTCAATATACTCGGAATGTACAATGACAGCTAAATTCTCCTCTCACTCACAATGATGTAAAACTGCAGTAAATTCAATGGGATTAATAGAATTACCATGCTGCAAAATTATTGTAAGGTCAGAGCCAATAGCAATTTAAAGTTATCACATACTTACTGAAAACAACAAGATGGAGAGAACAGTCATTTGTATTTTTTCATCTACCCCATGATATTTTTGAATGCCTTACTCCTTCCTCAAGAAATATAGATGGACAAAACAGTCACTTGAGGGAGTGCTGAAAAAAAAATGCTACCATCTCACTACATAAAACTTATTTTAAAAGGAGTAAGACCACATAAAATAAATAGTTTCCATAAGGGATTTTCTTCCTTCTGAACAGTGATGTTTTATAGAAAAGACATGCTCTATATAAGAAAATATAGCCTCTTCAGCAAAGGGCCCAGCATTGTCAGACTGGATGCAAAACACAAAATTGGTCTTGACATCAGACAATGAGCTTCTGGCAACATCATATCTTCTCCTTGCAGTTGTCTGTACAAATCACAAACCTTGAAAAGAGCAATGTGCATTATATCTAGGTTTTGACCGGATTCAACTGATTACTAAGCTATTTCTTACTTTGTGGCACTGACTAATTTTCCTTTCCATCTGTAATTAAGTGCCATCAGTCCTGACCAGGATTTGTGGGGCTTTGCTTCCTACTGCACCAATCCCTCTGGGGAAGAGCTCCCCACTACCAGCCCAGCCCTAACTGGGGCTCTCTGGTCCAGCAATATCCATGGTTGTGCTGGACCATGGATGTTGCTGGACCAGTGAATCCTGGATTTTAGAGGTTCAACCTGTACTATTTTAAATTGTGGTTAGCTGGCTAATTGTATAGTCGATGCAATTTGTGATGACAGCACGATTAGTTGATAAGGAGTGCTCTGCAGAGCCACAGCCGGGTTAGCTCCTGGAACCAGCTTGAGCTGGGGCTGCTCAGTCCTGTCTCATGCTGGCTCCAGAAGTCAGTCACCACACCAGGCTCTTACAACATTTTAAAAATGCAGAGTCATTGCGTCCCAGACCAGCGCAAGCTGGGACTGCTCAGTCCTGGCTTGTGCCAAGTCCAACAGAGCTTGTTTGCAGCACCTATCCTGGGCCATTGTGAACAGGGGCTGGCAAGCATCAGCAGTCCCTGTCCATGCAGGGCCCCAGTTCCCGGCTGGGACCCCCATGCACAGGGGCTGCTTCTGGAGCACCCTCTCCCACTCTGAGTCTCAGCCTGCCACAGGCAGAGGCTGCTTTGCAGCAGCCTCCCCTATCTCCTCCATTGCTTCTGATAAAGGCGGGGGTGGGGTGGAGGGCAGGTGGCAGGCTGCAACACAGAGATGCTGCTGGGGGGAACTGGCTCCTCTTCTCGTACAGAGGCAGCGTGGTGAGGGGGAAGCAAGTAGTCAAGAACTCCACTGGAGTACTCTCTAAGGGTATGTCTACACTACCCCCCTAGTTCGAACTAGGGGGGTAATGTATGCATACCGAACTTGCTAATGAAGCCCGGGATTTGAATTTCCCGGGCTTCATTAGCATAAAGCCGGCGCCGCCATTTTTAAAAGCCGGCTAGTGCGAACCCCGTGCCGCGTGGCTATACGCGGCATGGACTAGATAGTTCGGATTAGGTTTCCTAATCCGAACTATCTAGTCCATGCCGCGTATAGCCGCGCGGCACGGGGTTCGCACTAGCCGGCTTTTAAAAATGGCGGCGCCGGCTTTATGCTAATGAAGCCCGGGAAATTCAAATCCCGGGCTTCATTAGCAAGTTCGGTATGCATACATTACCCCCCTAGTTCGAACTAGGGGGGTAGTGTAGACATACCCTAATATCCCTAGTCTGTACAGCACCTAATGCAATGGAATCTGATTGCACCATCTGGGTTCTAGTTCAATTTGTATACTAGAGAACAAGAAGAATAACTTGTTCTTGCACTTGCTGCTGCTTCATACTAAATGAATCAAACTTACTACTGACATTGCTTACGAAAATAGTATTCCATTTCCATTATAAGCTGTTATCTGTAAAGACTAAATATGTTGCCTTAGGCCTATTTCACCATGGAACTTAATCATGTGCCTACCATTAAGTATATGGGAAGTATCACTGAAGGTTAGGCAGGCACTTTAGTTCCTTGCTGAATCAGGGCCCATGGGAGTAAAGGAAGCACTTTTTTGTGTTTAGAAATGCATTTAAACTACAAAGCATTAAAGTCTGATTATAACTGTACCTCTGAATAGATAAAGGACTAGGATAAATAGACGTATTATTTTATTTGTAATAACTTTTCTGCCTGTCCTCTTCCTTCATACCGCATAGCCAAAGAGAAAGAAAGGCCAGACTCCAAATGGACTGATAAGAAAAGGCCATATGGAAAGGTTCTCTTTTAAGTATATCCAGGATGGAGTAACGCTCAGAATCAATCTGTTCTCCAGAAGAAGCAGTGAAGTAGTGACACTGTAAGTGGTGCTGGAACATTTTCATTAGAGCACCACTTTAAGCCAGCCCTCTTATACCTGTCAATGCCCCACACTGAGATCTGGGCTAGGGGTAGGGCAGTGTCTCTAAGAGGGGAACACAGGCAGTAATAAGGGGGCTGAGTCTGGGGCTGGCAGTGGGATGTGAGTCCTGCAGTCAGGATAATGAGTTCAGAGCCTGTAGTCAAAACCCACGTGTAGGTCCTGCAACCAGGTTCCTAGGTGTATGGCAGCAGCTGGGACTCCATGTGGGACACCAAGCAGTTTAGCCTGGGCTGTGGGACCAGCAGCAGGGACCCCATGTGAAGGGCAGGACATGGAGCCTTGAGCATTATGCCAGGAGTCCTCATAAGAAGCCAGGAGTGGAGCCCAGGTGCAGCACCCACACCCAAGATCCCTCAGGTGGGCTAGAAGCAAAGCCCCATTTACAACCTGCACCTCCCACATTCTGCAGTTCCTCTACCTATGTATTCGGCCACTAACTTATCTGCAAGAAATTCTGTTCCCTTTCACAGTGAAGTGTTTTGGGCCCCACACAACAGTTATCTAACAACTCAGCAGATACTTTACTGGCCATGAAAAGATAAAACCTTTTTCCCTCCCTGAGCATAGAGCCTTAAAAAATGTGCAATAACATAAATGTGTGCAGTGACATTTTTAAAACATGCAGTCACTTGTTAGGGATACAGATGCTGAAAGCAGTATTATCAAATCCCTGAAGTTTTCCTTCCACAGTCAGATCCAGGCTCAGCATTTGATTCTTTGTCACAAAAGATTTTTTTCTTTTTTTACATGAGTATGGGCTCAAGACACGAAGGGCATAGTTACAATGCACTCTCCTTTTTGGGTCTCAGAGACAAGGCTCCAACCTGATCAGGTTCAGTTACAATTTGTGCCAATGTGACTGTACGTAACATTTTCTAAGCCCCATTGTCAAAAAATGAATGGCTACGGGATTGAAGAATTTTTGGTCAGATAGGAGTTAGGCATCTAAGGCTATGTCTACACTAGCCCCCTAGTTCGATCTAGGGAGGCTAATGAGAGCAACCAAAATTGCCAATGAAGCACGGGATTTAAATATCCCATGCTTCATTAGCATGTTCCCGGCCAGTCGCCATTTTAGAAATTGACTAGCCCGAAGTAACTGCCCATGTCTACACGCAGCAGTGAAATGGGATTCTGAATTAAAACCCTATATTGAATTAGCTGGTAAACCTCATTCCAGGAGAAATAACAGCTAATTCGATTTAGGGCTTTAATTCGGAATCCTGTTTCACTGCCGCGTGTAGACGTGGGCAGTTATTTCAGGCTAGTCAATTTCTAAATTGGCGACCGGCCGGGAACATGCGAATGAAGTGAGGGATATTTACATCCCACACTTGATTTTCAATTTCGGTCACTCTCATTAGCCTCCCTAGATTGAACTAGGGGGCTATTGTATACATACCCTAACCTGATCAGGCACTTTTGAAAATTCCACTATCTGCATCTTTATGGGACTAAATCCTTCAGAAAATATGGTCCTAAATTCAGAGATTTAAGGAAGCATTTTAGTGTTCATGGCAAACAAGCATATCTGTGCCCCCCAACCATGGTTTGGGTGTGTGTATGTCATTTTCCCACACCATTTTTATGCTTCTGCATCTTGCAAAGGAGTCCCACTTGCCCCAGTCCTGGTAGTGGCCCTGACTTAGTAGCTAAGGGTATGTCTACACTACCACCCTAGTTCGAACTAGGGTGGTTAATGTAGGCAACCGGAGTTGCAAATGAAGCCCGGGATTTGAATGTCCCAGGCTTCATTTGCAAATTGCCGGGCGCCGCCATTTTTAAATGTCCGCTAGTTCGGACTTCGTGCCCGCAGCTACACACAGCACGAACTAGGTAGTTCGGATTAGGCTTCCTATTCTGAACTACCATTACTCCTCGTGGAACGAGGTGTACCGGTAGTTCAGAATAGGAAGCCTAATCCGAACTACCTAGTTCGTGCTGCGTGTAGCTACGGGCACGGAGTCCGAACTAGCGGACATTTAAAAATGGCGGCGCCCGGCAATATGCAAATGAAACCCGGGAAATTCAAATCCCGGGCTTCATTTGCAACTCCGGTTGCCTACATTAACCACCCTAGTTCGAACTAGGGTGGTAGTGTAGACATACCCTAAGTCATTTAAGAAGTGAAGTGGGACTTACGCGTCTAAGTCCCTTAGGGTATGTCTAGACTACATACCTCTGCTAACAGAGGCATGTAAATTAGACATACCGACATAGTCAATGAAGGGGGGATTTAAATATCCCCCATTTCATTAGAATAAAAATGGCTACCATGTTGTGCCGGCTCAGCTGTTTGTTGGCACAAACTGGCAGTCAAGATGGGGATTGGTTGACAAGGAAAGCCTTTGCCAACTGATCCTGTAAACTTTGTTTCACGAGGCATAAGGGATTGGTCGGCAAAGGCTTTCCTTGTCGACTGATCCCCATCTTGACTGCCGATTTGTGCCAACAAACAGCTGAGCCGGCAAAACATGGCAGCCATTTTTATTCTAATGAAGCGGGGGATATTTCAATCCTCACTTCATTGATTATGTCAGTATGTCTAAGTTACATGCCTCTGTCGGCAGAGTCATGTAGTCTAGACATACGCTTAGGCACCTTTGAAAAGGTTATCTTAAATGTCAATATCTGTATCCACCTAAGCTTGTTCAGAGTTTAGTAAGAATCAAAACTGGGTTTTTGCTTTTGGCATGCACCAAATTCAAATTTGAATCCTGAACTTCCTTGAAGTTTGGGAATGTTGCATGTGGATTTCCTGGTTCAGACCCACGTATTTTAGACATGCTTTCGTTTCCTTTTTTGCCAGCTGTTTCTGCCACTTCCGCTAATATAAAGTCAGTTATTGAAAATCTCAAATTAACAAAGAGGAGCTGTTAGGTTAAACTATTTTTGAGTATTCATATCATTTCACCAGTGTCACAGAAAGAAAAATGCAAATGTTTTTTTAAAAGTTTTCCTTTCCTGAAAAGGTCACTGATATTTATATTCAAAGTGGAGTTATAAAGCAATATTAAAGTGTTCTGGGTTTTCAGAATTGTTTGAATGTGTTTAAGTGTTCCTGCAGTGCATGACAAAAATGCTGACAGAGAACCCTGGGGCCACCTACTAGGCACAGCAGCATTTACTACGTGCCACATTAAGAGCTGAATGGCAATTCTGACATTGAGTTGTGGAATAAAGCAGATTCTTTCACATCCTGCTATAAATGAAACTCTAGTGTTTTGGGACAAGCATCCCAGAGAACACTGCAATATTTAGATGTTTTAAATATGACTTCAGTCTTCTATATTCTTCCCACCTTCAGTTGAGAATAAGAGGAGCAAGAAAAAAAATCAGGGAGTAGAATCCAAGAATTTAACTATCACTGAGTATGGGGGGAGGGGTGTTACTCGATGGCTGCGTCTAGATTGGCATGATTTTGCGGAAATACTTTTAATGGAAAAGTTTTTCTGTTAAAAGTATTTGCGCAAAAGAGTATCTATATTGGCAAGTGCCTTTGCGCAAAAGATTTGCTTTTGCACAAAAGAATCTGTGCCCAGTATAGACGCGGTTTTGCACAAGAAAGCTCCGGTGGCCATTTTCACCATCGGGTCTTTCTTACGCAAAAAATTCCTGTTCCTGTCTACACTGGCTCTCTTGCGCAAGAACACTTATGCAAGAGGGCTTCTTCCCGAGCGGGAGCATCAGAGTTCTTGCGCAAGAACACTGACAATCTTACATTAGATCGTCAGTGTTCTTGCGCAAATTCTCGTGGCAAGTTTAGACAGCTGGCAAGATTTTGCACAAAAACAACTGCTTTTGCACAAAATTTTGCCAGTCTAGATGCACCCCATGTGTATAATCTTCCTCCATGCTACAGATACCTGACATTGTGACTTTAGCTAAACTTTGTACTTTGATATAAAGGCAGTTCCTTCTTGGATTATACAGTTGCTTTAGAAAGAACTATTGTTTCACTTTAGACAAAATGTACACTGCTCACTGATTATGGTTCTGTTTGAATTATTTTACCTACTTTTTATTCAACTACCCACTCTGAAGACGTGATTAAGCTGTTTTATTTCTAAATTACACAACTTTAAAGCTCTAGCCCCATATGAGTCTGATTGCAGCATATGTTGAAACTTCTATTGAAGTTACTTGTAAGAAATACAAAATTGGGCCAGCAATTGCCCTAGGGAATATATAATATATACACCCAGAAAATCATTTTGATGTAATTTCAGATACTGGATGAAATTTTTAATAAGCTCCTTTGAAAATTTTACCACCCAATAAAAAAAATCATGTTAAATACATATGCATGCAGGTAGTACCTGTTTGCACAATAAATTCTAACTGAAAAGCAGTAAGGGGCTACGATAAAGCAGGAAGAGATTGTATCAGACAAGAGAAAAGGAGGAAGAAAAGACAAAACTATGAGTGTGCTCATTTTTGCAGGGTATAAGCCAAAGCTAATTATTTGAATTTTTCTTTTCTTAATTTATCCAATCAATTCATTAGGTTATCGACACATCAAGTCTGAAAAATAATTCTTATATGGAAAAAGAGATTATTTGTCACATACTGCTGGGTGAGGCCAAAACAAATCCATGGTACAGCCTTCACAATACATTCAGTTTCAGGTTTCTGCACAGAACTGGGATAGATACCTTACTGAAAAGGGAAATCTTTCCCCTATTTGTCAACCCTACCATTATTTATAGAGATGCGTTCCGAGGTATTTGAATGTTCAGAATCCTTCCAGAAACAAAAATATTTTCAATAGCTGAAATCCACAAAATGATCATGAAAAATGTTCTGTATCTTCTAATTTATTCTAAATCAAACACTCAATAGTACAATATGTTTTAGGTTAATTAGTTTAATCCATTTTTAATTAAGCTGATGTTTCCATGCCAACAAATGGTTTTTAAATTGTTGAAATCTTGATGATTCAGAGTGTGACTAAAATTAAGTACCTTTAAAACATTATTTTGTTTAATTCTTTTAACTAAGATGTGAAATGTTACATTTGTAGCTAAGGTTCAGCTAATGGCTACAGTTCTAGTTCTGCAAAGCAAATGTTAGTTTAAACTATATTCATACATCAATATGGCACCATGGTAACAACATTTGTAAAAAAAAAAAGCATAATTAAGCAGAGATGAAGTAGGATATAAATAGCCATAAAAAACAAGTATCCCATGTTTATTCAACTTATCACTAACCCAGAAAACTGTAGGTCATCTCTTTTGTATTCAAATAAATTACTCCCAAATTCCTGATTAGAGTAGGACCAAATGTTGTGCCATTTGCATTTCAAACAACGGCAATGGGATGGAGAAGAAGAAAGTGGAGAGAAATAGAGAAAGACAAATCTCAACAATGGTACATACTTTTTATTCCTATTCATAGTAAGCCAAAAGAAAATATGGCATATGAGATGTGCAGCACATGGATCACATAGCACGTAGCCAGTCTGGGGTTCCCCTAAATGCTAAATGTAATATACGCGTAATTTCCTGAAGAAAGTGGAGAGAATGTAGCTAGCCACAGAATACAAACAGGCCCTATGCTGATAGATAAGGTCAGGGGCATAGAGAGGGCACAAGGCACCAACACTGTTGACACCAAGTCAAGGAATTTTTCTTTTAAAAGGGCCTTAGGTCCCCAGTAACTTTTAATTGAAATGGAATGTAGTGACTTAACTACCCTAGGCTCTTTTATTATCCCAGCCCTAGTGGCAGTCGCTTCCCAAGAGGAAAAGGAGGGGAGGACATGCTTCATCCATTCCCAAAAAGCAAAGATGCTATTCTCCCCAAATATAACCCCAGGAATAACAAAAGAGGAATTCTAGCTGAGTCAACGGACCACTTCTTACATTTTCAAATAAGCGCTGTTGTGGTTTTTCCCATGCTGCTGTTGCCTTGGGGAGGGGCCTGGGGCACTGCTAAGCAATACCTTTACTCACCTTCAATTTCCTCCTCAAAGGTCTCCTTTGCCATGATGCTCACGACAAACTTGAGAACCATTAGCCTGTTAAGCTTACCAATATATATATGTGACATGCAAACAGAGAAGTTAGATTTAAAAAAACTATTACATTCTTGTTCTGGAAGATTGCAGGGTGACACTATGGTTGTGTTTACACTGGCATGAATTTCCGGAAATGCTTAAAACGGAATACTATTCCGTTTTCAGTTTTTCCGGAAAAAGAGTGTCTACATTGGCAGGCTGCTTTTCTGGAAAAGCCCCTTTTATGGAAAAGCATCTGTAGACAATGTAGACGCGCTTTTCAGGAAAAGAGCCCCAATCGCCATTTTTGCGATCGGGGCTTTTTTCCGGAAAAGACTATTGGGCTGTTTACACTGGACCTTTTCCGGAACAGTGTTCCGGAATAAGGACTTATGCCTGAGCGGGAGCAGAATAGTTTTTCCGGAATAGCGGCTGATTTTGTACAGTAGAGCATCGTTGCTTTTCCGGAAATTCAAGGGCCAGTGTAGACAGCTCGCAGCTTATTCCGGAAAAGCGGCTGATTTTCCGGAATAAGTGGCCCAGTGTAGACACAGCCTATTTCTTAGAATCCAGAACTCACACCACAATCATAACCAGAAAAATACAAAGCAAACTGTTCCCTAACACAGCGAAGCATAACTCAATCCACCTTGCCTTAATCTGGCTCTTTGAGACTGACAGCTGAAGACTCAGATAACATGCTTTCCCACAGATCTAAGGCCTGTAAGCAGCATCAGGGAACCCTTTACATTTGCAGTGATAACTTGTCATTTTAACACAGTTTTCAGTATACCACACTGACCAAGATCAACTAATGAATCAATATCTATATCCAGTGGTTGTCTCTTGTTCTTATATTGTAAGTTCTTGGATGTAGGGCCTGCCCTTTTGGCTTATGTTTCTTGAGCACCAAGCACAAAAGGGACCCAGTCCAAAACAAATAAAAACAAAAAATAGTTTGCCAATTATCTCTCTTTATCAAGGGATCTCAAAGAGCTTTGCAAGTCCCGTAAAAGGCACATTATTTGGGGAGTTACAAAATTGTGCTCCTTCCTTCTGAAGCTATCCACATGTGATATAAAGTTTCAGGTCCACGCCAAAGTGTATTCTCTAAGAGGACTGCAAACATGAAACCATGCCAACCCAGCCTACTGGAAAGTTTGTTGTATCTTGTGTTCACTGAAATTGGAAAGCGCTGCACTGATGTAATAGTATTTCAAAGACAGTGAGAAAGTGTCCTAAAGCTTCTGGAGCTGTGGTGTAGTGAAAAACTTGTTTTCCCCATAACTGTGATCTGCCACTCTTTTATAGACACCCCTGATCGTAAGTTAGATGTTTCCTTTATTCCTCCTCAAGAATGGGCACGAGGAAAATAAAATTATTATGGCATAGTTAAAAGTAGCAACTTTTTTACCTTTTGAAATGCCTTATTAAAAACCACTAAAGTGCACTTCACATTGAATCCTTAACTTTACAGACACTGATACCAATTTGGGCGCTTGTTTTCTGATTTTAATGAGCATTTTTACCGATATTTATGTCTGAGCATGGAGAGGTATGGTTCTCAGTTTCAGACTGCTTCAATCAGGGAGATGATCATTACTGTGTTTAAAGTCTAGCATCTCTAACAAATCTGATTAAGTCAGAATATGACACAGTGCAAACCTCTGTTGCCATTGATTTAAAAGACACAGTGATAATTACTGAAGATTGATAGAACTCAACTGTTTAACAACAGGTGCATAGCTTCTCTAAGGGTGCATGCCACATTTTATCTTCATGTTTTATGATGTTCTACCATCATACTGTATATTTTTGAGAGCAGGGAAATAAATAATCTCTTCAAGAACAAAGTAAGGAGTGAACAAATTCAAACTGCCTAATCCTGCTATCAAAGTAACACAAAGTACAAAATGATGCAAAGCTAAAAAAATATTTTGAGACAACTAATCCATTTTGTTGTTATGGCAACAAGAATAAATGGCAGCCTTATTTATGCACCAGAAATGTTAAGTATTATTGTCAGTCAGTAAAAACAATTAATTTTAATTCCAGATGTTGCATGAAGATTTGAGAATTATAAACTGAAATAATAATTATCAGAGCTGAACATAAAAAAAACCAAAAACCCAGAGTTGGAAAAAGTTGTGAAAGTGAAAAGTTTGTGTTTATCACAAATTTGATGTCACTACCAGCTAGGTATTTTAAAATATCCTAAGTACAAAATGCTTTTTATCCTTAAAATATACTATGACGACTACCTGTTGTACTGTCTTGAAAAACTTAAACACAAAGAAAGAAGCAAATCATAACCTGAAATACTTCATGCAAAAAAAATTATGTCAATGAAAACTGTGATATTGATTAGAATTAATGAAAAAAAAAAAACTCCCACTATAGCCTTTCCAGGAGATGATCAATTTGGATTAAAATAAAGATGGAATTTAAATGTATTTTCATCCAGAGAAACTAGTTTTCAGTCCAAAAGCATTCCCTTTATTATGCAACAACCCAAAAATGATTTGACCAGAAGTAACCCCTTCACTAATCTCTAATAAGCAAGATACTGAGTGATCATCACTCCGTGTACATAATAAGTTTTGAAGAGAGTATGTTTTTCATGAGAGGTCACGTTTGAATTCATTCTGAAATATTGATGTTTAACTGAATGCTGCTGCAATTTATCACAGCAGAGATGTTGCAGTGATTTCCAGTAAGCTAGGGATTAAGTTTCCAGGATGCAGGATATGGATAGTATTCTCTTTATTTCTTATTTAGTAGGCCTAGCAATATCTGTTGGTTAGTGAATCAAATTGTATTGTCTCATTTGCTGTCAGTATATATCACATTAATTTTTGTGAGTATGTAAGTATGAACACCCACAACCAAATAGCTTTTGGACAAAAAACATGAGCTGTATTGATACTGAAATAGTCTCTAAGGGCTTTAGTAGTGTTCTGCTTCTTCAGCTGAACCTGCAATCGGCTTCGTTGTTTGTTAATGAATCTTGGTGGTAGTGTCTGAGTGGTGAGTTCTCAAAAATGCAGCAGCTGTCTGCATTAGCCACATATCTAAGTGTAAAACCTTCCTGGAACTCTGAATTTTGTGATTACAAACCTAGCTGTTTCTTCTGGCTCACACTCCTTACTTGCATTTATTGCACATGAGGATACCCCATTACAGAGGTGCCAAAATGGTCCATCACCCACATCAAAGGATCAAATGACCAAAACCCTGACACCAATGAGGGGAGACCTGTTACAACCAGAAAACTGATATCACATTGAGGAAATGGCTAATATTCAGATAAAGCAAGCATTAGAATAGGGCAGGTAAGCCAATGACCTAGTGGGCCTGGAGACTCCTATGAGGATCCAGCCATGAGAGAGATATCAGGAGGAGAGGACTAAATGAGTCTTGAGGTCATACAAGGGGACTACGCAAGTGATACAAAGGAACCGAAGGCAATTTTGAGCTCAAAGACACAGCACCCGGGGAAAGCTTACAGATATCATCATGAAATAAAGACAGAGACCTCTCCATAGTCCAATCCCAAAGATTAGGAGGAAACACCACAAAAATAGCATGATAGTCTTGGAGATAAATGGACAGAAATCAGACATCAGAAGTGTTCCCTGTAGGGGAACACTTTAACCTTCCTGGACATTCAGTAATGGGGTTGAAAGTAGCCATGCTTCTACAAAAGAATTTCAAAACCGATTACAAAGGGAGACAGCTGAACTGGAATTTATTTGCAAATTTAACACTATCAGTTTAGGACTGAATAAGGAACTCAACTGGTTAACACATTACAAAGGAAATTTCCCCTCTATGGATATTCATATCTTCGTACTAAATGCTGTGAACAACCCACTTCTGCTCTGAGGTGATTAGCTTCATTAACACAAGCAACTTCTTCCTTATATGCACCCCTGCTTCTGTGATGAAGTGGGTTTTACCCACAAAAGCTTATGCGCTAATAAATGGGTGTGTCTTTAAAGCCTGGTCTACACTAGGACCTTAGTCTGAAGATAGTAGCCCAAGGTCTATTATCTAAGCGATGCATTCACACTACGAAGCCCATTATTCCAAAATAAGGGGCTGTGGAATTTGAACTCTGTAGTCCTGTTTTTCACAAGAAGTAATACTATTCCTAAACTTCTAAATCCAAAATAATTGTAGTGTAGATGCTCCGGTGCTTCTAATTCTAATTAATTGGCCTCTGGGAGGCCTCCCGTAGCTCCCCAGAGAGCCTCCTGGGGCTCTGAGTCCGAGGCAAGCTCCTTTAATGTGGGCACACTACCTTGGACTACATTTGATTCTTCCCCGTAGCGAGAACATGGATCTTTAAATTTGCAAAATTGGGTGCCCAGAAGTGGAACTTAGTAAATTTGAAATAAGCGCCGAGTGTAGACATGGCCTAAGGTGCTACGGGACTTCTCAGTATACTCAATGAGACACACGAGGAAAAGAGGGAATGTGAGGAATTGGTTTTAAAGCAACATAGCCACATGGATAAAGAAAGGAAAAAGGTTTAATAAAGTTCCATTTGATTCAAATGAACCTGCATTCAGCTTCATTCCTGACTAATGAAAACAGGGTCCACTAGAAGCTTAGGAGTGATAGGGCTATCGGATCGGATACAACATGAGTTTTTTAGAAGATGGAATAATGTTACACTTAGGCAGGAGTTCTAAAAACAATTTTCTTATGGTTTTTAATATACTTTGACCCATAATGCTACTACTAGGCATTTTTAAAAGGGCAGATACAATTTTTATATGTAACTATTTCAAACATTGATTTCTTTTGACTCTCAGTAGTTTAGAGATGAAGACATACAGCAGAGACGAGAGAGTTCAGGGACCTTTAAGCTGGCACAGGGTTGCCTATAAATACCTATTTGGGGATGTAACATTTGGATTTATTCATATCTGGAAGTGGCATAATATTTAAAATGGCATAAGATGCATTCAAATGAAAAAAGACAGTCAAGTGCTATGTTTTAATTAATGCTAGGCTAACCCTGGCCTCTGGGAAATGTCAACTGCAATTGGCTATGTCAAGCTTAGCCACATCTCTGTGCAATCCAATAACAAAAATGATAATTAGAAGAAAGCTGAAAGGGAATAAAGCAGAAACCCTCTCACCGACCCATGTAAAACTTAAGAGCAGGAGAAATAGTTGCTGTTATGCTCAACTGGCACTGCTCCTGAAATGGGCACTAAGCAGTAGCAGTGCACAGTGTTTGACTGGTTTTCCCAAGGAGCCTTCAATAGTAATACTTTTTTTCAATGTATAACTTAAATATTCCAGTCCTGGTTTCTTTTGACTGTAGTTCTATGTATTCAATGAATATTAACAGTAAAAACAAAAACACTCCACCTCCCCCCCAAAAACCCCCCAAAACCCCACCTCCTCCTTCATTTGTACAGGAGATTGGTGTTTGAAATTTAACTGTAACAAGTTCATTTTCTACAAGTAGCAGTTTTTCAGTGTTTACTGTGCACATTCTTTATCAGTAAAAATGCTATTCAAAGCTCTCCGCTGGTTTAAGAAACATTTGATTTATGCACTAACAATGCAGCTTCCACCTTCCTCAGAGCACGATACACAGGAAGGCAGCTGCTAGAAGTCAAAATGTTATTTTTTAAATAAAGAATGCATCCAAATTTGAATAACATTTGCTTATTTGAAAGCAGGACATGCAGCAGATATATATCATTACCTAAGGGCACATCTACACAGCAGGGCTACAGCGGGCATAAGCTACACAACTTGAGCTACGTCAATTATGTAGCTGAAGTCGAAATAGCTTATTTTGGCTTTTGGTGCTGTCTACACAGAAGGAACACCAAGTTAGAGCATTCTTCCTCCAACTTCACTTACTCATCATAAAATGAGGGTTATGGGAGTTGGAGTAAGAAGTCCCCCAGCTCAACATTATTTTAACATTATGCTGAAATAACTGCTTGCTATGTAGATGCGGACTATGTTATGTCAGAATGACGTCAGTTATTCTGAAATAATGCTTCTATGTAGACATAGCCTAAGATTGTGATCTATGACCAACTGTTTTTCCTATACTTCCAAGTTCATCTATATAAATATATAGTCTGGTAGTCTCATTTGGACTGGCAAAGCTCTCTTCTGTGCTGACCTCACCCTTACATGGCCACATTAGTAGGAGGAGAATGCAATGTACTGAATTTATTCTAGAAACCTGCAACCAGAGGACAACTGCAACATAAACATTCATTAAAATAATATTCTATGACCATGGATGACTAGATTGTTTCAGACACTGCCTTGAACAGAAAGTGGAATCTGAAGAACACTGCAAGAGTTTGTTCTTAAAAGACTGCAAAGCCATTGCAGGACTGTTGTGCAGAGACTCTGCAGCTATGTAGGGATGGATGAGTCCATTCCTTCTGCCCATGAAACACTCCCATGTACAGCCACTCCAAAAATGCAAGATCTGATACAATGATGACCAGATATCTGTTACAAAAGTAAAGTGGCAAAACATAAAATGTCCAATAATTTCTTATACCGTGTTAGGGTATGTCTACACCGCATTGGTCCAACGAGATCCCCCAACCCCGGGCCCTGAGCTTCCCCTCCCCCTTCTTCCCCTTGCTTCCCCCTTCCAGCTCCCTCCTCCCAGATTTCCCCCTCCCCTCTCCCACTCTCTCTCTTCCCCTCTCTCACCTCCTTTTCCCAGTCTCCCCAGAGGTTATTCCCCACCCCCCAGTTTTGTTCAATAAACCCAGTTTTTGTTTTTGAACATATGTGACTTTTATTTGACATCAGGAAGGGCAGGTTAAGGAGGGGTAAGCGGAAGGACGTGAGGGAGGAATGGGGCACGAGCCCCCCATGGGGAGGACTGGGGTGGTTCTGAGGGTTCTTGCTCTCCCTCAGGGTAGACGATCTCCCGCAGATCCTCCTGGATCCTGACAGCCCCCCGTTAGACCTCCCGGATGGCAGCCTGGAGCAAGTTCAGCCGGGCTGATGGCAACGATCCCAAGAGATGCACCGGTGTGCCTAGGGGCAGCTCTGGCTCCATGTGGCCGAGTGCTGTGGTGTCCCAAGTGCGGACACTCAGGGCACTCCAAGACATGACTGCTTTGCTGTCCCTCATCAAGGTAGACAAGCAAGTGGGGAACTCTGAGAACTGTCTGTCCGGGGTGGGGGTAGGGTCCCTTTAAGCATGGAGCTCAGTTAACCTCAGGCAGCAGCCCCACACACTAAGTCCTAACCTGATGCCCTGCCAGCACTGATTTCGGCCAGCCTTAACTTCAATTCAGGGTCCACTCAGTGTGGTAGTGCTATTTCGAAATAGGTTTTGTGTGTAGATACATTAATTCAAATTAGCTTAATTCAAATTAACTATTTTGAATGAAGTTAACTCGAATTAATGCTGTAGTGTAGACAGGGCCTGACTGAGGGGTGGGTGAGCTAGGCAGCATCCCTTATAGCTGCCATCAGGCACCGCGCGCCTGGCTCCCATAGCGCCAGCCAGAAGCTCCCTTCCCCCTACGGCTGTGGGCCCCTGCATGGCCCGGTGTGCATCAGCCGAGCTGGGTGCTGTCTGCCTTGTGGGTGGTGCCGCGCGCGCAAGCCTGGGGTACCAAAATGGCTCGGGCCGGCCCTGAGTGTAGACGTACCATTAGGGATGACTTCAGTAGGTGAACGAAGTAAATGGGAAGGCAGCCATTTTAGATTTGATTCAAGATTAACAGGAACAAAATAGTTATGTATCTGAAGGTGGAAGGCAACTTGAGTGAAAGTGATTATGAACTGGTAAGGCCTCATGACTCTAAGGAGAGAAAGGAGTGAGGGCAATGGAATAAGAAAGGTGTATTTCAAAAACAGACCTTAACAAACTCAGTGAACTAGTAAATGAGGTTGGGTGTATTAATTTAGAGTGAATAAATGGCTCCAGAGATTTAAAGACATTAACATGATCCTGTACCTATCTGAGGGGCCATCAGAGTGGTCAAGAGCTAATCCCCAGAAGAGTTACAAGGAGGTGTTATAATAGTGAGTAATAAGCCCTGCAACAGGAATGAGCCACCATCTCTTTTTGGCCACTAGTTAGGTTTAACATTTTAATGCATATTTTGACTTTGTTTCTAGGACTTGAATACAACAGTTGAAACAACGGTAAAAATAGATGATGTTCTATTACTTTTTTTGCACTTTGTCAGTCATAGAAGAGATTATTTAACTTTTGGAAACATACTACTAGGGCAAGACCCAGTGAGTTTATACTGCACCTGCCTTGGGCTTTAAGCATATTACTTCACTGCAAATAATAAACTTGAAATTGACCTTAAGCAAGGGTATGTCTACACTACAGCACTAATTCAAACTAACTTAATTTGAATTAGTTAATTCGAACTAAGCTAATTTGAATTAGTGCATCTAGACCTAAAAACTAATTCGAATTAGCGTTCTGCTAATTCGAACTAGCATGTCCACATTGAGTGGACCCTGAACCCAAGTTAAGGCTGGCTGCAACCAGGACTTAGAGTGTGGAGCTGCTGCCTCAGGCTAGCTGAGGGCTGTTCTTAAAAGGACCAGACCCCCACTCCAGACAGACAGTTCTAAGGGTTCCCCACTTGCTTGTCTACCTCGATGAGGGACAGCAAAGCAGTCCTGTCTTGGAGTGCCCTGAGTGCTCACTTGCCGCAGGCTGCCATCTGGCGGGGTCAATCGGGGGGGCTGCAGGAGAGCTTCCACCCCAAGGATCCCACAGAGCCACCCCATCGGGGGCTCGTGCCCCATTCCTCCCTCACCTCCTTCCACTTACCCCTCCCTAGCCCCCCTTCCTGATGTAAAAAATAAAGGACACGTGTGGTCAAAAATAGAAACTCTCTTTATTTAACAAAACTGGGAGTGGGTGGGGATGAACCTCTGGGGAGACTGGGAGAGGGGAAGAGAGAGGGTGGGAGAAGGGAGGGGGAAACCTGGGAGGAGGGAGCTGGACGGGGGAAGCCAGGGGAAGAAGGAGGAGGGGAAGTGTAAAATATGGTATGCCATATCTTCAGTACTGTGTACAGATGTGGTCTCCTCACCTCAGAAAAGATGTTTTGGACTTGGAAAGGGTTCAGAAAAGAGCAACTAAAATGATTAGGGGTTTGGAACAGGTTCCATATGAAGAGAGGCTAAAAAGACTGGGACTTTTCAGCTTAGAAAAGAGGAGACTGAGGGGGGACATGATAGAGGTGTATAAAATTATGAGCGGTGTGGAGAGGGTGAATAAAGAAAAGTTCTTCATTAGTTCCCATAATAGAAGGACTAGAGGACATGAAATGAAATGAATGGGTAGCAAGTTTCAAACTAATAAGCAAAAGTTCTTCTTCACAAAGCAAATAGTAAACCTGTGGAACTCCTTGCCGTAGGAGGCTGTGAAGGCTAGAACTATAATAGAGAAGCTAGATAAATTCATGGAGGTTGGGTCCATGGAGTGCTATTATCCAGGGGGTAGGAATGGTGACCCTGACCTCTGTTTGTGGAAGGCTGGAGATGGATGGCACGAGACAAATGGCTTGGACATTGTCTTTGGTCCATCCCCTCCACGGTAGCTGGTGTTGGCCGCTGTTGGCAGACAGGCTACTGGGCTAGATGGACCTTTGGTCTGACCCAGTATGGCCGTTCTTATGTTCTTATGTTCTAAGCTCAGGGCTCAGAGTCGGGGGGTCTCACTGGACCAACTTGATTTTCATGCAGACCTGGTCCTGGGTTTGCATGTGGTCTTTGGTGGCCAGGCTGACAGCTATCCTGCCCTAGACGGCCGCTTTCCTGTGCCTAGTGCGTAGATTGTGGACGTTGGAGGCCTCCCCCCAAACCTGGATGAGGTCCACGATCTCAGCAGTAGACCAGGTAGACCTCTTGTGGCCCTGGGCAGGCTCCTGGGAGCTGCCAGCCTGGTCCTGAGAAGAGGCAGAGGGCTGGGTGGCAGCTGATGGCGGGCTCATGTGGTGCTAGGTGCTGGAGCTTCAAGGAAAACAATATTTATCAGGAAACTTATGACAAAATTATGAGCTGGCAACACTGAAGTCTAGTTATTTTTCCAAAGACTCTTAAACACTATACTATAGTGACTGACTTGCAGTTTTCACAGGAGAATATTTAAAATAAAAACATCAAAGAAATTCCAGAATTTAAAACTGAGGGAAAGAAAACCTCAGATATATCTCAGAAAGGAGACTTCTGAAATATATCAGGGCACTGCAGGCAGGAAAGGAAAATAGATAGGTGCAGGAGCTCTGGTTAGGTCCTTGTCTTGAAAGAAAGACCAATCTTCTAGTTCTTTATCAAGTAAAGCTTCTATTGTCATCAGAGCTTCCAATATACACTTCATACTTAAGTATCAGATTAATCTTATCCAGGAGAAATAGACTAGACATTGTGAGACACTCAGTCACTATAGTGATGGGATCACTTAAGTACCCCCAGATAAAGTGGGAACCTCTCTATACGCTACTGTCTTTCTCTGGGTTTGGTCTCCTTTTTCATCTATTCTATGGCCCTCAAATCTTCCTCTTTTCTGAATGTAATCTTGGCTCAGAAGGCTTGGTTGTATTTTTTCTGAGTCCTTTGCATTTTCTCTTTAAGCAGCCTCACTGGCTGCAGAGGGATTCCTGTTTTACAGGCAATTACCAGCCCTTTCTTATCTTAATCACCCTGCCTCTGCTGGTAAACATAACACTGACTCTCTACCCCAGGAGCACCTCTCCTTTGCAGTACTCGCATTCCATGCCAAGGCCCAACCTGTTATAAGGCACTCTGCCAAAGCCCCACCTGTTATGAGGCACTCTGCCAAGGAGGAGACCTTCTGTATAAAACATAGGGGACCAGTCTCCCTAAGTGACATACCTGGTTTATGAATTCTGGTTGATACTGTGAGTCTGAAACTCTTGATTCATGAAATATCTCTAGGTTTGAGTATCTTCATTGTCTTACAACCCAGAAAGCACAACCTCTCCATACCAGGGACAAAGGGGAGTACCTAACTCTTAATGACCAGTCAATAGTTACTTTAAAGAATAATTCCACTCTGGAATAAACCAATTTACCTCTCTGAGGGCCCTGAGAGGAAGTGAATTGGAAAGCTACCAACAGAAGAAATATTCTCATAATGATACTTGGGAATGGGACACAGAAAGTTTGGGCATTAAGAAAGAAGGGCGCACACAGCCAAATGAGAGAGGAAAGTATGAACGGAAAAGATTTTATGTTTTACCACATAAGCAGTGATCTGCAGACAAAGGACCTGGACAGCTACAACACACTCTAATCCCAGCCCAAGGAATGACCCGTGTTAAGGAAACTGAGACGGGAGAAATATGTGTAGGTATCATGGAGGGGGAGAACCTTTTCTTGCCTTCTACCAACAAAAATTGCACTGACCCTATGCTTAAATCTTCACAGTGACTTTTCATTTTGTGTTCCATATACAAATCTCATAGCAGTCTCTGTATAAAAGCCTGTTTACACTATTCAGCTTGCATTTGGCCCTCTCATAAGGATAACAGAAGCCTCCCTGCTCTGAGCCTCTATCTGGCTAGACTCAGCTATTCCTGTTTCTTTCTCCTTCCCATGCTGCTCTTTCTTTCTGTGCTGCCTGTTATCAGCCTAGGGCTGATGAGGTACTTGGCACCTCTGGACAGTCTGATTGACTTATTACCACCATCAGCTTTCTCCAAGGGAACTAATTAATATTAGAGTGATCACAGAACAGGCTCACCTGTTTGCCCTCTCCACTCTGTCCCAGTAAGATACTTTATTTCTATATTGTTGTGCACATATTATGCTAGTAAAGGCAATACTCTGTTCTAGACCTGTTCAAGGTCCGTACGCTTTACCTGATGGCTTGAAGTGTAAGCCATAAGGCTCACATTTTTGGCTGCAGGGTGTATTTAAGCTATAGAGATATCTTACAGAACAATTGCTGGACCTGTGTCCATGAAGAGGTCAGACAGTTGTTTTCCAGGAAATGTGCCAGAGAGAGGTCAAGGAAGAAAACAATGCTGCATACTTCTGACACCTAGCAATCCAAAGGCAAGATCCCTATCAGCCGTCTTTAACTGTGTTACTCTATTTGTGATAACACACAGATGTTTTGTATTTTCAAAACTGATGTAGCTGAAACATTAATAACTGATTAGATGGTGTGTGAACTTGGAGGACCACAAAGAGCCAGAAGCCTCCCCTGTCTGTGGAGCAAAAGCCTCCTGTAACAGCATTATTGAGCACTCTGTACTCTGGCAAGCACAGAAACTGCACACTTTTCCTTCCCTAAGGAGCAAGAGTCTGAAAGAGGCAGGGAGACAAGGTGAAGACTTGGCCCTGTCCTTTTCCACACTAGCTTCAGAGTCCAGTGGCGGCCCATGAGCCTAGATAGACTCGGCAGTCGCCTAGTATGTTGCTGGCCCGGGGTTCCCAATGATTACATCATGGCCATTGATGGCCGTGCAGGTGGGGGCGCGGATAGCTCCTTCCGCCTGGGGCACCAGCTGCTGCAGTCAGCCTCAGGCCGCTCCTGTCTGAGTCCCTTCCCCACACATGCACCATTGGCGCAGTACCAGGATGAGGGAACATGCATTCCTATACATGGAGTTGATCACTTGGCATCTGAGACACAGACTCTTTTAGAGTATGTCTACACTACAGCGCTAATTCGAACTAAGCTTAATTTGAACTAACGCGTCTAGAACTAAAAACTAGTTCGAATTAGCGTTTTGCTAATTCGAACTAGCATGTCCACATTAAGTGGACCCTGAACAGGGCTTAAGGATGGCCGGAAGCAGTGCCGGCAGAGCATCAGAGGAGGACTTAGAGCGTGGAGATGCTGTCTCAGGCTAGCTGAGGGCTGCGCTTAAAGGGTCCTGACCCCCACCCCGGACAGACAGTTCTCAGGGTGCCCTGCTTGCAAAGTAGTCCTGGCTTGGATTTCCCGGAGTACCCACACTGGGCACATCACAGCACTCGGCCATCAGCCCGGCTGCACTTGCCGCAGGCTGCCATCTGGAGAGAGGGGGCAATTGGGGGGCTGCAGGAGAGCTTCCACCCCCAGAAGCCCACAGAGCCAGCCCAGTCCTCCCCATCGGGGGCTCGTGCCCCATTCCTCCCTCACCTCCTTCCACTTACCCTTCCCTAGCTGGGTGATCATCGGCCTCATGCAGACATCACAATAGGCCACTCCCTGACCTGAAGGCGAGGAGAGCATCACAGAAATTATGGGTCCGCCGGTAGGCCCTGATGTCCTGTCTCTTGGTCCCTCTCCCTTCCTGCAAAAGGGCCCTCGTGGCCCCCAGCAGCAGGGTCGCCGCCCAGACCAAGGCCCATTGGTAGAGGGTTGTCTTCCCCCTGGATAAGTGGGGTCAGACCCAGGGTCTCGATGTGCTCAAAGATGGAGCTAAGCTTCATCCCTACGGCCCCAGAGACCTCCTCACCAGCTGCCAAGGCAACAATTACTTCAGTGGTAGCAGCGGGAGCCTCAGCTGGTATCGGAGCTGGGGGAGCTCCACCTGAGGCCTCCTCAGGGATGGGCTCCTCAGGGGGGACTGCATCATTCCCCCTCGCTGCTACGGCTTTCTCGGCCGACACCTCCTGCTGACGCTCACAGGGGGCGTTCTCAACAGCGTTGGCCCCCCTCGGGATTTTTCAGAAGGGGACTTTCCCACCTTCCTCATTGGAGGGAAGAGATTGAGCCCATGATCCGCAGGCTCTGTGCTTCCCCCAAATGAGTGTCCAGCCCTCCGAGGTGGAGGTTGATCAGCATGGGCGGGGTCGGGGGGCGCAGTT